>NW_023458560.1:76572812-76574245 GCF_013731165.1 Rhagoletis pomonella
GACTACGGGCAAATGTATTTTTATTGAGTACACATTTCAGAGGGATTGCACTTTTCATTTCACTTAAACTTTAAACTACTTAACTCTAGTTATTTGCCATTTTGTACCAAAGCATAATGACATATGTATGTATATATCGTCGTTTAAAGTACCGCGTAACTGACATGTTTTGCCAAAAATTGGATTTGCTCACACAAGCTCTTGGCTCAATCCTTATAGCCCAGTTATGCATACTTTACACTGCTATACGATTTTTACGTAAAAATCAAAACCCAACAGATTTCTCATACGCGGTCTTGCATTATCTTGATACGCGGTTTTACATTTTGTTGATACGCGGTTTTGCACTTTAAACGACGATATGTGCATGGGTTTGCGTTGACGTTGGTAGGAGTCATGAGTTGGTAGCTGAATTTGAAGATATGGTTTTATGTACATATGTATATATGTATGTAAAACCGTTTACGCAGATAACGAATTACCCCACACCGCTCAAGGAGCCAGCACCGAGCTTAAAGTCGAAGTCAGTCAATGAGAAGGCATCACTCCAGTAGCAGGCACCGCGAGGGGTCACTGACTCAGAAAAAAAAGTAGCGTAGGTGCATACCTCCTCAATTACCCCCAACGGGTCATCCGAGCATGTTTGACAACCACCGCCGAGCTGGTTTGGGCGGCTCTGGATTCAAGTGGTACCTTCGCTACCTGGAGTAGGGGAAGATGAAGCTCGGGCCATCATCGCACAAAAGACCATCGCCCGCCGATTGGCGGAGAGGCGGGGAACCTAGAGGCACAAACACAAGTGAAGTATCAGCATCGAAACGTAGCAGGCAGATCGAGAAACCAGTGGCGCCTTCAAGTAAGCGTCTGAGGAAGCAAGCATCCCTCCGGGATCATGGTCCAGAAACCTGGGTGGAACTTCCGGCCAGGAACAGGCGAAGGAGGTGGCCCTTAAAGGCATTCGCGTGGCTATGCTGCCTCGTGAATACACTGCCGCTGCCCTGTCCCTATGGACAAACCCCATTGAAGCTGCACGCTTCCTGGGTCTCCCGTTAGTTGAGTCTACAACAACGCTACAACAACAATAATGTCAAAGATTGATCCTGGTCGGCAAACTTCTAGTCGGTAAATCCTGGCGTACGATTACACCAGGCAAAATAAACTTTTGGGTTGTAGAGATTCCAATTTCTTTTGAACTATATATGAACATAGGTACCTTAGGTTTAACAAGCGTGCTGTGAAGAGCTAGATTGCAGTGCACACTTCTTACTGATATCTACATACATACACATATAGCTATCTATCAGTGATGCAGTTATCCACCACAGAGCCCAAATTTATAAGAGCTTGGAGAAATTTTACTATTTGCTTGCTTTTCGATTGTCCATGATTGTAGGAGAGGTCGGTTGGACGATATTGCTGATTTCAACAATTCA
>NW_023458560.1:76574345-76575747 GCF_013731165.1 Rhagoletis pomonella
TGAATTGTTGAAATCAGCAATATCGTCCAACCGACCTCTCCTACAATTATGGACAATCGAAAAGCAAGCAAATAGTAAAATTTCTTCAAGCTCTTATAAATTTGGACTCTGTGGTGGATAACTACATCACTGATAGATAGCTATATGTGTATGTATGTAGATATCAGTAAGAAGTGTGCACTGCAATCTAGCTCTTCACAGGTACCTATGTATATAGTTCAAAAGAAATTGGAATCCCTACAACCCACAAGTTTATTTTGCCTGGTGTAATCCTACGCCAGGATTTACCGACTAGAAGTTTGCCGACCAGGATCAATCTTTGACATTATTGTTGTTGTAGCGTTGTTGTAGGCTCAACTAACGGGAGACCCAGGAAGCGTGCAGCTTCAATGGGGTTTGTCCATAGGGACAGGGCAGCGGCAGTGTATTCACGAGGCAGCATAGCCACGCGAATGCCTTTGAGGGCCACCTCCTTCGCCTGTTCCTGGCCGGAAGTTCCACCCAGGTTTCTGAACCATGATCCCGGAGGGGTGCTTGCTTCCTCAGACGCTTACTTGAAGGCGCCACTGGTTTCTCGATCTGCCTGCTACGTTTCGATGCTGATACTTCACTTGTGTTTGTGCCTCTAGGTTCCCCGCCTCTCCGACAATCGGCGGGCGCGGGTCTTTTGTGCAATGATGGCCCGAGCTTCATCTTCCCCTACTCCAGGTAGCGAAGGTACCACTTGAATCCAGAGCCGCCCAAACCAGCTCGGCGGTGGTCGTCAAACATGCTCGGATGACCCGTTGGGGGTAATTGAGGAGGTCTGCACCTACGCTACTTCTTTATCTGAGTCAGTGACCCCTCGCGGTGCCTGCTACTGGAGTGATGCCTTCTCAGTGACTGACTTCGATTTTAAGCTCGGTGCTGGCTCCTTGAGCGGAGTGGGGTAATTCGTTATCTGCGTAAACGGTTTTACATACATATATATGTACATAAAACCATATCTTCAAATTCAGCTACCAACTCATGACTCCTACCAACGTCAACGCAAACCTAAGCACATATCGTCGTTTAAAGTGCAAAACCGCATATCAACAAAATGTAAAACCGCGTATCAAGATAATGCAAGACCGCGTATGCGAAATCTGTTGGGTTTTGATTTTTACGTAAAAATCGTATAGCAGTGCAAAGTATGCATAACTGGGCTATAAGGATTGAGCCAAGAGCTTGTGTGAGCAAATCCAATTTTTGGCAAAACATGTCAGTCACGCGGTACTTTAAACGACGATATATACATATGTCATTATGCTTTGGTACAAAACGGCAAACAACTAGAGTTAAGTAGTTTAAGGATTAAGTGAAATGAAAAGTGTAATCCCTCTGAAATGTGTACTCAATAAAAATACATTTGCCCGTAGTC
>NW_023458560.1:76575847-76576926 GCF_013731165.1 Rhagoletis pomonella
TGGACGAGATTTATTTCAAAGATGTTTAGGCTTTCGGGTGGTTATATAATATTTAAAAGACCATGGACTTGGTCAGGCCAATTCGGTGAGTTTGCAAAATAGTGGCAAATGAAATTAAATACGGATGTCCAAGCTTAGGAATCATTTGATTAGTAAATAGTAGTACATATATTAACTCAATAAAATTTTGGTGAGCAACGCCCCCTTTTAAAACCATTTATGTTTTCTTGGAAATTGAAGCGGAATGGTTTCATTAGTCACCGAAGAAGCATACTTTTCGGGGTTTCTAAATTTATATTAGAATAAGTATTTAGATATACATACATGCGTATGTAGATATTTTTTTGGTTATTTCCATTATGTCAAAGAGTGACCGTAGGCAAATGCACTATCCTCTTGGGACTCTCCAATTGGAGATATAGCTGTGTATTCAACTTGAATGAAACAAGTCAATCCATGGCACACTTTTCCGTAATCCGCTTAAATTTGGAAGTTAAACAATTTAAGAGAACTTCATTTAATTGCAATTTTTGTATTGCATGAATAATAACAAGTAAATTAATTAGTGTTTGTCGAATTTTTGCTAGTTCAGTGTTTCCATATTCATTTGTATAAATGAAAGTTTTCCACGCTGATAGAAAATAACGGTTTTTTATTATAGCTCCCCAAATTGTTCCCAAATTTGCAAAAATTCGCAAAGTACAGCTAATATAAAAACTGATTTATATATTTGAAAACAGATAAGGTTGAGAGTAACTATAAATTAAAGGGCTGCCAGAGATGATATTTGACTTTTTCGTTTGCCTTTACAGGTTCATTATCTAATAATATCCACCAAAGCTTTTTGCTGAACCCTGAATTTTTAACAAAAATCGGTCTTATTCGACCAGTGTGCTTTGTGTCACTTGGGTGTCGATGCGCGGGCTCTTGTAATTAAAATAAACGATTAATATTTAATAGGCTTGTTGTTGACCTCATGATACTATATAATTTCACTATTACCAAAGCATTTGAGAAACATTAAATTTTCGATCCGCCCTAGTACGCATGCCGCTAAATTACTTCTATAAAATCGGCTT
>NW_023458560.1:76577026-76579469 GCF_013731165.1 Rhagoletis pomonella
TACTTCTATAAAATCGGCTTCACTGTAATGTAGTTGCGACGCTGTTTCTAGCAAAATATTTATGTATAGTATATTCACTATCAATACCTACCAAATGTCAGCAAAATCATTTGTGGCACCGTACCGGGACTTAAACGGCCGGGTATTTGCGTGCCATCTTTCGAGCAGAAACAATCTGGCAGTTGACAGTTGCGTGTGTCACAGGAATCAGCGGCATTTGGATCGTTGTTCATGTCACACCAACCCTGAGATTTGAAAATTAGCTTTGTTTTCCAAATTTCATACTAACTAAAGTAGCATTTAAATTGCGTTAAAGATTTTAGATTTTACCTCATCTGACTCGTCGGGACAATCCACGGAGCCATCGCAAAAATAGTCATTTGGAAGACATGTGCCATCACCGCAACCCAAGTGTGTTTTGTCTTTACATTCGGCTTTCTCGAGTAATGGTTTTGGAATTTGCGTTTCTAAAAAAGAAATGAAAAACTATTAGATGGAGCGAATATATTTATGTTTTAAAATTTATCTGTCCTTCAAACACATTTTTTCAGAGCGAAATGTGTGTTTAAAAGGCAGATAAATTTTAAAATTTTACTTGAGAAAACGGCCCTTTAAGCTATTTAGTTATTGTTCTTATTGTAACAAATAGTTGAATTTAAGTAGTTCTTTAATTTATAAACTTAATTATGTTTATCTTCACTTACTTCATTATCGTATTTTTTAGTCATATTTTTAATGATATGTGATGCACTTTATATATCCATATTTTTACTTATTTACATACATACATACGTATTTATAATGTTTTTTAAGCATTCTTAATTCTACATGTTAAAAAATTTTGTCCACGCCAATACTTCTTACCCGCTGTTATGTCGCAATTATCCACATTCTGCTTAAAATCACAAATTTGTCTGACAACGTCGAATAATAAGCCCTCCGAGCATTTAAACTCAAAGACGTCTCCATCCAGGCAAAGGAAATACTTAGAACATTCACTATTAGTCCAAATTTTATGCACTGGCCGATTCGGGTCGCGATAGAAGCGATCATTTTTCAAGCACTCGATATTTGGATTGGCGCTACGTTTAAACAAATTCGATGCATTTACTGAAATGTGAAATGTGATAAAAAAATAATAATTGAAAAAAATTCAGCAGTTTCAATTACTATACATTTAAATAACTATGTACATTGAATGCCGAGCAGTATTTTAATTATGAACATTAGCAAAAAAGTAAAAAAAAAAACATTAACGGACATTTATATTAATTGCAACTACACACCACGCATGCGCAATCGATGGTAAAGAAATACATATACACCTTTAGCAAGAGGGAGATGTTGATTGCGAAAAAAATATGTACACATGTATTTACACTAGACTGCATCACTCCCCATACAAACAAATCGGTACTGTTTTTCCATCGGAATTGTAGAATCTATTATATTTTAAGACTTTCGCTTAAATATTTCGGAAAAATATTAAGATTTACGTGAGCTGGACCGATTTGAAAATACCTCCAAAATTTTAGTTTTGTGAATAAAAACAGTTTTTTTAAGTATTTTTGATTTGCAATAAATTACCTTAGATGATAAAACAGTTTAAGCTTAAAAAATTTTCATAAAAATATTTAAAAAAAAATCAATGGAATCACAATAATGAAATTTTTGATGCTGTTTAAAAAAAACTGGAATAACTCAGCATAAACTTTGCCGATTCGGACTTATGAGGGCATATCATTGGAAAGGAGTTTTCTCAAAGCATGAAAGAGAATGGTAAGACAATAAATTGGACCGTGAATTAGTTTTTTTTGCAAAGAAATAAAAACGGTGAGGAAATGCATTACCACTGATACCTTAGAGGTCTATATCAGTAAAGTTTTGGACCAGTTACTAAAGGTTTTGTAAACAATTCTTGGAAAAAATTAAAAAATCAGTTTCAAAAATCTCATTCTGCCTTATCCTGAGTTTCGCCTGAAAAAAAATTTACCTGAAAATTTGTCATCCGCCCATAGTAAAACCATGGAAACCAAAAGTGAACCGGTATGGGAAAAATGAAACTCATGATAAGGCTGATTATTATGATTCGATTCCTTTAAAAAACTATTTTTTTCATGAAAAACTATTTTTGGAGGTATTTTTCAATCGGTCCAGCTCACGTAAATCTTAATCAGCCGTATCATGAGTTTCTTTTCCCCGAACCGGTTCACTTTTCACTTTTAGCTTCCATGGGCGGATGAAAAATTTTCGGGTGATTTTTTTTTTTGGTCGAAACTCAGGATAAAGCAGAATATTTATCCGAAATAATTTGGTGGAAGTCTTAAGATATAATAAATTTTGTAATCCCGGCGGGAAAATCGCAAATTTTATTGGTGATGCCGTCCAATGTACATATGTATGTACATATATGTATATATGAATCGATACCAACAAGTGCAAC
>NW_023458560.1:76579569-76582835 GCF_013731165.1 Rhagoletis pomonella
TCTCACTGAGCAGATGACACGGCAGACAACTTACTGGACTGCTGACTGCTCACTTCACGTGGCACAAACACCTGACAAGTCCATTTGCCCATCTTGCCTTGAAGAAGATGAGACCGTGGAACACTTTTTGTGCTTCTTGCTTGCTTGGTTATTTGTCATCGGTTTTTTTTAACTCGTTCTTTTCTCTATTATCAGTTTCTGAGTTAAAAACTTGGCGGAAAAAGCTTAGCCGTTTTGATGTTTTAAGTTTTGTGTTTTAAAAATGTGATAAATACATATTTTTCGCCTCACTTTAAAACTCGGAGCGATAAAAATAAAAAATGATGCCATTAACACAAATAAACTATTTTACATATACTCCACGTGCAAAGTCATGAGGGAGCCGAATATTTGATGAGTTTATGGTGAAGATAATGTAAATAACGCTAGCGCTCTCAGTGCTCTTAAAAATATAACTCTTCCTAGCGAGAGCGTATTTTGATGTATTTACGAGCTCCATTTTTTAAAACCTACAAGTGTTTACATTATTTTTGTAAATAGAACACAAGAAAATATTTTACTTTTATTTTGGCCACTCTTCACAATTTTCACATTCAATTTTTTACGAGCTTTGGGAATATTTAGAAATGTATCAGCAGGGGGTCCACCGAAACCAGTAAATCTTTGAAAGGGGTCTACGAGAAAAAAAAGTTTGGGAACCTCTGATATTGACAAATGTATACATAAATGCTCAGAATGAATAGAGAAGTCGATTAAGCCATGTCTGTCTGTCCGTCCGTCCGTGTACACGATAACTCGAGCAAAAACTGAGATATCTCAACGAAATTCGGTATGTGGGTTTTCATTAATCCAAGGTAGGTTGGTATTGAAAATGGGCGAAATCGGACTGTAACCACGCCCACTTCCCATATAACGGTAATTTCCAGAAATACGAAAACTGTGATATTTTAGTAACTACTGCAGATAATTCTCTCAAATTTGATATTTACAATAATTTTCAGACGAAAAATAAGAATATTATAAATTTTTGGAATTTTTGGTTACATGTGTATATCTTGGTAACCGCTGCACCAATTTCTTCCAAATTTGGCACAAATGTTGGCCTTGGTACAGCATACTAAATCATACATCAGTAAATATTAAAGCTAATTTATTCAAAATTGATGCTTGCAACAATTCTTTACCAAGAAATACGTTTATGGTATAATTTTGGAAAATGGGCGTGGCACCGCCCACTTATGATCACATATATGTATATCGGTAACCGTTCTACCAATTTGTACCAAACTCGGTACGGTTATTGTGCTTGCCACATAAAAGCAAATCGTTGAAAATTATTGAAATCGGACTAAAATTACGGCCGCTTTTCATATAACGGTAAAGTTCAGAAATGCTTGAAACTGCAATATTTCGAAATTTAAGGACGCTGATTTACTCAAAATTGTTACACCCCGGCTTACCATCTAGCGGTAGCTTTCGGAAAGGTGAAAAACATATATTTAATACTTGCGCCGGGGTATTTAATGTTCGGCTCCGCCCGAACTTAGGCTTTCTTACTGGTTTTTGTATGAAATAGGTATGAGCAGAAAGGCGTGTTACTCAGGTGTACGTGGCATATGAGTAACTTTCTTTCCTGCCCATGTTTTATACAAAAAATCTTTGCGTATTTTCATTTGACCACTCATTCAGCCTAATCATGAGTTTTTTCATGAAAAAATAAAAAAAAACTGGAATGATTAATTAATTTGTCAGAACGGAAAGTGATGTATATATTGTTTTTTTTTTGTTTTAAGCTGAATAACGGTAAATTGCAAATATCTCGAAAACGTATCCATAGAAAAAAAAATTAACTAGATTTTCAGAATCAGCGAGCAATTCTATATAGGAATTGGATAGTGGCACCCATTGAACATTTTTGCTGTAAACCAATGTAATTATTAGGAGAAGATGAACACGTTTTTAGTCTAATGAGACGAAGACCACTTTTCCATTGCTCAATAAAAATTATACACAATATTTAATTTTATTTCATATAATCGTTATGGTCTATGAAATCTACAAAGCACACTGAGTTACACGCACATTGCTCTTATTTTCATAAAACATCCAACAATGTTTACAAGAATTTTTCTTCAAATAAACATAATAGAATGGAGCTGAAAAAACTATTAGTAATTATTGGAAGTCCTTCCAAACGAGGTTATTTACATATATTTCACTAGCAAATAAACTTAATGGTTGTTATTAATGCAACGAAAAAAATTATTAAAAATTTTTATGCATTGAAATTTTTTCATTAGCACTAGATTTGATAATTTAACAATTTTCATTAGCATTATATTTTTCAGAATTAATGCATTGCAATTTTTATTTGCATTCGATTTAAAAAATTAATGCATAAATTTTTTACGTTAACATTATTGCTTTTAACATTGGCTTATATTGATATGGACATACATGTATGCTTTTGATTTACAGATGATGCTGTTAACTTTGAAAATTTTGATCTTTTTACAAACGTGTTATTTAAAGCGAATAGAAGAAATCCCAATGGCTGCCCAATTCGAGGTACATTTTTTGTTTCACATCAGTATACCAACTACCAATTTGTACAAAAGCTATGGAACGATGGTCACGAAATTGCCGTGCACTCAGTAACGTACGTAAAAGACTTACATAATAAAATACAAAATAGATTTTTCTAAAAATATCCGCTACTTACACTGCTCAAAATTAATTTATTTCTCCAGCCATCGTGGGCCCGAGATGTGGTGGTCAAAAAATGCCACTATTGAAGATTGGTTCGACGAAATGGTTGGCCAAGCCAACATTCTTAATCGTTTTGCTAACATACGCATGGAAGATATACGTGGCATGCGAGTTCCATTTTTGCGCGTCGGTTGGAATCGTCAGTTCTTGATGATGAACGAGTTTGGTTTTGTGTATGATGCATCGATGGTAGCACCGTTTAGCAATCCACCACTATGGCCTTATACCCTGGATTATAAGATGCCTCATTCTTGTACAGGCATAAACCAGAATTGCCCCTCCCGCAGCTATCCCGGTATTTGGGAGATGGTGATGAATCAGATGGAAGTGGGTGACTTCACTTGTGGTATGGTCGATAGCTGTCCATCACAGTTAAGTGGAGATGATGTTTATCGCATGCTGACGCACAACTTTAAAAGACATTTCTTGTCGAACCGTGCACCATTTGGATTGTATTTTCATGCAACGTGGTTTAAGAATAACGATTACCTGCAGGC
>NW_023458560.1:76582935-76612604 GCF_013731165.1 Rhagoletis pomonella
TTGTATTTTCATGCAACGTGGTTTAAGAATAACGATTACCTGCAGGCCTTTATGGTAAATATATAGCTGGGAAAATACCAATTATGCGTTTAGTAAAAAAGAATATTCTATTATTAAATATGTGTTTGTAGCGGTTTGTGGATGACTTGCAAATGCTACCAGATGTATATTTCGTTACAAATCAACAAGCTATTCAGTGGATGAGACAACCAGTGCTGAGTACTCAGCTACATACGTTTGAGCCCTGGGGATGCAAGCCTCGCCAATTGGATGCCCGCGAAATAGTATGCAATATACCGAATACATGCAAGGTGCGAAGTCGAGTGTTACAGCAGGATCGATATTTATACACTTGCAACGAGTGTCCAACGCAGTATCCCTGGATACGCAATGAATTTGGTTTGGACTAATAACCGCCCTTTATACCTGACATTGCCATTCACTTGTTAAATGCAATAATAGATATTAGCAAAAATTTTAATTATTTTCTACTTTAGTATGTACTTACATCTTATTTATTTTTATCAGCATAAACATTTTCATTTTTCCATTTTATATATGTACAATGTTTCACTACTAGTGGGCATACAATTTTTGCCACCAAATTTTCGCGACTTTAAAAAAGTTAAATTATAAAGTACAGTAGTTACTAAAAAAGCAACGACATTTATACAATTTACGCATCTTGTGTAATAAATGGGTTCGGAATGGATTCCATGCCATCTTGCGGACAGATGAGAACTAGCGCTGTCCCGCGGCATACCACCAAACCTAAACTGCGCGTATCCTCGGCCAACTTGAATGGTTCGTCTGCATCACGCAGGTACTCAACAGTATTGTCTAGCACTAAGTTTAATAGGGCATCATAACCCTTAAGAATGCCGGCAGCTTCGCGACCTCCCGCAAATTTGACTCGAATTTGTTTTTCTAAATATTTGGAAAGATCCAGGATAGATTCCTTGCGGCGCTTTTCTTTGCCATCATTGCCACCACTTGTCTGCAGAGCAATAATTGTTATGCCACATGTGTATGTATAAATGTTTAGTACGAACCTTAGGTTTTTCAGCCATTTTATTATTAACTTGTGATTTTTAGGTAATTTCACACTTCTAAGCGGCAATTAATGTACAATACCTAAATCCAGATTTTTGTTTACGTGAGGTTATGTTGTGACGGACATGCCAAAATAAAAAGTTTTGATCACTTGGTATACCCTGTACCTTGCAAAGTTGCAACAAGAATTTCGGAGACATGTATTCTTATTGGAGGTTTTTAATAAAAAAATTTAGGTTTTTGTGTATTCATTTCCAACTTTAAACAAAGAACCGAATTTCTTCTTATTCTACTGAGCTAAGGCAGCATCAAATCGAGCTGTCCCAACTGATACCACCTTGTTTTTTTGCCTCATGGGTATAAATGTGGGGTAATCATCTGATTTGTTACATGCTAAATCAACCCTGATTCGTAAACGTCATCAAAAGAGGAATATGAAAATCTTAGTAGGCCATTTTGTTATATCTGACTTGAACGTGAAAATTTTCGCCAGCAAAGTTTCAATTTTCAGTGGCATAGCTGCAATAAAAAAATAAAATCTAATTTCAGATTATTAAAAACCAACCAAAACAGGAATAAAATGGGTCGCAAGAAGAAGAAGGCCTCGAAACCATGGTGCTGGTATCCTTTTCAAAGAAATGAAAACTAATATCTTGTCCTGTGTGACGATCGTGTCTATACTGTTTTATGTAATTGCGTCAGCAGCGCTGCAAGCGTCGGGTGCTCCACTGCGCCACGTTTTAAGGGCGTTTTGGCAAAACATTTTCATTTATGTTTACGGCTATTTCCTTAATTATTTTTACAAAAATAGGTACTGCAATCGTGAATTTGACGATGAAAAGATTTTGGTGCAACATCAGAAGGCGAAACATTTCAAGTGCCACATTTGTCACAAGAAATTATATACAGGGCCCGGTTTATCGATCCACTGTATGCAAGTGCATAAAGAAACTGTAGACAAGGTACCCAACTCTTTGCCCAATCGCTCAAATATTGAGGTAGAAATATTCGGGATGGATGGAATACCAGCGGAGGATGTGCGCGAGCATGAACGACAGAAAAATGGCGGCAAATCGGATTCTGACGACGACGAGCCAGCCGCAAAGAAAAAAGTTGAAAGTATGAAGTATGAGTTTTATGAAAATTAACCGGTATAAATTGATTGCTTACTAATTACAGTTCCATTAACGGCACCACCGCCTATGATGATGCCCCCAAACATGATGCCACCGATGATGGGCCAATTCGGACCAATGGGGATGATGCCAAATATGCCACCTATGGCACCAATGCCTCCATTTTTAGGGCCCGGTGGTATACCTATGATGCCGCCACACATGATGCCGCCGCGACCACTTTTTCCGGCAGCAATGGCTGCCACTACTTCTGCAGCAGCGGTGCATGCAGCCGCGGTTTCTCAAAAGCCAACTTTCCCTGCGTACAGGTAAAGCAAATACAGTAAAGCAAAATAGGATTCCTTTCTCATTCTGCTAACTCATTATTTCACAGTAATGCAACGATTAGCGCACCGCCAACAACCAATAACCCCAGTGCCACAGGAAGTACAGCGCCAGCTGAAGCGCCAAAGGCACCCGCAACAGCTCCAAGCGGAACTGCTGCTGGTGTAACGTCAAAAATCATGCATCCACCGGAGGATATGAGCTTGGAGGAGTTACGTGCACGGAAACCCAAGTATCAACAAAAATTACAGAATAGCGGAGGCAGCAACAGCCATCAACAACGCACCACATCGGCTGGCACGCTCAGTCATAATCATAATACCGTCGTGAGCAGCACATCATCCATGACAATTCCAACAAGTTCGAGTACGTCGAGTGCAGCAGCAGCCGCTCAAGCTGCGGCTATATCAAAGGCCCAGGAAGTGAGTGCTTACAATAGATATAGAAACCATAGTCAATATAACTACTGAACAGGCGGATATGGGAGGGAAAGTACACATAGATTTTCATACACTACACGGCACAATATATAGTGCCCATTTGTCATACAAAAAAAAAAAAATAATAATACTTGCAAAGAGATTTCATATATACATACATACAATTTAAAACAGCAAAATATAACAAAGCGGCATAGTAAAGATAACCGAAAAGAGGAGCGTCGCAACTCCGCTGTATTATGCTCCTTGTGGAGCTGTACTCATTCACAGATACGTATACATAAGGTTAGATTATGAAATGTTTGCATAAGTGGGACAGTTTTGCATTTAAGAATTCCATTTCTATTTCCTAAAATACAAATTGACTTAAAAATTTAGAAAATACATACAGACAGGTTCTGCAATTCACTTCCGAGTAAATTTCAAAATTCAAATTGGCAGGGGTTGAATTTCACTCGGAAGTGAATTGCAGAACCCGCCTGATAATTCCGTTATTATCAGGTAGGTTCTGCAATTCACTTCCGAGTGAATTTCAACCCCTGCCAATTTGAATTCAAAGCGAACTTAGCTTAAATTCACTCCGATGTTAATTGCAGAACCTGCCTGTATGTATGAAATATGACAAACAAAAAAAATTGCATATAAAAGCAGGTATTTGATTGTGAAATAAGTTCACAAACACAGCCTAAAATTTCAGATCACATTTGATTACGTAAATAAAATAAAGTAGATTAGTTGTGAGGCATCGTTTGTTAAACCCAAATAGATTATTTATATAATTTGTCTTAATTTTTGCAATTTTGAAATTCCGGCAAACCTTAACGAGTATATATTGTGTGTATTTTTATAATTTACAATGCAGATAAAAAGACGATTTTAATTGAAATAAATCATGAAATTTTTAAAATAAAATGCATACACGTTCTTTTTTTTCCAACAATCTGGCGTGGTTTAATGTGTTACTCAATTGCTCCCCTAACGAAAATATAAGAGTTTTTAGTCACTTTAATTGCTGTAAATGGTGTTCCCTCGGTTTTGTTTTAAGCAATAATATTCAAATTGTTAATCAAATGAAATTGCTTAGATATACGTTAGGGTAAGAGTTGTCAAATTTTAAAATTGCAAAAGTAAGAAAATCCGGTTAGGTCCTTATAGTTATTTTGAAGCTTAAATTACATTTATCTAAAAACAATCCAAGGTCTAAATTACGTCAAACATTCCTAAAACTCGTTTAAACTTAAAATTCAAAGAGCTGATAGAACATTCCATTATGTAAAATAGGGTAAATCTTCAATTGCCGAATCACCAAACAAACCATATATTCGAATATTCAAATTTACTATGAAATCGACGAAGTAGACTTCACCTCGCCTAGTCCGCATCAGTAATATCTCTGCAGACATGTCTGCTGCTACCACAATCCACACTGACTGCGCGTTTTCTCTTCTCTCTATCTATCTATCTATACCTCTCCTCCTCGTAGACTGCTGCAATGGTAGCGGTTGCACAGGTCCAAGCAGCTCAGGCCCAGGCACAGGCACACGTCCAGGCGCAGGCTCAAGCGCAGGCGCAAGCACATGCTCAAGCGCAGGCTCAGGCTCAAGCACAGGTGCAGGCAGCTCAAGCACATGCGCATGCACACGCAGCAGCACACGCGCAGGCAGCTCAGGTACAAGCACAGGTGGCGCAAGCACAAGCGCACGCACATGCGCAGGTCGCTCAAGCGGTAGCTGCTCAACATCAACAACAACAACAAAAGCAATTGGAAGATCTCAATCGTGCTGTGCTTCTTCAGAGGCTACAGGCCGGACGCTCGGGCCATCCACAATCGGCACTCGGCGCACCAACTGCAACGGCCGTAGGCATGGTAAGTGTCTGCTAAACAGTTTGTTGATCTTTTTTTCGCTACTACATGAAATTTGAGAAAAAAAATTTAACGCGATTATTAGATACATACGTACAAAAATATGTAGTTATGATGCTATGAATGGGTATGCATTTAGGTCTGTAAAATGTAGGGTACACAATATATATTTTAGTTAAATTGTTTTTGATTCGCTAAAAATGCGAAAGTTTTTGAGTCCCTAATGTAGCACGGCATCAGCTCATTAATTTTTAAAGATAACTAGTTTAACCAATTCCGTTTTTTTTTATCAATTTTATGTAATGGGAAAGAACCTGAAACCTTCGTAAACAGGATAAAATGTTCTCTTTTTGGGAAATAAATGCATTTTTCACGAATAATAGAATAAATCTGGGTCGTGCAAGTTTTATGTATTAGTTGTTTCGTCAAAATGCTTTCCATACCTGTCTTAGGTTTACTGAGCCCGCTGCTTCTGGTGTTTGTTAGTATTCCGTGTTCCTAGTTTTTGCACGTGACGATTTCGCAACGATTTGGCATCATAAGATCGAACTTCTTAGACTGAGTTCGCATACGGAAACTTTTGGTGCTCACCTCTCTTTTTGTGTTTGTTGCCCGTCGCATTCACACAGAGCAACTCTTTTGTACACAATTGTCAGCTATGAACCGCCAACATGAATTACTCAAACGAACGAGAGCACAAGGCGTGTTCCCCGAGCACGAACAACTTGGTGCCCTTCCCCTTTTTTTTGTGGCTTCCTCTCCCACAAGTAACGAGTTGCCGCGCAAAAGATTCCGTGTCTGATCTCGAGACTTATTCATTCCGTATAAAACGCGATTACCCGAAGCTTAAATACATTGAAAGAATTTCTCTTTAAACCAACAATAATACCAACACATGACTCCCAAGTGTGTAAGAAAGAAAGGGATGCAAGATCAAAAGTATACAAGAGTTCCGTGTAGTTTTGTTGGACAAATTGAGAAAGAAAAATTTTATTTCGATGTGTGAACAGCCAGAAAGACATTTCTGTCACATTTTGGAAATCAGTTTCAGAAATAAAAGTTGCAAGATGTGACTGTAAGTGAGAGCGCGCAAATCGATTTCGGAAATATATCCCTACAAGAATTGTGTGATGGAAACTAACACATTCTCATTTACCTTACTAAAACATTTACAAACTTTGCGTTGGTTAAAAAGAGACAACTAAATAATGCCCTAAGTCGGAGAAAGACGGAACACAAATGTTTACATCAGATTTTTCACACTGCCCTTTAGAATTTGATAGAAACTTGTAGGTAGCCAGTGACAGAAATCTCCGTCAGTCTTGCCACTCAAATGATTTGTCAAATGATAGTCACTGTTCTTGCAGGGATTTCAGCTTGCTCATGCTGCACCAGCAATCTGCGATTCGTCTTTCAGAAATAAAGAAAACCTCTTTCGAAAGACACTTTACATGCAAGATGTGACGGCTCATGCAACTGCTTTCTGTAATTTCTCAATCAGACAGTCTTTTTGAAATGTATTGCATTGCCACCCCTGACAGCCTCTTATGTTAGCGCATTCGGTTAAATTATTTCATTGATGCCTTTGAGAAACCGCCTATCTTACGACACAAAAATTTTACAGGAGAGTGAAAAAACGGGTTTTCTTTGAAGGAATTTCCTTGATAGGCGGCGTTTTCTCTAGCTATTATTTTACAAATATGTTCTTTTAATACCGATTTTTGGATTTTTATGCATATACCTCGATGCCTGGTGTTCAGGGTTACCAAATCTCATTTCTGTCACAACGGCGATTTAGGAAGTTTTGCAAAGATATCGGCGATAGGTAATTACCCGATAGTCTTCTTGCTGGGTTCCTTGTTTGTTGATCTTTGTTCTTTATAGGGTCAAGATATCTAAGCGTAGAAATTTTCTGTTTTTAAATTTAAATGGGATTATTTGTCATGAATATATTTTGCGGAAAATTCTCATTCTAAAAAATTCGGCCGACTTCCAAATCGTATCAATACAATTGTTCACACCTGTTTGGCTATCAGATTATATATATATGTATGTTGTATCTTTTATTCAGTTTACAACAACAAAATTGCGAAACAATGCAAATGAAGCATCAACTTTGTTTGTGATTCGCTGACTTCTCTAGCGATACGTTTCGATAACTTTTCGGATGCGTTTTGGAAAAGTATACATTGGCAACATTTTGCAGCTTGGCTTTACGGAACATTATACTTTGTACGTATGCAAAGCAATTGCCGTTTAGGAAGTCTACCTTCTTCCTTCCTAAAGTGTCAGTATTTATGCAACTGACTTATTTTCGAAAAAAATAATGTTTGTCCATGTTTCAGGCACTAAGAGCAGGCTTTTCAGAAGCTTTGCTGAATCAACTCTCCCTTCTAGCTCCCTAATATATGGCCGTTATTAAATCATCTCCTATTTAGTGTGACTGAAAATTACATCGCTTGAAGAATATTTTTTCGTAAACTAGTGTTTGGATATTTGGCTGAAATCCGGGTCTACCATTGCGATTATTGCCATTTTCGTGGGACATTTGCTATCGTTTTGCTAAGGTTTTCGTATAACAACCTGTTAACCAGTTTCCAAATTATTAATTCTTATTTTTTGGGCAAAAAAACAACTTGCTTTATGATACTCGTAATTGAAAAAATATTGAAAGACAGTGAATTTTTCTGCTCATTCTTCGCAATACGTTTAAGTTTTGCGTAAGTTTAAGAAGTGCTTTAGCTATAAGCGACGTTATTGTCATAATTGTCTTCTCATAAGATTAATCGTGTACTCTTCTACACCTCTGGGACATGCTAATCCAAATGGTCCCTTATGTGAGGCCATAGAAGCTGTAGCAACATTTTCCTGATTCTATCACCAAAAGGGCTTTGATTTTTTCAAGAGAACGAATCGGCTACCGGCCCGATTGCCGTGTTAAAAAATCTTTTATCAGCCTCCATTCTGACAGAGACGGTCTTGGTTCCAGCTCTAGCTTAAACATCAGAAGGGTTAAAGCCAAGCAAAGCGTGAGCTTACTCAAAATTCAGAGAGGGAATTATAATTGCTTGTGGATCATACAAATTCAACGCAATTAATACAAAAACAGGTATAACAGTAGATTTTTAACCGACTCCCAACAAAGGAGGAGGTTATCAGTTTTATGCAAAAAAAATCGCCGAAAATTTTTTTTGGTTGATCGCATTTTAAATCTAGGTGTGCGATATGTAGCTTAGCGTTAAAGTAACAGCGTAAAATATTCGTCAAAAAGTTTTGCGGAATGCTGCTCAAGGGACTGCTCTGGGCCAAAAATATTTTTCTCGATAGCGCCAACGCAAAATTTTGTTTTAATTTTTACTTCATTTTCTTATAAAATAGACACCTTTTGTGTTTTGTCCTAACCTTCATTTTGTAATAGTTCCTGTATGTTTCCTGTTGTCAATCCACGATTGCGTTAATTTCAGCAGCATGTTTTTGGAGAAGAATTCTTTTAATGCATTCATAGGACTATAGTCTGAAAAAGCTTCTCAGATATAACATTGTAGGTTACTCCATTTGTGTGACAAAACGAAGACCCAGTCCACAAATTAGATGAAAAGCTCGCCCAAACACGTAGAAAAATGTGTAAATGCCAAATAATTAATTATAAAAACAAATTCATAGGAGTGTCACGATTTTTAGGTATTTCACCATGATGCAATAATGAAAGGTGTTGTACGTTGTACTAAATTTTATGCCTTCTCAACAGCGTTCCGATTATCTGAATAGGTATATATATGGCTTGGTAGTCTCATAAAGTTGTAGATAATTAAAATAATAAAATAAGGCGCGTTTTTATTCACAGGAATATGATAATTTGCTTAAAATTTTTGAGCTGATAATACCCAGCTAGAACAGTATGGCATATATAACTCCTTTTATAAGCCGCATCACTAAGAAAATTATCGCTTGTGAATTTGAAATGTTTCCCTTATATTGTACAGGCCAAATAGAGGAATTAATTTACGTGTGATATTTTGTCCCCCTCTTTCAAATGGGCTTCTTGTGCGCATATATCAGGTTTGATAGCTGTTGACCATACCAATAATGCCTCATACTTAGTTTTACTAGATCAATTCGTGTTCTCGAGAAAAAAAATTTCACGATTCAAAAATCTGAGTATAGCGGCCAAATTCTTTTCTAAAAAAATTCTCCGTTTTTGGCCTATATTTGCTTTGTATGGTATTTGCCATAAAATATAGGCCAAAAACGATAAATGTTCAAAATTTGGAGAAAAAAGATTTTTCAGATTTTTGGATCGTGAAAATTTTTTTTCTCGGAGAACACGAATTGATCTAGTAAATCTGAGTATGAGGCATTATTCGTATGCCAACAGCTATCAAACCTGATATATTCGCACTAAGGTTTTGTTGTGTTCCACAGTGTTATATAAGGGATACTTTGAGGAATCATATAAACAATTATACATTACCCAAGTTCACGTACATCCAAATTATTTATTTGTTTTTGAAATTAACAATATATTTCAGAATTTATAATTAATACGTTGTGTTCATTTTAGTAAATGCACTTTGATTTTTAATTGTACAAAATTTATTATATACATACAGTATCGGTCATATCAATAGCAACCCTATTTCAAAGTGATATTATTTCCCTCTCATGTTAATTTATTTCTAAGAATTTACAATAAAAATAAAGTTCAATTCCTAACAAAACCCAATTTTAAAACTTCGTAGAAAACTACAAAAAATACAACAAATTTTCACCCAAAATTCACATTTTTTTTTTATAGCCCCTTCAATTTTAGTCTTATTATATGCAAGTTTGAAGTGGCTAAAAATTACCTTTGATTTTTTAGAATCGATATAATAACCAATCGTGTTTAATCGTCTTCCATATACCGAAAAATGCGACTATTTATCCATGGCTGAGTGGAATATCGACCTATCTCGGCAGCCAGGTCGAAAACACTCGATATCAGAAAACTTTTCAACGCCCTAATTCAAAATTTGGCTGGAAAACGCCCTATTTTAGAATTTGATTGAAAAATGCCCTATCTCAGAACTCGGTTCAAAAACACCCTATCTCAGCTGGCGATCCAAAAACGCCCTATCTGAGCACATTCTCAAAGTATTTTCATTTGAGATAGGACTTTTTTGAACCGAATAATAATAATAACATACTATATACATATCTAGTTTCAACATAAAAAAAATTATGTACACATTAATTGTCTATGCATATCTAAGTCAATATATGTGATATATATGTACATACATCTACATATCGTCGTTTAAAGTACAAAACCGTGTATCAGTAAAATGCCAAACCGCGTATCAAGATAGTGCAAACCCAGCGAGGTTGCATACATTATTTTCTAGAGAGTGAAAACACTCATATTTCAAAATGGTTATCTTTTTTTAAAAAGCAATCGCATATTTGGCTAATATGTATCAGGAAGAATGGATAAGGATTGAGCCAAGAACTTGTGTGAGCAAATCCAATTTTTAGCATCAAATGTCAGTTACGCGGTTTTGTACTTAAACGACGATGCTTATGTTAACAGGAACGCTGCAATTTAATACACGGGTGAAGCAGGAACGCAGCACAGCAGAAGCATATAAACAATCTGCAAATGAATGGCTTTTTAGGTTTTTAACAAACAAACACCTGGTTTCAACTTACTTCAACGTGTCTAAAGCACAACGCACACACTATTGCAAAGGCGCAACAGGGACGCAACACTATAAAACACGGGCGGAGCAGGAACGCAGCACAACAGAAGCGTCCACAAAATCTGCGAATAAATGGTTCATTAGGTTTTGAAATAACAAAGAGCTGGTTCCAACTTACTTCAAAATATCTGCAGGATGATGCACACAATCAAATTCGGCCGCAGCTGCAGTTCACCAGAGAATGCTGCAAATGGAATGGTTCATCAATGAAGTCAAAATAATATGTTGTAACTTACGTGTATTAGCTCTTAATTACAATACCAGCACAGGTCGGCCAGGAAAACACTAAGGAAATTACCTAATAAATGCAAAATTATAATTAATTTGTAAAATAAATCGGTTTTATTACAATACTTACCAAATTTCAAGCAATTAGAAAACAAATGTCAGCGAATAAGAACAAAACGAACAACGAAAATTGAATCAATGTAGCTTGTTTAGAATTTTTCTCTAATATTTTGGGAAATGTTCAGTGAAATTAGCAAAGAAACAACACAGTTTCTCCTAAGGTAGTTCAAGATGGCGGATTAGAGCGAGAAGTTGCCAACGTATAACACCTTTCATTATTGCATCATGGGGTATTTCAAATTTCAATGGGTTTGCCGTGCAATGCCCCGTTGCCGATATTCATTGAGCTGTAAACATTAGGCCGAGCCTAGCCAAATATTTTCTTTTAGTTTTAGTGAGTGTTTCAAAGGCAATGAAAATATAATTTTAATACGTTTGGGTTGGCACTTTCAGTAGCAAAGACATATTTAAACAGATAAATTGATTGGTTCTGAAATTTGCTACTTTTTAATTTCCTGGCATAAGTAAAATATGTGCACGTGCCAAAAAAATAACCTCAAATATTTCCCCATCTAATTCGGTGGGATATTAATTTCTGTTCAAGGAGATTAACAACCGGTTTCGCCAGCAATTTAAATGGAAAATCATTATTTATTTTCTGTCAATTTCCATATAAAATTAAAAAAATTAAAATCATTTTTCATTTAAATTGCTTTCGTGAAATCGGCAGTAAGAGTCTGCGAATTTGAAACCCACCGCAAGTTGCGTTAGTACTAAAAGATATCTACAATCTTCTGACTACATTGGTTTTCATTAAGAACGATTTTAGGATTCAACACAAACGAAAGGGTTTAAAATTAATCTAGTTACTTTAACACCTGCTTAAACCGAAGTGTCAGAACATAAACAGTTTGTGGGCGTACTGAAATAGCCAGAAAAAAATTTTGAAGCAAAATAACAGATAAGTAATTTAACAATTTCAATAAAAATTTAGTTTGTATAAGTAAAAAAAAAAACTAAGATTCAAGTAAGTACAATTTTCACAATTTTAGTATTCATAATTGAATTGTCGTAATAAATAGTTGCTGAGTTGGTTGGTTGATTGATTGATTGATATGTCTTAAAAATATCTAAATGTTAATTTTTTTCTGTAAATTACAAACGTGATGGGGCATTTAGTGTATTTTATTATTACACAAAATAAAAACAACAAAAACAAGAATTGCATTTACAACAAACTTTATTATTAATTACTTAGTTTTTAAGTGCAAGTGCTCATGTAAAACTTCAAAATGCAAGTGCAGCGAATGAAACCCAATTCAAATCGAATTTAAAACTTTCATCATTCTACATATGTATTCATCGACACAAACGCTATGCATACTAAATTCATCATTATCAGCACTCTTTTGCGCTCTATCGTATCTCCGTTAAATGATACCCTCACCCTCCGCCTCCCATCCTTATGCCAGCCATGCCTATTCATTTACAAAGTCATGCCCATTGCACAAAACCGTAGTCATTCACCCGTACATTCACATGCTCGTCAGCTCCTTCCACCTAACTGTCTCACATCCGCTACATTTGTGGTATTTAGCTTATTTCGCATTAACTGAAAGTCAATAATAGGCATATGACTCAAAGGTATGGGCCAATACTCACTCAAATGTTTCTTTTTTCCAAACCATGTCGATGCTGAGTGGTAATGTCTGAATGTAAATACAAATAAATACTTTTTATACGAGGATTAGTAGACTTCCTATGTTTAGGTTAGGTTAAGTTAGATCGGCTGATCGTTGAGATCTGGTCCTTAGTCATTGACTCGTTGGTCACAATGCACTTATTGTGTTTTAACAATTTGCAAGCGCTTTGGTGTGTAATTTCTTTCAATCAGGATATTAAAGCAATGCCATGGTAGCTGGACAGTGACATAGGATATATTCTAGGGTGCTATTTTAGGTTCTAGAAAATGTCCCAGCTAATAAACTTTAAATTTGAAAGCAGCGATAAACATTTTTTAGTAATCAGTATAGGCTTTGTTGTCTCGCTGTATCGTCATAAAAGCCTTCCCAATCCTTGGTCACCAAGGAACGTCAATGTTTCAGAGGCTTCATCTACCATAGCTGGATGTTTTGTTGCATTTTCTATGCGTTTTCCAATGCATTTCAACATATCTAAGGGAGTTTTTTCTTTCTATAAAAGTACATGAGCTTTGAATAATAAGAAGATAAGGGTTCTTAAGTTTTTAACCCTTTGAGCCTCAAAACCACACTTTTTACAATAAATTTCAGTATACATAAATGTTTTTTGAAATATGTTTTAAATTGAAATTAAAAGTTTAGAGAACGTGAAGAAATAAATTATTTCTCAAATAATTAGTACCTTTATACATAGAAGACGTCATTTCTGCTAGTAGTTTTCTTTAAATAAAAGTGTGAAAGTGCAAAAGAGAGGGTGCGCTCCTGACAGAGAGAGAGAGAGAGAGCTAGAGAAAGAGTGAGTACTTAACGACTAATGTAAGTACGTTTTCACATTTTTTCTTTCTACTTCTATTACCAAAATGCCTTTAATATTCATTGTAATGCGAAGAAAAAACAATTATTATATATATATACTATATCTATTTTATATATCACCACTACTCTCTATAATACATCAAAATAAATGAATTAATGAATAATATAAATAACGTTAGCTATTTTTTGTGTAAATGAAATGTGCGCGAAGCCGTTGCTGTCGCTCCTACACGAATACAACAATTGAACTGAAAATTCGCTAATAACTTACTTCTTTTATGTCTCTTATCTGTTGCTATCATTCTTCGATGCACTGTAGATGCCGTTGCCAGGGCAAATGCAATTAATGCAACCAATGCTGCGTCCTGCCATGGCACTGGGACCGCATGGACCGTTGCTGGGTGGCAATATGTTGCGTGCACCAGGCGGTTTGCCCGGAATGCCAGGTGAGTACAATAAAACGCTTATATATGTAGAAGTCAACTTAGAGAAGAACATGAATGCTAAAATACTTTTTCATACGCTGCCAGGTCTGTTGCCAGTACAAGCCATACAAATGCCGGGTATGCCGATGCCCGGTATGGGTGTCATGCTACCAGCCGGTCATCCTGTACTGCAAATGATGCCACGATTTCGGTGATCCGCCAATTTGTTTGTCGACGCCGCTCTTAGAAACTCCGATGCCGTTATTATATCCACCTGAAAGATAAAATTGGAAACAAGCAATAATGCATTTAGCATCACCCAAAAAAATTTTCTAAACTAATGGAAAATGAAAACAACGGAAACCTCAATGTCATAAAAAAGATTTCAGCGCAGCAATGCCACCCAGCTGATTAAAGCAAAAAAACTGGCAAGCGTATTGTCGTCAACGGATGAATGAGCCTATTATTTAAGCAGCATTGTTATTGTCGCCTTATACAGAAAACAAGTTTGTACTCTACTTAATATCGCCCCTTCACCTAAAGTTTGTTGCTATAAGCCATTTTAACTAAAAGCCGTGCCGTCACACATACTCATGCACTTAATAAGTGCACTAGAACCCAGCCAACCACCAAACAGGCAGGCGGAGGGATGGAGCAGAACTACTGGTACTTTGCACACACACACATACACATATACACACATATAAAAAGAAATCGTTAATTTAACCAACTAGAAAAAGTTATGTGCAAATACGCTTTGGGTTAATGTGGTGGCTAGTAATTATAGTTATATAATGTATTAGTTTTCCGTTTAAATTGTTATCATTTTTTACACATGAATTCGCTTTAGGTTTCTAATTTCTTCCTACATATAATGCTATTTACATACACATATACTCCTATATATACATACATACATGCATAATATGTACTCTGTTTTTGTTTTTAGTTATCAGCGAGTTTTTTCAGTTAAAGTTAAGTATGGTTAGACAAAAAAAAATTTAAAGCAAAGCAAACATAGGCACGCAATAAATTGAGAAGAAAACGTAAGTTTTTGCATCCAATACGTAATTTAAGTGACTATTATTGAGTATGAATGTGTATTATAGCCTTGTATATGGATTACATACAGACAGTATACATACATACGTACATACATACATATGTACATACATACATATTTTCGTTTATATATTTTCAATAGTGCATTATAGATGAATGACATGCAACCGTAGCTAAGTGGTGCATATATAGACACTACATAAAACAAGCAATTCATGGAGTGTACATAAATTCATAATAAGTACATATGTACTTACAAAATACTATATTCATCTGAATAATACTAATCCCAATAACAACTTTTTCCATTACTAGGTCTCTGGTCTTTTTAGATTTCTGACATAATTTGGCTTCAGGGTATTTTCATAAATCACTATTTAAAAATTAATTAAATTAATTAGAGATACATACTTTTCGCTGATTTTTGAAGCTTTCATTGTCGTAATCATTTTGTATACATATGCACATATATGTATGCGGATAAGTTTTAATGCTCTTTTGCTGGTTTATATAACTTCTTCCCATTCACACATTTCCTTAGACACTATGCACTCAGAAAAAGAACAAGTTGAGAGATGAGGTTATATTTTTATTCTTGATTTATTTTCAAAAGCGCCTTTTAATTTTAATTTTAATTTAAATGTACCTTGAATTTTGGATATTTTTGAAAATTTTTATAATCTGTGCACATGTGTATACATTTTTACCAGTCCGTTTTCGGACTCATAACATAACCTCCCATCACCTACTAACCTCCCCAACCTTATATGATCTGTAAATTATTTAAATTTATAAAAAAAAATAACGTAGTAGACTACGCTTTTTCCTCACCTTTTCATGCATTAGAATTGTGTTAGAAATTTACATAGGTAATCGCAGTCATAACTATGGTAAATTGCATTTTCATATAATTTGGCACTGTACTATTTATTTTTTTGTTGTCTTTACTTAAAAATTTTCCCATCACTCATCACTTGAAATTTTTTATGTACGTATATTAAATTCATATTAATTTTTTAACAGGTCCACGACAACGTTGGTCGATTGCGATGATGCGCTCGATCTGTAGTTTATTTTCCGTGTGCAACTGACTAACTTATATAGAAAAAATAAAATAAAAATTCGTAAAAGATAAAAAAGAAAACTCAAACATACATACGTAACCGTAGCACACAGCCACTGAGTAAGCAATCCCTCTTTACTATAATTTTCGTTTTTCGTAATATTTGTTTAATAAGTATAAAAGTTCAAAGCACGCAATAATTAGTGTACTAAACATATGTATGGTATTTAGTATGTAAATGACAGAAAACTAAATCAAGATTAATGGATAAGGCCGTAACCAAGCAGAAAGCTCTACATACATATATACTACATATGTACATACATACAACTCATATTAATTTGATACATTTCACAGATTTCAATATGCACACATACATAGTTCTCGGTGTGCCTCCGATTGCTGAATGAGCCGCGAAGTCCTACCAGTGAGGCATTAGGTATGTTGCCAGTGTTGTTGTAATTTGTATTTTCGTTTGCCGTCCTGCCTTGATCGTACGTACGTATGTACTGCTCATCCTAAAATGTACCACATCGTGTCAAAAAAAAGTGTGTGCTTTTTGTTGCCTACCAAACGAATGTTTACTTACCTCTTTTTAGAATGCATAGTAATTATTAACTGTAATTTACATTCAAATTTTATTAGCAATAAGCCGTTGAATATCGAACACACGGTAATTGTAAGTGATATTTCCTAATCTAAAAATTTTTCTCGCTACAGCTTTCACATTATTTTAATCCCTCGTACGATCATATTTGTTTTATATTTTTTTTCCTAAAAGTTTTGTGTTCGTATACTGTTTTTTGTCGGGCTATAAAAGCGATGTGTCGAAATTTTGTATTGCGTGTTTTTGTGGGAATGTAGAAAAGTAAGTTTTCCGTAATTTTTCGACTTCATAATTTTCTAATGAATCTACAACTCCTAATTAATTACATTAAAATCCCAAATCAACAGCAGCAACAAGCACTGATATGTAAGTTAACGAATTTCAATAATTAGCTAATTATACATAAATGAACAGTCAATTGGTTACTGCCCCGAACCGAGTAGGTATTGAATCGAAACAAAAATATTAATTTCGTATTTTATGGTTATCGGCTTTATGGTTATGGTGTTCTTTACGTACAAGCACACAAGCATACTCGCATATACACATGCATACATATGTACATAGGTACATGTTGATCTGCGCATGTGCCAGATAGATGCACATCGTAAGAGTGTTTGAAAAAGCGTAAAAATTCATTTTTTAATTGTACTATATGCATTATGTTTATTATTTTTAATTTCTACATGGAATGTTGCAGTGCATAGAAGTACACGCATATACATAAGTATGTATATGTTGCCCACATTGTGTTGCACGTTTTTAATGGCCATTCTAAAAGGTGGCATATCTATAAGGCTAACCGAAATTTCCGATCTCTCAATAAATTGTGTGTGCAATTTTCTGTTTACTACATACGTCGAGATTGATGTAAAACGACCTAAATGACAGTTGTTAAATTTTTAGAGAAGAGTCCAGAAATTTTTAAAACTAATGTATGAAATACTGAGATTAGTCTATGAAAGATGATTTAGAACCTTTGCAGTGACGGACGATGTATAGAATTTTCGATTTTTTTGTTATTCATTTTTTTTTTTTTTAATTATAATAAGTGCAATAAGACCACTCAAGCTTTACCGAGCTGAAGCTTAGAAGTTATTTATCCTATGCCAAAAATTTAAAAAGAGATTCAAAATTGGGGTTTTTAAACTGTCTGGGAAATTACAGGTTTTTTTTTTGGATCTGTCTTTCTTTACTTAAATATTTCTAAATAAATACTGTTTAGTCCTTATTCCCTCGAAACTCCTGAAAAGGTAACAACTTAGAGGTAACAGAGTAATGTTTTTTTCCTATGTTACGCTTGACTAGAAGGCAGGGGGTTTTTTTTATGGCCTATCTGATTGACTAGAATAACATTTAATTAAAAAATTTCCCTAACGATTACACTAAGCTAGTTTGTTTCTATTTTTGCGTCTAGCACACAGTAGGAAATTTATGTATATGTATGTATGTGTTGTGTAAAAAACTCCTTTTAATGATGGTCGAAATTAGTTATGTTCCTCCTTTTTTGAACACACTCACATACATATGGGCATCTTTGTATAACAAATTGTTTGCATTTTAAATTGTTTATTAAAATCTAGATAAACAATGCCGAACTTTCAATTCATAAAAAACCCAACCAAAGCAAAAATATTTTATCATACACGTACACTATGCATCTTCTTCTTCTTATTTGGCGCTGTAACCGCCTAAGCGATTTTGGCCGAGTCCAAAACAGCACGCCAGTCATTTCTCTTCTGTGCTAACTGACGCCAATTGAAAATGCCAAGTGAAGCCAAGTCCTTCTCCACCTGGTCTTTCCAACGCAGAGGAGGCCTTCCTCTTCCTCTGTTACCAGCATCGCGGCCCGCGTTGAATATTTTCAGAGCAGGAGCGTACACTATGCATACATTCATTTAATATACATATGTATCAACCCCTTTGCGTGAAATTATCGTGGATATGTGTCAAAAACTAAATTTTACAGGAGAACGTTTTCAAATTTTTTTGAACAAATTCGGATCACAAAACCAATTTCTAAAAAAAAACGCGAAGGGGTCGATATCATTAAGTACATACATATATCCAGGTACGGTACATTACTGATGTGTAATTAGTTATGTGCTAAAATACGTATTTATTCAAACATATTGTATCTACATGTATATGTAAATGATACACATACATACTTATTGCATATGAACAGTGACAAGTGATTTGGCTGCAGTAACACACATATGTACATATATACATACTACATACGAGATGACAGCATCACCTTTTAAGTATCGTCAAGCAATTATTTGTACGCTTTTTATATGGCTGCGGCCGCGCAAAATTGATGTTGGACTCCTGGCTTGCAGTGGCTCACCGGCGGCTAACGCATGCCGCTGGTAAAGAGTTATGCGAGCCGTGGGTACCTCAATGCAAAGCGGATGGCATTAGGGTGGCATGAAAATAATGCCAAGAAGGGCTGTGCCGTTGTTGCGCGCTAAAATTTGTCTAATTACGTAAATTCTCGGTGCAGGAGAGTAAACAAGTTTGATGGAAAACCTAAAAGCTGCAAGTGCTAACTCATATTTGTTTTAAATTAACACTGTAATCGTAAAAAAATCAATAACATTAACTTCTAAGCTCTATTTTTCTTTTACTTTTTGTTCTAATTTGTACCTAACATTTTCAAAAGATGTCCGTGAATAAATTTATGTAAAGGGTATTTGGTAGAAATTTTAGTAAATGCAAAATACGCAGGCAGGTTCAGCAATTAAATTCCGAGTGAATTTCAATCAAATTCGCTTTGAATTCAAATTTTCAGTGTTTGAAATTCACTCGTAAGTGAATTGCAGAACGTGCCTGATAAACTTCTTCTATTACTAAATGTATCATTTATTAAACATACTTGCACTTATTAGCAAAAATTGAAGTATTTGTGTCCAAATTGCGGCAAAACGGCACTTCGCTAACCCGTCTACTTCTTCGACAGACTATCCGTTTGCGCTGGGCGACACCTGAGTAGTTGGTCGCGCTCGCTCTCGCTCTCCCCCACCCCCTTTCACTTACATAGATTTGTTTCTAATAATAATTAGTTAGACAAATACTTTTCAAGGTAATACATCATTAAATATTTTTATATGTAATGTATTTGTTAGTTGACAGCAACAATATTTGCGTGCAATTGTTTCTAATTTTTACTTGCTACTTATTGCTACTGTTTGCTATGTTGTTGATGTTGTTTGGTGAGGTTGATTTTGCAACTATGTATTTTTGAGTACCAGGTACTACTTACTAAATTTAAGACGGTTGGGAGAATTAAATAAGCAAAAAAGAATAGTTTTGTAACCATGCAGGGTGTAAGGCGCTCATGAAACCGCTTAGGGAGAGGGAAAAAATCAATATTAAAATTATTTATGAAAAATTAAAATTAAAATTATTTATGATGCAAAAATACTCTCAAAACGTCTAGATGCGCTTTTGCATTGAAAATTAAAAAAAAACCGCTTACGTTTTTTTGGCGGTAAGGCTGGATATGTATAATGATTATACTATAATCATACTAAGGACTTAACGTTGCTGGAATGGTTCTTTTTGTTATAACAACTGTTCATGAAGATTATGATGCACGAGATGTTCTGTCATATGATGTGATGTCGTCATGTCTTATCTCGTGTAACATCACATCACTGAAAGTTTAATGGGCGTCACATTCAGAAATAAGTAAAGAAAATGGTTAAACATCATTTGGTATGACCTAATCAATCACATCACATACTTTTTTGAATCAAATACAATGCAATAATAATTTTTGCTTGCGACTTCATTCATTGAATATATTAATACATATTATGTCACATTGATTTAGTGAGCTGAGCGTATGTCCTACCTCTGCAATTGCGCACCCTGTCTGTTACAAAACTGATTTTTTTCTTCAACATCTAGAATCTAAGTATGATTTGAACTCGTATTGCTAGTCAATTTTGTCAAAGCCCTGGTTTCCCTTGCATCCCACCCACTATGTATATATACTATCTACCCTCACTCTATATAATTTTCTTCTAAAATACACAGTAATTCATTGTTTACATTTACCAATAAATAATACTTGTCCCCAAACATTTATCAATTTTTTTATTTAATATCTGGGAGCGAGCGCCCAATCGAAAGCGTGTCACATTAATTTTGCTGATTAAAAAATCCCTTGCAAAGGTGCGTCGCATGCAAGCGAATGTTTTACAGTGTAAGTCTTAAAACAAAAAATTTTAATTTTCACATTTGTAGATAGTTTGCAGCATTTGTTGCTTGCCACGCACAAAGCAGGCGATGTGTTTGCGCACATCATAGCTGCGTCCTGGGCGCGTCCCAACGGACAGGCTGTTGGATTTTTTAGTCCTTGTCACTACCCTAGTACATATATATATAAATTTATATGTATTTGCATATATCTTTTCTAAGAATATTTTTTTTTTTGTTTGCTACGTTTATGACAAAAATTGTCTGTTTATGAAGCCTTTAAGTTTTTTTTTACAGAGATTTTCTGTGCGCAGTGATTGCCGGTTGCAAAAATTCAAATGAAATAAAAAATGCAAAACATTTTTGCTTTTATTCGCTTATTTAGTATGCATATATACATATATATTTAATATTCTACATTCTTTTTATGTTATGCTTGAAAGATTTACTACTAAACGTAAGGGCATACATATAAAAATGATTTTTCGAAGTATATTTTGTTGTCCCTAGGAAATCGGATAAAGGTTGCATTTATTGCGCAGCGAAAAGTAGTTAAACGATTTAAAGCTTTGAAAAAAAAAATAAAAATGTTCAACCGGCCTTTTATTCAACACCATTTTACTACTTGCATACATATACTATATAAATATATCATATAAGTTGAAAGAATTTTAAAATAAATTTGAATTTACAGCAGCAAATGCGTAGGCAAAAGTTTAGCTTTCAGCTTTGAATACGTATTTTAAACAAATAATTAAACAATATAGTATACAGCAGTTTGCAGAGCTTGTACTATCTACTTGTATGAAGTTATGCGCCTGCGGTTATAGTTACACACATAAAAAAAATGTTCAGAAAAAATATAAAAAATGCAAAAAACAAATGTGTACACCAGCTACAAAAAAAAAAAAAAAATTATATGCTCCGAAAATAGTATGAAAAATATAGCAAAAATAAGCACTACTTTCTCCACAGCTCGCTGGTTTGTGTTTCACAGCTTTTGTTGTTTTAAAATTGAAAAAAAAAAAAATTCAAAACAAAAACAAAAGTATTGGCTTTTGTCTATTCTACATACTATCGTATCGTAATTACTGTTAAAAAAAAAACGTAATGAAAACAAAAATCAAAATCAATCAATACACTAATCATAGTCTTAAGTAAGTACTAAGTTATTATTTAAAGGCCTACTTTTTTGTCTTCTTCGCCACTTTGAAATGTAGTTATTAAATTATACCTTGTTGTTATACATATTTATCTTCTGAAATAATTTTATATTTCATTTTCTCGTTTTTATTCTTTTTTTATACATATGTATGTACATACTCGTATGTACATCTATACTTGGATTACGGTATTCTTTATTAATTTGTTTCACAGTTGAATGTAATTTTATATGCAAGTGTAATGCAATATATACCATAAATTTAAAAGCAAAAAAAAAAAAGAAGAAATTATGTATAGTGTTTCTGTAAATTTTATTATATTTAAATATATATCAAGCTACTTCTTATATAAACTTTAATCAACGCTATGAATCATCATACAAAAAAGAAGGTAGTTTCAATAAACAACTTTTGACGGATAATAAAATTTTTTGAAGTTTCATAAATTGTCAGTATTATCAACGGCCTTGCCACTTTGATAATATTAAAACAATACATCGGAGTATTTTCTTTCCCATATTTTTACCAATGTGAGAATATTTCAAATCAAAACTCATAATCAGTACTTGATATTTTTTTACTTACGTGGTTTGCCCCTCTTTTATTAAAAATATATAAAATGTAAACTGTTACATTGTAATTATTCCTTTTATTTTATAATAAAAACCATTAGTGCATTATGTTGTTACTTTTTTCATTTTCTTATTTTGATATACAATTTTCGTTTCTTTAATCTTGCGATTTAAAAATCGAATTCTAAAGAATGTTCTTCCCAAATAAAATCTTTTTATAATATTTTGGTCCAAATTTACTTTTAAATTTCTCATCAGATTTTGCAAAAATTTTGGCTTTGTGGTTAGCGAATCACCATTAATTTCAACAAATTTTGAATTCAAAATTTCCAATGTATGCAAAAAACTTGTCTGAAAAGTAATAGATTTAATCGCATAGGAACATCAAACTTATGTATGAAATCAAAGGACCTACCTCTCCAAACGCTCCAAATACTCTTCGAAATATGTCTCACTGCCAAAGCTTTCGTCCAGTTGCATCCTGAAAAAAAGCATTTAAATAATCCATATCTTTAAAGTTTTTTTTACCTTGTACACTGCGGCACTGCACTTTTCGAAAGCACTGCCTTCTTTCCGCTCATACCGATATCAGAAGATGCAAAATGTATTGAACACACAAATGGAAATCTGGGTAAATTTTCTTCGTGTATGTTACACGCTTCCAGCCACTGTTTTCGCACGAACGGTAGCTTAGGAAACGTAAAAAACTTAACCCCAGATCCTTTACATGTATGTACCGAATTTTCACAGTTTGGGCACACACAGCTCATTTTTTCTTTTTATTTGGCAAATTTACACAAAATTTATCTCATATATGTTCAATAACTTCACTAAACTTCACTCATTTTCATACATTTATGTTTACTTTTACAAAAAAAAAAATATTATCTCTGGTGATCAGGTAGCATGAATTTTATGAAATGTCATAATTTTATTAAAAGTCAAATGGTTAGCAACAACAACGAATGTCATTAAATGGAACTACCTTCTTTTTTGTATCATGCTATGAATTGTTGTTTCATTTGTTTCGATGTTTACGATCGGCTCCAAAATAAATGGAAAATAAGAATGTAAGCCCTTATTCGGGAGGTAGGTATTAATTTTTAATTCGACATAATATCTTAATTTGCATGTATAGCATTTATAGCAGTTACATTTTTCGCATATGCATTACATACGCGGTGAGCATTTGGCTTTTGGCGTTAAATTAATGGTGAGTAGAAAAGTGGTGCCATAATTTTTTATAACATCAGCGCAAACCAAGGTACATTGAACAGGTAGTATCAGTAGACCAGCTGATTTGATTTATTTTCAAATTATTTGGTCTCGAAAATGTCAAATATTTTTAATTTTTTCTCACAAAAATTCTGAATTGTCAAAATCCATTTGCATGTGAAACCTTTTTCCATACAAAACAAGCGATTGAATAGCAGCTTTTGGAACGTTCGCCCAACTCAGCAGCACAACCGCTGATTACTGGCCCTTGTAAAGGATGTATCAATGCTTCGAGATGCAAACAAATTTGCTAGGAAAGAAAGTTGCAACAATTTTTATTTTTTCCAATTTAAATTTTTTTATTATTTTTGAATTTCACATGGCACACTTTGATTTAGAAGAAAAAATTCAGAACAGTTGACACTTTCGATACCAGAAGCAACAACAAAATACACGCAAATGTTGTTTTTGCTCTACTGATACTACCTGTTTAATGTGCCTTGGCACAAACGAAAACGTGTTTGGGCTTTCAAAACAACGAAATGATGGGTCATTTGCGGTATGGTCCTGATTTGACAACCAAATGTTTCCTATTCGCGCAGATCAAAAATAAGTAGCCAGGTCAATGTTTTTCGACGCCTGAAATGCGCTTTGGATTAAACGTTTCAAGTATTTGTAAACAACGCAAACAACACGGCAACCGTACAATAAATCGGAAATAAAAATGTAGAAATTTAAAAGTTTTTTGAATGTCGAAACCATATCTTGTCGAAATGAAAAAGTCGATAAAAAAAAACCAAAATGATAAAAAAAACTTGGAAACATAATTTTTTAAATATTTTATTAAAATCCACTGAATGTTCATCTTTTGTCATTAGGGGTCTTCACATCGAGCTCGTTGCTTCGTTAGTTGGTAGTTTTACGTATATTTTTTTGGATTTACAAAAACTAGCACCCCTATTGCGAGTGTCAACTGGTAGTAGATAAACGCACTTTTACAAGTAGCGAAGGAACTTTCTTCGAGTTTAACAGATTTCGCCCCATAGCATCGATGTTGGGCCAAAAATTAAAAAAAATCGATGTATCGATGTCAGAATCGATCTTTTTTTTTGCATCTCTATTCCCACCCATATTGTCATATTTAATTATTGATAAAAATGAGCTTGAATTTTTAAGCAAATCGATTTTAATTAAATCGAACTAAGCTTTTGAAAAAGGTGGTACCCTTTAAAAAATATTTTATATCTTAATATGTGCTAAGGTGGTTTGGAGAAAAGAATTCAAACCCCTAAAATATCAGCCTCATTGCAATAGTCGTTTCGAACGCAAGTCCTTTTTTGAGAGGCGAATCGTATCGAAAATTGTATGCCATTCCCTAAGATTTCGACTCGGCTAGTGTATTAAAACGGAAAAACTTGGCAGCACTTTACTTATTTCATCACGATAGTAGACAGTGCCAATGTTGTCGAGTCGTACAATTTAGCCTAACTTACGACTTACGCAATGAGGCTGAATCTTTAGTTGAAATTTGGGCGATTTTACATATTCATTACATTATTCCGAAAATATTTTTCGATCTTATTATATTCGAAATTTTTTTCTCCAACTTTTTGGTTTTTTTAAATATTTTACGGCTGTGGTTTTTGTTCACTTTTTATTGAGAACCAACACTAATGAGCTTAGCTAATTATCACGTTTCATGCGACAAATATCAATTCGTAATAGAGGATAATGGAACGCAAGCGTTTATCGTGCATCGTACGAATTCAAAAAATATATTTATCCCAAATTAAGTCAATTGAATGGCTAACTGTTCTGGGTACAAGTATTGTACTGGAAAGTTATTAAAACTTGAAATAAATCAAGTACAATCATTTCTGACTACCGGCAAATGTAAATAAAACTCAGTACTTTTAAGTATCTAAACGACAGTTCATACTGAGTACTTCGAATCGATCCAGAGTATTTTTGAGTACTGAGTGTTTTCGAGTTCTTTTAAGTTCTGAGTAGGTACTTTCGAGTTCTTTTGTGAGTAACTACTGAGTACTTTGGAGTACTCAGTATCGATACTTGTGGCATCGATAGTGCCAAACACTACTTATAATATTCATACCAATGCAGCGTCATTTAAAAATTCTGTATTACCTACGATTAGCGCATATCCAAAAAAAGTTTGAGTAATTTTTTGAAATAAATCAAATTGAGTGAAACATCTGTCCTACTCCAAACAAACTCACTCAATGGCTCATTGCTGCGGCTTGGCGTTTTAGTTAGTGCTGTTGCATTTTAAGCTTTTCAATTTGGCGGAACAACTTTTAGTTTCGTTTTCAGCGGCAAGCGGCAAAGAAGTTGTAGCGGCAAAATGAGAATTTAGTGTCGCTGACAGTGGATTGCTTAAGTAAACGAAACGTATTGTTTTTTGTAATTCTAACGATAAACAAGTTGTGGCTGACATAGGTGTTGCCGATTGTGCGTTAGATGAATGTGAGTAAGAAGAATATTTATAACAAATTTTGTGTACAAATGCGGTGAACAACAAATATATTTACTATAGAGATGATGTTGAAAGATTTAAGAAAAAAACACTTAGATGAAGACTAACGGTGTTATTACAATGAAGTGACATTTTCATAAAAAATTTCGATTTATAAAGCAGTTAAAGTCTTCTCTTTTTTTTATAAATTTGGGTGTAAATAAATAAAATAAAATAAAATAATATAGATAAAAAAAACACTAAGGCAAGCAAAGCAAAATCAATATCAGTTTTTATTGTCACTTTGAAACCAACTAAAAGCCGACAAATTGGCTCAAGTGAACCTCGCAGGTGGCAGGAAAGAAAAAGTCGCGTACAACAAATGCCTAATTTGTATCAGTTCAACCGCATTAAGTTTTTATTTTAATTTGCCTTGAAAGCAAGGAATGAAACCGATTCAAAATAACGTTCCGGTTTGGGTTTCGGTTTTGCCAAGTGTTTCGGTTTCGGTTTTGGTTTCGTTCTTCAAAATTTATTTCGGTTTTGGTTTCGGTTTCGTTCCGGTTTCGGTTTTTCACAGAAATTTTGTTGATATTATTTAAATCACAATGTCTTAAACGTTGAGGAAAGAAAATCGAAAATTACAGTTCACTGATAATATCAACACTAGGTTCTTTCCCTAACAATCCGAACCGGATTTGGTAATTAGAGAATAAGAGAAACATTTTCTTTCAAAAATGGAACAAAGGCCCTTATTATGAGCTGCATTCGATTTTCGATCTTCGCTGGCTATCGAAGATCGAAAGTGAAATTCGTATTATGAGCTATGCAAGCGTGTCGAAATTTTCGTTGAGTATCGAATTTTCTGTCGAACAGAATTTTGCTTTCGATGGTGTAGCGAAGTGTTAGGAAATTGTGAAAAATGTATGATTTTGTATACGTTTTCTTACATTTTGGCGGCTAGACACTAATTTTAAACAATTTTTATTAATTTCATGCAGTTCTAACATCGTGAATACTAAACACAAGCTCGAAAGGCTGCTTTGCTTGTGAAAGAAAATCCCAATACTCTCTTGGCACGACCTCTGAGAACAAAATCGTAGCGCTGTTGATAGGTTTAAAATATTTTAAATAGATTTGGCTCACAAACGCCTCTTTAGATGGTCGGAACTTTTTAATGAATCTGTAGACAAATTTCTTAAATATATTTTATATCAAAATATATTCGAAAGACTAATAAACTTAAACTCTCTTAAACATTTGCTACTCCTGGCCAGTTTACTAAGCTCTCATCCTCTGACAAATCGTTGAACCAGAAGTCGTTGTACTCATTTTACCACGTTTTTATAAACTTGCTTTCTTTTTTACTTAATTTTAATTAGAACAAATTTACATAAATATGTATAAGCACACTATTTAGTTTGCTCGATTTGTAAACAAAGCTTCTCAGCGGTGAAAAATATACTATTGTGAACAACCTAAACGAGCGAAATTCACAATAGCGCTATTCTTCATCGAATGAGCGCCATAATACCAAATGAAAATTCGTTCGCTCAGCACTTTCGACCACAGTCGAAAATCGAATGCAACTCATAATAGGGGCCAAAGTTCAGAAGTACGGAAACGCAAAAACCCACATTTCGTGCCCACAAGTCGAGTAACAGCTGATTCACGTTGTTCTTGTTTTTGTCACTTATACCATGTTCTGACCGACATCGGAAACATGTTTTCGTTGCTAAAACTGGTTTTCGACCTAAAACTTGTGTTTTCGTCCATATAAAATATGTTAAACGAAAACCAGTTTTCGCTGAAAACTAATTGAAAACTCACTTTCCACTCATTCCAATCGGTGTCTTCACTAGTTTTTTTCGATTATTTATCGAAGTGGAAGTCATATTTTATCATCTTTAATACGCCATTTCGGATTTATTGTTAATTGCCTGGCCAAAGCAAATTAAGAATGAAAGTTAAAGGTTGTAAATGAAAAGAAAATGAAGGAAAAAAGTTTTGGTTGTCGGTCAGAACATGGTATTAAATGCAAACACTTGGAAATTGAATTTTGGTTTCACAAATTTGATTTTAAGTACATAGATTGAAAATACATCAACAGGCCATTCACTTTTCCTTAAAAGCACCAAGTAAATGCAGGCAACATGTAAACACAATACAGCTGATATGCACTTTGACACTTTATCCATTTTTACTCGGAGAAAATTTCGGGCTGTTTCGGGCAGGAAGAAGAATACACTTACGATCGAATGAGCTCGAATTTTCGCTCTCTATTACCCATTTTGTTGAGTACAGGCATGATTTCTGGGCTATTTTGGGCACACGCGGGATCTCGCATTGCGTACGGGAAAGAAACTACTCATATATAATTAATCGATTATCGATTCACAACAACAAAGTCATCAGCAGATTTTTGCGAAAAGTTACCTTGCCATACTTATTTACTACTTAACAAGAATTTTAGCAAAATGTTGCTGATCTTGGTTAAATAAGTCATTTATTTCAAAGAAATTTTTATTTATTATTTTTGTAAATTTCTGGAAACCGATTGAAACCTGTGATTGAAATGGTTTCGGTATCGTTCCTTTTCAGGTCAAGATAACGGTTACGGTTTCGGTTTCGGTTTTGAAAAACGAAACGGTTTTAAACGGTTTCGGTTTGGGTTTCGGTTTCATTCCCTGCTTGAAAGTCTTTAATCATCGCGCTCAATGGACAATTTATTTAAAATGTCAGCCTTGATGCATATCTAATACTAAAATCGAGTGATGATCAGCAGATCTGCAAAAGGGCATGTGACGAATGTATGTAAATGATGTCAGTATACAAATGTACATATGCACTAGTTATATTACCGCTCACGTACATATATATATATATATGTATGTATGTACATACTAATACATAGTCGTTAAATTGCAAAGAAAGCATTAATTACCGCCAAAGTGTGCAAATACGCTAAGCAACGGTAGTAATGCATTAAAAAAAAAAAAAACAATTCATTGTACACAAAAGTAGCGAAATTTCGGTTTGTCAGCGATGCAAGACAAACAATGACGTAATTTCGGTGTGACTAAATGCGGCACGTATAATATAAACTTTTGGGAATTTTACTAGCAAGGCGTGACATAAAAGATTTAATAAGTATGTATTTGCAAATATACAGAACAAATTAAACTTCCAACGAAATGCAATGCATTTAATAAATACTTTTAAATTTTGTTCTAAGCACTTAGGCGAGAATATTTAAAATGATTTCAGTTTTATTTTTGGTTAAATAATCATTTGAGCGAATGGAAAGCGAATGGCAAAGCATTTAAACGAAGCCGTTAAGCCTTGAAACCAAACCAAAGACTTAAGTTGCAAACCTGATTCAGACTGTATGTATGTATGTATGTATGTGCGCGTCAAAGCAAAGCACAGCACATTTGCTGTGAATGCGATCTAGCACGTTCGCGTGATCGGTTCACTACCCTGCAGCAAAATTTAGGGACAGTCTGTCAAAGCGCTAGTTC
>NW_023458560.1:76617604-76623707 GCF_013731165.1 Rhagoletis pomonella
AAAAAAAAAAAAATAAATCTTTGACAGCTTAAAATTCACTGTTGCTCCCGCGACCGCTACACAGAAAATTCGTTAGGGCGCGCACATGCTTATAATTTGTATTTGTGTTGAAGCACGTTTGTGTTAGATATATTTTGTGTGCAGGACCTATACACATACATATTTGTATGCCCAAACGTGTGCCGATAAATTTATGCGCATATATTTAATGTCGCGACGTCAAAAACGAACAAATAAAAACAAGTAGAACGTTGAAATGCCGGCTTGACATGCGCTGCACAGCAGTTGAGTAGTTAAAAAAATAAATAAATAATAATTTTTAAAGAAAAGCGAACACCTAAAGGCCGGATCACATTGTTGGTACATTTTCGAAACTTGTATATTTTTTTTATTTGTATCTATTTATTAGCACAAACTACAAAAATTGGAACGAAAATTTCTTTAGCAAACATAAATTTGAACAATATGTATATAAAAATAGTCTCTCCTAATTGGCACTAGTCTAAATATTTTTTTTCCGATCACACGATTGGGGTACCAATTTACTCTACATTTTGAGCAAGTGCGCAGTCGTCTGATCCGGCCTTAAAGATAGTAGAAAATTTAGATAAAAAAACTAAAGCATTAAGTTTCTATGTTAAGCAGGCTACAAATATCCACACTCTTAAGGCATTACGGGCGTCCTAACCACTACGCCACGACTGGCTGTTAAAGCTTTGCTGGATTTACCATCTTTGGCTTTAGCGATCCAAGAGGAGGCAATGAAAGCGACGTGTCAACTGAAATTGGATTGTGGCACAACGATCGCAGTTCGCAGAGAGTTGTTTAAAAGGCGGCCAGAGAAATACCCTTTGTTTTCGGCACCTAATGGCAAACTGAGTCTACTTTTTTTGGCTATTCAACAAGGGAACAATGCAGAGTTCGGTAAAGAAGGCTAAAACTAAAAAGGTATCTTAAGGGTTGTTTACTGCTTTGTATGCAATGGCAACGGTATTTCAATCGGAAGTCTTTGCAATACTGAAAGAGGCAGACTGGATAATTGGCAAAAGGTAGCGCGGAAATAAAATCAGTGTCTGCAATTACATCTAAGCTGCCCTAAAGGTATTGAAAACTGAACTCCGTTACGAGATGGAACAAGCTTGAACTTGTCGGGTGACAGGACACTGTGGTGATCACCGTAGGCCAGTATAGATATAATGTGTACATCTTGTTTGCCAGACTTAAATGGTACATTTTTGGATCGGATGGATTGAGAGTGGAGGAGCTACATTCTCTTTCCCCCAACAAACTGCTAAGATACATAAAATAGTCTGGTAGGTTTGCAGAGGAGCAATGAATTCCCATCCCAGCTGTATATACTTATATATATATCACTATCCTCTAAATAATTCCGCTTGGCTTTAAGTACAATGGGCCTGGGTGTTTGGAAAATTATTTTGGTTTGGTGGATTAAACTGCAGTTGCCGTCCTACGTTTTTTGTTTCAAGCAAGGAAAAAGTTATGTGCGAAATTTGGTGCACCAATCCCCAAAATACATGTTCTCCAATGTTTCATGTATTTTTTACGGAATTTCGGTGAAATAGTGGCCACTACGGCGTTCGATTATTCACCTTTTTTCCAAAACCGGTTTTCGAGTTATTCGAAAAATGGAAACCAGTTTTATTTTACATAGTTTTAATACCGTCAAATTAAAGGTAAGATTCTGAGTGTCATTTGCCCACTTTCAAAAAGGAGTGTCCGCTCTATGCGCCAAATATTGCGAAATACGTCTATTTATAATTGCTCATATCCACGATGTTGTTGGCTATGTAGAGTGACGTTGAGCACAACCGTCAGCTTCGTCCTTTTGAGATCAAACCAGGTTTTAGACAAGCGAGCCTATTTTCGTTTGCGTTGTCGTGTTTATCGACAATAGACTCAATTTAGTCATTATCAATGAGACAACGAATGTTGTTATGTTCTTAACACCTTTATTTCAAAATGGGGAATATGGCTACATTTCCGATAAATATCAATAATGCCAACGCTGATGCCAAATTTTCATTTTTATAGATCCGAAGGCGACTCAGTCGTATGCGAAACAAGAACTATTTTGAAAAAAAAAATGAGAAGGATCTGTAGCCCCAACTAAAAACAAGAAGAGGTCGCTGATTTACACCATGTACATTAGGGTGGTCCAAAAATGCATGTAAAAAAGTAAATTCTGAATTTTTATGCTCTCACCGCCTAGGATTGTTCTATAACGAAAAAAGTATACCCCTTTTTTTTTGTAGAGGTCGCTCAAAGCGCTCAAAATTTTCCATGTATTTTGCATGAGGAAAAAAGAACTTTTCGTGGAAATGGTATAGAATTCTCGAAAATCAATATTTTTCGATCAGAAGACTCTGTTTCTCTTCAACAGATTTCCAATAAAAAACCTATTTATTTTGTTAACAATGTATTCTGTATGTAATAAAGTTACTTATTTTATAGGACCGCCAAAACCCTCTAGAAAATGCCAGAAAATGCAATGGGGGGGATAAATAATATATCTTCATTATTAAAAAATGGTTAAATAAATAATTAAATATTGTTATTGGAAGTTTCCTGAATAGAACTAGAGTTTTCCGGTCGAAAAATATTGATTTTAAAGAATTCCATACCATTTCCACGAAAAGTTGATTTTTTCCCATACAAAATTAATTGAATAAATGAATATTTTTTGATTTCAAAATAAAAAAAATATGGATACACCTCTTTCGATATAGAACCATCCTAGGGGGTGAGAGCATAAAAAGTTCCGACTTCCCTAATTTTGGACCGCCCTAATGTACATATACCTTGTAAGACTTAACACCACTGAACACAATGATTGACGACTATGATAACCAAACATTGCTTATTTTTTTAACAGCACTGTATTTAATGTACATATATGTACCTACTTAAAAAAATATATTCGAAAACAAACATAAGTGGCAATAAAAAATGGCAGGTGAATGGGGCATACAGGTATTTACATATGTATATAATGCTTCTAACTAGTTCAACCGCGTTATGAACTTGAACGCTGAGAAGTTCGAGTGTTCAGTAATTATGTTTATGAACTTCTTATTAATTTGAATATGTTAATGAGTGCAAAAATTATAATTATAATTATTTATATATACATACATACATGTGTAGTTATGTACATAAAAGTAAATTGTTAGAGGTTTTTTAAAGCATCCCACCAGAGGCAAGACTTTAAAAGGCAATTTACTAAAGTGTATTTCCAAAATGAATCAGCAAGACAGAGTTTATTTGCGTACTAGAATTTATTTGCGTTTGGCTTTTGTTAGTGAAGTTGGAAGTTTTATTTGCAATTTGAGAGTTTTTTTTAATATAATGGCTATGGGAATGTCGAAAATCTTGTTGTTACATAAAGAAAATAGCTTATTCTGTAGTCTTCTGTAGCACACATAAAAAGCCATTTAATTTTAAGGCCACACACATTTGTGAAGCACTCAATATAGACTGCCTACTGAAGGTTTTGTTGATATTAGACAGAGAACTTAAAAAGTGTTGGCAACACCGCACAGTGGAACAAAATTTAATATCTCGAGAACCAATAGTGGAATAAAGGTAGACAAAACTATTTTAAACCTTTTGAGATCGACAATTCTGGAAAACTAGTCTCGTTGTGTAAACTAATAACCTAAGTCTTTAAATTGACCTTGAAAAAAACTGTATGCAACGAACTTTTTAAAAGTTTTAAACATTTATATTTGTGTTATTTTTGCGTCAAAGGAATAAATTTTCATTGTCGCAAAAACCGAAAAATATACTTCATTTTTTTTTTAAGTGCATTGCATACTGTTTGAGGTAAACAAATTTTGGGGTTCTCCCGTTTTTGGTCTAAAGCCGCACGCAATTTACTTAAAAAAAGTTCAAAATATGTTTTTGGTGGTTCTTGCCACCAAGTAAATGGATTCCTTGAACCAAAAAAAGAAAAATATATATTTAAAACTTTTTGAAATTTCCCATCTCAAACGCTTCAATATACCGTTACATTTATTTCGCCATTTGGGCGCTTACATACACAGTATTTGATTTAAAAAAAAACGCAATTAAATTCTTTTTCGAAAATTTCAGCATACATACATATGCACTTACGTTACGAAATACTTATGGCAATAAGACTTGTATCTCGAGTGCATGAGCAAATAATACAAGACGTGCCATCACATTTCTTGAGAAGCTTACGCGCCAGTCTGGGTGAAATCTAGCAACACCGTTTATACAGTTCAGCAACATTAATGTTTTATGATTAAGAACACGACTGTCTGTTATTAAGAAAAAAAATTCAATAGATAATGATCGTCTCTCATTTTAAAATAAGTGTTTCAAAAGGAATAGTCAGAGGCCATAACGTTGCTTGATCATTGGGCTACTTTTATATCAGCACACAATAAATTGTTCCATTTTATGTGGGTTGCATAAAGTTTATGAGCTCACTCGAACACCAAAAGATTTATTAATTAGTGGGTAAGAAATATATATGCACATAAATATGTGTGTGTGTACATATGTGCATTCATGTATACTCGTATGTACTACTTCTGTGCTCTTTGAAAAATCAAAGCGCCTTTGATCAGTGGAAACTATCATTGTATCCATTTTGTATTAAACTTGTTTGCATGCGTACAATACGAAAGCACAAAAGCTTAAACAAAGGAATAGAAAGGTGCACAAATTCGCTTGTCTGTCCACTTTAGCGGTTACGTAAATATAGACTACAAACAAATGACTACAATAGAGGCGGTGACGCTATGTGGCAAACGAATGCAAAATTGTTTTGAAGTTGTGATTGGACAAGGTCGTTGAATAAGAAAGTACTGAAGAAAAAAAGAAGAAAAATCGAAACTATTTACAGACATCAATGTTATTGTGCCGAATGCTTTTGTATTGCGTTGTAGGCTTACTTTTTTTTTGCATAAAAGATACTCATTCATAAACTTGATTGCTAAATTCATGCTGGGAAAAGATACATATGTATGTAAAATTAAAAAATGGAAATAATTTAATTTTCATTTAAAGCGGTTAACAAAAGAGTTCTTAGGATCGTTTTTTTTCAAGTTCATTAAGTTGAGAAACTGCCCTTTAAAACTCAAAAATCAGGTTAATCATATAACGGTATCGTTACCTTAAATATTGCCTTAATTTTAAACTTAAATATTGCAAATAAAAACATTTCAATTAATAACTAATATACATAATTATCTATTTTCAGCATTTCGCAGATTGATCCCAAGTTGAAGTATTAACTAGTATAGAAAAGGGAGAATAAAAGTAAAAAAAAAAACGGCAACAATAACATCATCACCGACTACAGTATTTCGTTGTGCTATATATTTCAACTCCACGAGCAGGTTCATTCCCGTTAAAATTAACATATTTTATCATACTCCGTCAAACCCAAATCGAGAAAAACAATTAGCCACAAGCGCTAAATAATATATTTAGCTTCAGTAATAGATTACGAAATAGTAAAATAATTACGAAACTACAGCTGAAGCAAAAAAAAACAATATCACAAAATGGCCTCCAAGATTCTTCTAACTGTATGTGCCATTTTACTCTTCACCACCTTGGCTCTATGCAAGGATAATTTGCGCGTCGCTTACGAATGGAAGGAGATGGATTACAAGTACGAGAATGCTGAAGCGCGTTGGATGGCTATTGAAAACCATGAATTGCGCCCAGATAATGTGATACCTTTTGGACTGGAGGTTTATCGATCGCGCATGTATGTAGCGTTGCCACGTTGGCGCGATGGTGTACCGGCATCATTGGCCTACTTTGATCTCGATGGTGAGTTAAAATCGGTTATTGACATTGTGTATTGACTCGAGAGTATTTTTTATTGGTTTTGTTTCCCTGGTGGCTCCAAGCGAAATTCTGCGCTTAAGTGTAAAAAAGACCCATAATAGAGGTGCTACAGAGTTAATTATGTTAGCAGAAAAATGCTTGATAAATTATACCACTACTAGTCACTGAGTACAAAAAGGGCAGTGAAAGAATAGTACTCCACGCTTTCAATTTCTTTCTCAGCAGCTTGAGCTAACATGCCTTTCTATCAAAC
>NW_023458560.1:76623717-76643588 GCF_013731165.1 Rhagoletis pomonella
ACATCCTCCGCAATTTTCGACGAGGTTTCACAGCATTCCAGTGACCTTATAGCTGCTTGGCCATTGGAGTGGATGGTTACTGAAGGCAGATTAAGAGAATAATCGATATGCCAAAGTGCAGCCTCTTTTATGGCTGATTTGAAAGACTAAAACAGAGATTTAGTAAGAGGTCCTTCGAGTTTATCACGTCTTCTACTCTTAGTTTTATCCTAAAGCTACCCATGTATAAGGCTGTAGAGCATTTTCGGGCACACTCATACTATTACATATTGAAAAGTGTGTGTTAGCAGCGCAGTCTTGCTTAACAGCAATTGCTTTGATTTGCTTATAGTAAGGCCGTCAACGTCTTATATACGAACACGCAACGCTACTCGGAGGGTACTGCCCAGTCAACGTCATTCAGGCCTGCTTATAGTATGGGAACAGTGGTTAAAATGCGAAATTTACTTTTAAATTTTTGGTGGATTTTATTAATTTTTTTATTCATGAGGGGTTTAAGCAGCTACTTTTTAGAATTAATCCTATTAATTTTAATGTTGAAGTATCTACAAAATATAGAAAAATTCAATTGCCGTTTATTGTTTTTGATAGGTCGGTCGATCAAACTTTTATTTGATCAAAACATTTAATTATAAAACACAAAAAATTAAGAAAAGTAGCCCCTTGAACCTCTAAAAAGTGTAATTAACTTTCAATGAAAAAAAAATTAAAATCCGTCAAGAATTGTAGGCTGTAGACCTTTTTAAATAGTAAGTTTGTCATTTGCACCACTGTGCAAAGTTGGCAGCAAAAGACAATGTATTCATGCCAAAAATGCCCGATACTGCTTTAGAGTTATCTCCAAAACACCAGATCGTAGTGGTTAAAATCTTCTATGAAAAAAATTGTCGCTAAATGTTATTGCAGATCCCAGAATACAAGAAATTCGTTCAAAGCCAATTTATAAAATTACTGTAACTGTAACATGATTGAATTTGGGACCAAAAAGGGTACAACTTAACTCAGTGGAAAAAAAATATTGTGATGAGATGTAGTAGAAACAGCCTTTTGGAGTTTGACTGTCTCGAGTGGAAACGACCGTTTGGGCTTTTATTCGTTGAAGGCCCTGTAAAAAACAAACACCAAATTGCTTCACAGTGTCAACTTTCCACTAACACTTTGATTTGTGATACGACATTAGTGCTCCTTACCAACATCTCAGTACATACATACATACATATTTATTTTTTAAGATAAAAAAAAATTAGACAGAAAATAGCAATCAGCCTAATCAGATTAATTTTATAAAATATAAATTCTATAGACTTGACTTAGTATAGTAATCTACTCAAACTAATATTTGCCTTCTTTCCTCGTATCAATGCGTATTAGCTAAACAAAAGAATTAATAAATATGTATAAGACTATGAAGTTCACTTTAAGTTACTTTAAATTCAAAGTCATTGCAATTTTATATTAAGCATTTATTGCATTCAATCGTCATGGGAAATAATGTACCTCATCGTTATAGAAATTTATATATGTACATATGTACAAAAAAAAAAGTACATGTGTATATGCTGTATGTGTTCTACTGAGTTGAGTTTGAGTGTAAAATATTAAAATTAATCCATTAATAAACTCAAGCTTTGCGCAAAGACCGGTTGGACCATTGCTTACTCAACTGCACCCACATAACAATTTTCAAATCACATCTGGTTACAATACAATAAAATACAGTAAAATATTTTTTGTGCTGTTTTCATTAGCAACATAAATATTAGTCATGGGGGGAAATACGAGCAGCCAAAAAAATCTGTGGTAATTTAATAACGTTCAAAGATATAAAATAATTTTGGCGATGAGAATGCGTGAAGTCATACAAAGATATACATACATAAGTATGTGTAAGAGTACATATGTATGTACATAAGGGTGCCTCACCAACAAGTTGCAGTTATTATATTGTAAGACTTTCACCAAAATATTTCGCAAATTATTAGGATTTACGTAAACTGAACCGAAAATTCTTATTATTTTGATTACGCTGAAACAAACTGGCTTATTAAATATAGTTTAGAAATAAAAGAGGCTGATGCTTTGCATTGATGCAACTTGGAACTCAGCCACTCTTCTACGACTATCTCTGAAATGTGTTTTTGGAAAAAAATATTTTTGAAAACCAATTTTATTTATAAAAACGTGGATTTATGAAAATTTTTTTAAATCGGTTCAGTTTATATAAATTTCAATATTTTTTTGAAATATTTTATAATTCCGATGGGAAAACAGTACCGATTTTTTATTTTTTTTTTACTGACGCACCGTAATGTACATATGTATTTGTGCGGGCTATATATGTACATACATATCTACACATATACATAGATAGTATTTTTGTAAGCATCAATGAACTCTGGTATACGAATTCATTGAAGGCATGGAACTGTTAATTTGGTAAATACTTCGCCTCACGGTTATGAGTCATAAGCTAAATAACCAAATAAATGCAAAAATCAAACAACAAGTGAAGTAAAACTCTAATTTGTTTGTTATTCTCTTAGGTCTCCCGCTTAGATTATCGTTGTCAGACATATTGAAATCTTGATTTTCTGCTTTTATTTACGCTTTTAGCTTGAAGACATAAGAATATTAGTATTAGCGAAAGAAAAAAAATTTGCATTTACCACGTTTTATTTTTCTTACGTTTCATTTCTAATGCCTTTAGTTTTCTTAAATTTATTTACCTGCCAAAGCAAATATTAATTCTGAATGCTCAGAACTTTTCAAATATATATTTTTTTTCGTTTATGACAAATCATTTGCAAGTTTACCTACTCGTTACTACCTAAGCACCTCTTTTAATAAAAATATTCACCACTTCGTAGTAGTTAGTTAAAAAGTTGTTTGCAAAGAAAAAAATAATAAATCGTCTCCTCTGGGTCTGAAAAGAAATTCACGATTTCATGCTAATTAAAAAAAAAATAATCTAAACAACCAGTTAAGGTTTTTATTGGCCATTAAACTTCATAACGACTTGTTTACTTAACACGTTGAATGCCAATGGAAGCGCGTACATAGTGTAAGGCTTTCGCTATAAATATATCCCAGGATTACCCTTAAAATTTGTTTTATTTCACCAAGGTTTAAAACAGATTATATCGGAGCTCAACGAAAGGGTTAGAAGTTGTGTTAATAGATACAATACTGCGACCGGCACGGGGACGTTAGGCTGTGCATTTAGATATTCAGATATTCAGATATTCATCAGAGCCCGAATTAAGGCATCGGGATTGAATGAAATTCAATTTAAAATTTATTTTTATATTTATTATATTTATCGAAACGAGCAGTCATTCGATCACTGATGCCGTGATTCGGACTCTGATGAAATCATACATAGTATCTTAATATCAAGCTAGGATTTGTCAGGGATTAATACTAAACAGTCGCAAAATACTCCACAGAAAGCATTCACATACACCGATGATACGCGAGAGTTAAAACGCCCAAACCTATGAAAAATTAATGAGAATAGCCCCAACCTAATAAGATCCTCTCCTCCGATTGCTTTAGCATTCCGCACCCAGGGTGGCAGCTTGGTTTATATTGCGAGTAGGCTTCGGCTGGATCCTCAAAGCAAGACTTTGTTTCGGTATGTTCCTTTTTTCGATTTCGTTACTCTCTAATTACTTAGAGGGTTTCACGGAAAAAGTATTCGATTTCGAGGAATCCAATAGTTCACAATTTTCAAAGCATTTCCATTTTAAATAAATCAATTCACCAATTTTTTTATGTACATATCTTCTTTTCAGATAAATCTACAAAATCGCCGTCGCTCATACCTTTCCCCAACTGGGAGGCTCACAGTCTGAGTGAACCCGATCCGGAGCTTGTATCACCTTTCCGCATACGCACCGATCGCTGCGGACGCCTTTGGGTATTGGATTCACGCATCGCTGGCGTCTTGGAGAACACAACCATTTTCGGACCCGCTCAGCTGCTGGTGTACGACTTGCATAATGACAACCTGTTGCGTCGCTATCGTTTCCCCAGCAGTCATATAAAACAAGGTTCTTTCTATGCAAATCTAGCCGTGGAGGATGCCGACTGTGAGAATACTTTTGCATACGCTGCTGACTTGGGCGCTCCAGGTTTGGTGGTTTACTCATGGGCCGTAGATAATTCCTGGCGTGTTCAACACAATTTCTTCCACCCCGAGCCATTAGCTGGAAATTATAGCATTGGTGGTATAGAATTCCAATGGGATGACGGTTTGTACGGCCTAGCGTTGTCCAAGGCACAGCCAGATGGTTTTGCCACACTCTACTTCCATCCGCTCAGCTCAACGACGGAATTCGCAGTTAACACTAGAATGCTAAGAAATAAAACCTTGGCTACATCTAGTGGTATCTATCATGACTTCAAAATACTTGGAGCGCGTGGCATAAACGGGCAAGCAGGTGCTGCATTTGTAGATCCACGCACAGAAGTTTTATTCTATGCGCTTCCAAATTTGAATGCTTTGGATTGTTGGAGTACAAACAATGCTGAGTATTCCGCAAGCACGCAAGGCCGCGTGTTTTCCAGCGCATTGGATTTGGTATTTCCGAGTGAAGTGAAGGTTGATGCGGAGGATAGATTGTGGGTGCTCTCAAATAATTTACAAGAATTCATTTACGATGAACTCTACCCGGGTAGAGTAAATTATCGCATTTTGACAGCGAATGTGGTGGATGCCATCGAGGATACAGCGTGCGATACCAAACAGAAACCGTTGCCAGAGATTATGAAGAATGAATTAGATACAATACTGGATACAGTGGTAAATAGAACCGAGCAGGTGACAGCTGCTGGTGTGGCAACGAGAAGCTTAAGTGGCATAGCATTTGTTGGAGCGGTGCTCTTGGGTTTGGGAAGTTATTTAATATAAGCTTACATAAGTGTGTTTTAGAGAGTAAAGCTTTTGAAAATATTTCGATAATTTCGTATATATATGTAAATACAAATAATTAAACTCCGTGGATCATTGACAAAGCAACTTTTGTGTTTTTAACCGACTTCAAAAAAGGAGGCGAACATCAATTTGCCCGAATAATTTTTTTTATTTGGCTTAGTTCGGATCAGTGGAAAATGAGGACACTAACGGTACGCCTAAATTTTTACATGAGCATTCAAGTTACTTGTTTTTTTTTTGCTTAAAAATTACTTATTAAAATGATAATTTTAGATGAAAAAGATGACATAAAACAAACAACAGTTTTTTACTAAGCAATTTGTTAAGGGGGAATGTGCAACCATAGCGAAATATATATAATTGGTTAATACTTAATGAAGATATGGAATGAGAACTTTAAAACTGCAATACCTTAGAGAACTCGAGATAAGTTGCTTTGTCAAAAGTCCACAGGGTGGTATATATAATTTAAAAATTTGCAAAAGTGTACCTATTAAACTTTTTACCAATTGTAAATTTGTTAAGTAGATTAGGGTCACAGAAAGGCAACTGCAGTGTCAAAGCTATGTAATCAAAACATTGTAAATTTCAGTTTCTAAAAAAATGTGTAAAATACTTACGAAATCACAATTTTTATAAATACACTGAATAATTTTGAGCCTAGCTTTGCTTAAGCCATAAAATAAATACTTTAATATATTTTACAGTTTACTAAAGCAGCCAGAATTCTATATTTTTCCAAATAACAAGACAAAAAAACCACTATGGTATTGTGTATATCGTCGATTGATGTGCAACTAGCGGTGTAAGAGGTGGCACAGAAAAAAAAAACAATAAAGAAGATATATATATAATGATACGATTACTAGGGAGAGCAGAGAAATTCAGTTAAGCGAGTTTTGTATTTCGCCTACAAATAAAATTGAAAACCACCACCTTCATCAATCCAGTCATATAGTGAATGAAAAGCAGTGAGTCCCAAAGGTATATACAACATGGAAAAGTAACAGAAGTAATAGGGGTATTCTCTGAGTCTTGCAAAGCCCTTGCACGCTGCACGGATTGCACAGTTTGCAAGGCTGTCCCATACGAAAACCGGTTTTTATCGTGCAATCTGTGCACCGTGCAAGGGCTTTGCAAGACTCATATAATACCCCTAATGTGTAATCAGCCAAATGCTGCTTGTTGAAAAATTAGCGATAGCGAATGTTGGGATCGGGCTGAAGGGCTTCTTTCTGAAAAAAGCCACATAGGCAGGTGCCTAGGGTGGCATAATTTAGGGGCGGAAAAATTTGAGTTGAAATATTTTTTTTTCAAGCTAGCTGCACTGAAAGTAGAATTTGTGTTTGTACATTTTAAGACATAAATTTGAGATTCAATTACGCAATCAGAAAATAGGACAGCACTGTTAGGTATGTATTTTTGATATTATTTAAATGATTAACTATCTAATATCTTAATACTAATCTAGTATTTTTGAGATTATAACTTATCAAGTGAAAAAAGTTTCTTGTTGTTGGCTTTCTTTAAAAGTTGAAAACTTCTACTTAAGGCAAATACCACTTTTCCATCTTAAATTGTTATAAAAATATAGTAAATAACATAAATTTTAATATTAATATTTACTGCTAATCGTTCCGCTCCGATCTAACCGAGAAACGAAAAAATACAAAAGATTTAAAATTTTCCAGCACTTCTGTAAATTTATTAAATTTCAATTAGCTACGCGAAATTTAACTACAAGCTGATATTATAAGCAGAAGAGCTTAAAAATCACCCTCAACTCCAAGTTGGCCTTACAAACGCTCCCTGAAGTTCCAAAGTTAATATATGTATAAAGATGATCTACATTTCTACAAACAAACCAAAATAAGAATCAATTTTTCATATACAACTCATTTTGTTTGGTTATAGTGGCTATATCGACTGTTGTGTCAGTTGCATGACTATTCTGAGATCGACGTTCTGCTTCGTCCTGAAGTTGTTTTTCATGTTTTAGCTGCTTCTTAATAATGCCACCACAGAAAAATAGGGCCATCTGCAATAGGTGAGAGCACACATTCGAAAAAGTTATCTGAAGTAAGTAAAAGAATTTCTTAAATATATACATATGTAATTGCTTACATGCTCCAATATGCCGATCAGGCCGAGCACAGAAAGACCCAATAGGAAACCCAACGAACCGCCAATATCAGCAATGAATTGTGTGGCATCATATGTAGCTGGGACTCTCTTCAATCATCTGTTAACAAATAAATTAGAGTAACATAGAATAAAAATTAGCTTACCTATGTATATAGTTAGAGCTGCATGCTCTTAAACATTACCGATACTAATTTTGTGGTGTAGTAAATCCATAATTGTGTATAGGACGCTCCCAAACTCATTGTTTTTCTATTTTGTACGTATGTTGAATAAATGCGTGTATCGCAGCGTTGTATGCAGTTACATTCAACATCATCGTCACTAGCGTAGTAGCTGAAAATGCGAAACTAAGTTGAGAAAGAGAGCACTGTTTTGTTGCAAGAATGATAGAATACAAGATTGCGCCTATCAGAGAGGATTTTTGAGAATAACTTTTGTGTGACGTCACACTGGTGCAATTGCGAGCGAGAAATGCCAAAACGTGAGCAAGAATGGAAGAAGAAGAAAAAATGTTGCAAGGAAAACGTAAACAAGTTGCACAAGTGTGACGTCATACAAACAACTATTCTGTCAAATTCACTGAGAGAGGAAAAGCGGTACCGTGATTGGCGCAACCTCTATTTCTCTCAATCGTAGTTTTGTTGGCCTGCTTACATTCCATACTCTTTTACCAAATTTCGCATTGTTTTGCTGCTGTTGCACGGATTCTGGGGTATATCGCGCATCCAAGGACCAGTGCAGTTGGCTGTGGCGGCGAGCTCTTCGAAAACACATAACTCGGCACCCTGAAAGAGGAATTCACTTATGTTTAAGTCTATTCAGTTGGGGGAATAACAAATGTACATACATACCTTCATGTCACTGTAGCTGGGAATGGAAGAACATGGCGTATCTCGGGACTCTGTATTCGAAAACTGCTGGCTATGTAATTTAATTTCAATTTCCTCATTAATTTCAGCAAAAATATACTCTATGCGAGCGGCACCTTTTACATTGAGTTCTGCGGAAAAATAAATCGCAAGTATGCACTCATGGAGTCAAGTAAAACTGCAAAGATATAAGTTGATGGCGACTAAGCCCGTAACGAGCACCTTTAACGGTTTTCTTTGTGGAGCTTTAAGCTTTTCGCCACTTTGAGAACTCAATCTCATACTCACCTGTGAATTCATGTCGATAGTCGTGTATGTAAACATGCCAACCTGGATTATTTTCCAATGTCATATCCGTTGTGGCGCTCGGGTCAACGTGATGCGTAAGCATCAGAGAATAGCCGGTTGAGCGTGTGGTGCGCGTCAATTCTACTTTTGGCTTTAGTGTAAAACAGCGACCCAGATTGAAATGTAAGCTACTTTCGATTTGCAAATCTTTGAAAAGGTTACACAAAATTCATTAGAAATTTATAATTCTTGTAGCTCATTGCTGGAACTTACTTTCCTTAAACCCATTAAGTCCATATTGTTTTCCCAGAAATGTTTCTTCCAAATCAAATGTTGAATTTTGAAAGAATTCATCAAGTTCCAATTGATTGAAAGGGTAAGCAGACCAACAGGTTACATATTTTGGGTGCGGACATACACTGCATACACTGAGAAAAAAATAAAGCATATCGTGTTGGTTTCATCAGTGTTTTGAGTACTTTAAACCAGGGTTCGTAGTTGCACACACATGCTCTGCTCACACACACACCAGAAAAACATTCAACTTGCACTCACTGCTCATACACATGTGTGTGCATAAGTGGAAAAAAAAACTCTACTCACAGAAAAGTGTGTGCTGTTTGTTATTAAGCACATGCACATGTGTGTGAGCCGATTTTTGTACAAATTTCAGCCCATGCACATGCACATAATATATTCTTAAAAGAATTTGTTTATAAACGTTATTTTTTGAAAGTCAATTCAATAAAAAGTGAGATGTTGTTTGTTTTTTATATGACAGAAAACATATTAAAAAATTATTTTAAGATTTGAGTTAGAATGTGCGTGTGCTTTACATTAATAAAAAGAAAGTACACACATGTGCCCGTGCTTTTTACCAAACGGCACACACATGTGATGTGAGCAAATTTTTAATTTTTTATTTGCACAGCAGACGTGTGTGAGCGTAAAATGTTAGGATGTGCTGCACATATGTGTGCAAATACGAACCCTGCTTTAAACATATTTTTGTTTGCAACCATTTTTGTTTGAATACTCTTTCATTGTGAACTTCCCAGATGCTTTTTCATAATTGAGAAAAAATTAACGAAAAATAAAAATCGTATATATTTATGCGATATTTGCATGCACTGTGGGGTAATTACACTGTAAAGAAAATCTCAAGTTCTGAAATGACACAAAAAAAAAAACGCAGAAACACGTGAAATTAAGATTGGTTCGTGGATTTAAGATCTGTACACCATTTTTCTGGATCAGGTAATTTTTCAAAGATATTTTAATTTTTATGAAAAAAATCTAACGCTAACAGGAGAAAAAATAACAAATCTATTGCAATTTTTTCCACTTGAATTAAAGCCTGTTATTTTGCAAAAAAAGCAAGCTAATAAAGATGAAAAACAATGAATAAATTAAAATAAATAAGAGATAAATGAAAATGTGAAATATTTTCTTTTTTTTGCAGAAAATAATGTTACTCATACGCCACATCGCACATAGCGCATACTCTTCCATGAATAATATTTTCCATTTTCAAGTTTGATTTTTTTCAGTTGCATTGAAAACTTAAAATGAAAATTTCTTGTGCAAATGACTTGATCTAGAAAAACGGTGTCCAGATCCGCAATCTACGACCCAAAAAAGTTTATGTGTCTCAGCATTTTTTGTGTAATTTTAGCGTCCCTGTAGTGTTATTGACCTTCACCGCGGTGAAAATAAAAATAATTTAAGGTTGGATTTCTAGAAAAACTGAAGAATGGTTTTCTAGCTGAACTAACCAAAATAAATTTTTTTTCTGTTCCACCTCATGCGTGGTATTGTAATATTGTAATTTAGACTGTAGTCTAGAAAAAGAAAGCTGATGTGCTGATTTCCGAAAAATCAGCTATAACTTTACCGCTTACACTTTGTTTCCTTTTGCATTTTTCCTAAAGCAGTGTTTGCATTGTTCAACTTTGCGTTCAACTCAACTTAGGGTTGCACGAAAAAAAGTTGAGTGGCTAAATGTTGGCTGGCGACCAACTTTGTTGATAGCGATTAATTGAAAGGACATTCTACATAAAGTTTAATGCAAATTTGAACAATGCAAACGCCTTTTAGCGACGAATATTTTGATATTTTTTATATTTTGATATTTTTAGCCATTCAACTTTTTTTTCGTGCAACCCTGAGTTGAGTTAAACGCAAAGTTAAACAATGCAAATCCTGCTTAAAATACAAAAAACGTGATACAAAGCTCAATAACACTATTGGAAAGAAAATAAAATTAAATTTGTTGAAATAACTATTTTCATTTCATCATGTTTTTTATAGCACTTACATATGTACGAAACTCAATGTGCCGTATGAATAAAAAAGAAGCAATTGCTTCTTCCTAAAATTTTAGATCTTTTACTTAAATTTATTTGAATATATCGAGGAAAGGTCAGAAATTTTACGAAAAAGCAATTGCTTATTTTTTATTCATACAGCTCGGGCTAATTGGCATAAATCATACTTTTCAATTAGCCTGAGAGGAAGAAGGCGAATAGTGTTAATCCCAGATCTGTAAACCGCAGTCTAGAAAAATCTTGGCAGTTTCAAAGGTAGTGCTGAGATGATTATTCAATTAATCTTAATTTTAATCTCATTCTAAATCTTAATCTTAATATTAAATTTAGTCGAAATCTTACTCGTTCCCAACCACCCCGCAATCCCCTTCTTTCTTTTGTCGCTTTTTCTTCTCATTGGAGTTTGGAATAAGAGTAGGATGATTGTGTTGCTTTTTCATTACATCGATGTTTGTCCAAACTGAGCGCATAAAAGTTTCACTTAAAAAATTTATATAGTATATATATTCACAATTTTCGTATGTTATCAATGCAAAAGATCGTCAAAGCAACTGTTTTATATAAGAAAAAAACAAATCAACAAAATTTTAAATCTTTATACAACACTCTATGGTAATTCTTTTCAATTCATTTTCCCACACGTTTATTAAGTACTTATTTTTATATTGGCAAACAAATATTAAGTAAATTGTCAAGAGATGACGTCAAAAAACTAATTCACGTTAGGAGCTTTTCGCACACACTAACACATTTGTACGCAAATCCCCGCAGGAAAAAGAAAGTAAGAACGAATTAAATATGGGGCTGCCAAAGGATATGTCCACATCCTTCTGCACTACCAGCGTACTGGAATATTCACCCATTTTAAAGAAAATGAGCAAATATTTAATTTAATTTCGTTTTGGCGCGTCTTTTATAAATCCCAATAAAAATTTGGGCTAGAGATCAAGTGGTGATCCAATACATATTTCAATTTCCAGCGTTGACTTTATAGTGTACCTCAATTGGATAATGGGTTGACCATTCTCTGACAAAAGAGCACATTTCTTGTATGCCAAATAATCTGATTTCTACACTTGAGAAAAGCTTGAATGTCAATTTGAATTCAAACTTTATTTAACTTTTAGTCAAACCTTCGCAAAAATTTCTTGCATCCTCATGAAGCTATTCACGAAACCAGTCGATCACCGAGAAATATGTTTAACATTTCAGAAACTAGTTCACGATTTTCAACAGGGGGGTTTTTGAAAAAAAAAAAAAACTTACAAAAACAAGCACATAGTACGTGCATACACATTTGAGCGCTTTTGGCCGAAACAGCAGAAAAGGAGCATTGAGCATTCGGTTCGTCAAAATGAAATCTTTGTGCGTGCTAAAAATACCAGTACACATTTTCAAAATAAAAGAAACAAATACATAAACATAAAAGCTTTAACACGCACATAACAAACATGTGTTAAAAATATGTATGTGAATTTTTTAGAGTACTAATCGTATTGAAACTAGGAACATGAAAATTTAAAAAAAAACATGAAATTCGTTTTAGAACCTCATACATGTATACGAATCTGCGTGTGTATATTAATATGCATGTATGTACATTAGACCCTACCAGAAAAAAGTTCGTCGTACACCCCTGAGTTAAAAGTATTTTTGAAAGGAAATTTTTTCTATTTTTCATCATACCTTCGGCATTTACACTCGGATTTTAAAGCATAATATATCGATAGTCCAAAGTACGTTGACCTCAAATAACCCGTTCTAGTACTTACCCTGCAGTACGGGGGAGTGACTACAGAACTGCTGAATCGGTAGCTACCTGATAAACACCGTCAATTACCGACCGACTACTTGCAGTGTATTTCATCGATGACTTTTACAAGGCAATGCTCTAGGCGGTAGTCACCATCCGTTCTCTCTGCACTACCGGGAGTTATTTAAGTAGTCCCTTGCGTGATTTATGGGCGCCCTCTGTCGTAGTTTTTTGTTATCTGGTTCGACTCTGCACTACCATGTGCACTACCACTACCACATAGCTTAATTGCACTGCGAAAAAAATCAACCAAAAATTGGTTAATTTTACCAAATTCAAACTTGAGAAGAAATCGAAATGATTTTGGTTTATATTTTCAACAATGGTTTGGTAATATTAATCACACTTTTGTTTACATTAAACAAATTTTTGGTTGCCGATTTTTCCGTTTGGCTACGCTTATGTTCTGCACTTCAACGATGCCTTTTACGTGTTGCCTCTGATGGAAATTGAAGCCTTCTGAAAGTTAGCAAATAGCAGCAAGCATCTCTGCACATTCGAACCTGAACCTGCTGGAAGCAAACAATAAACAGCAAGCATCTCTGCTCGTTTAACTACAGCCAGACATGGAAATGTGTTTTCAAATGTTCCACTTGAATCATTTCTTACAATCGATGTATTTACCATGAAAAAATCAAACAATAGCTTGGTGGAAAAAAACCATTGTACTTTTGGCTCAGTGTGAGAATGGAAAAAACTAGATTAGTTATGTCTAGGGCTCGGAATCTCATGCAAATGCATGTTTTTATTGGGCATCTTCATTGGGCATGGTTAAGTTATCTTTACGAATCTTGCAATTTATTTTAAAATGGCTTCAATCGTCAGTGCATATTATTACAACGCTTTTATCAACTTGCAATGTTGTGTGTCCAGAAATATCATTTTATAATTTTTAGTCCATTTATAAAAGCGTGGTATATTAAAACGTTTTATTTTTATTTTTTATTTTTTAAATAAATTTAGTGGCAAATCTTTCGAAAAAAATTACCTACAATTTTTCGCAAATATTCATTTGAATATCTGCCCGGTTAGCCAAGCGGTCATTAAGGCACTCTCTTCTACCCCTGTTAGTTGGCCTTTATCTTTGATCAATACGAAATTACCCTAATATGGGTGCCGGGACATAGCGACATTTACGGAAACGAGCCCTCCCAGGCTGCAGGTTGCACGTGTTGTGAAACCAAAATGGCAAACTTGCTTTTTTGTTTTTTGTACCTGCAATAATTTATTATGAAAATATTTTTAATTGCATATTTTACTTGTTATAGCGCATATTTTTGAATTTTTAGTGCATGAGATTGCGAGCCCTAGTTATGCCCATTAAAAAAATAATATCTTAGTTAATTGGCTAACCGTATCCATAAAGATATCGTTATAGTCATATTTAGTTATCGATATCTATCCATATCGTTTCCTTAATTTACTTTTACTAATACTTATACAAAAAAAAAATATTAGTTACGACTTTTTGCATTTCAGGTGACGATATGTGTGTTGGTAAACAACAAAAATTGTGTTTAAAATGGCAAATGTGAAATTTTCGACTTTCACTACACTACGCTCGTGTCGAAAGGTGCGAAGCTGTAGAAAAAATTATGATATATTCTCCAAATAAACATATGCATATGGATATTCGATTTTCGGACGTTTGCAATTGTTTAGTCACCATTTTTATTATGGAATTTGAAAACAAAATTTGGCATGTGTGTGAATATCAGAACTATTTTTAAAATATGCTTTGAAACTGTAAAAATTTTTGATTTCTCATAAACGAGATACATAGATACATACTATACGTATAGTACCTTAGAGTGAAAAGTTGCTAGGTTGATAACTCATATTTTGCTAATAGTAAGCAAGATAAATTAAAAATGCCTGGTGTCCAAAACGATTAAGGTTTTTGTTTCATTTCCTCGCGTTTTTAATCAATGAAAGGCAAATTTGCTACATCCAAAAGAGACACAGAAAGTTTGATAAGACCAAAACAATGCGAAATCTAACTAATTTTTTTTAACTTCCACCTCGAAATTTTGTGGAAAATACTTAAGAAAATTTCCCTGAAAATATGAGACCTTAATATTTATATTAAGTGCTCGCCCAAGGCGTGCAAATATTTCCCGTTTAAAATACCTGTAAACTTTCTGTTTTTTCTTCAAAAGTCTACAGCACAGAGCATATTATAGCACAATCTTCAGAATTGAATGCTCTACAAAACTATCTATTGCGGCGTAGCCCTACCTCCTACCTGCGAGGAAGTACGGGTCCCTAAACCCAAGTTTTTCATGAAATTCTAGTTATTTTTCCTATCTCGTAAACAGCGAGAAACTGAAAATGATAAACTTGTAGGCATTTCAATTTCCTACAAAAAAGGTCTAGAACGCCAAATCGTAAACATCGATATTTCTTGAGGTTTGGGTTTTTAAGTTGAGGTAGTGTGCAATTTTCAAGGATTGTTGAGCTAAATTGTAGAATTGTTTTACCGAACCTTGGAAACTTTTCTAATTTCCCAAGTTTATAACACCGCTTTATATTTGTTATGTTCAATGCTTCTCTTGCTCTAACATCAGCTGCTTCGTTGCCGTATATGCCAACATGGGAGTCTACATAATTTTTATGTGCTCGCGGCCTTTCTACAATGCATTGCGGATGAGTGTTACGAGAAGGTTTTTGTTGTTGTTCGTGTTGTTGACGACTAACTACAGGAGGAGATAATGTTGCATGATTCAATAATACAAGGTTGGATAACCGCATTCTGCCTTAGCCTGTGTTGCCTTCTTTTTTGATTTGTAGGAACTACTACTAAAATACAAGGAGAAATATTGTCTTCGTATAAAAAGTTCAACAGGCAACACTGCCGATATTTTCATCGATTGTTTCGTGGAAATTAATTTTCTTATTGGGCAAATTCAAGTAAGTATGGCAAAAAAATCAAAAATAATGGAAATATTTTGAATTACAACAATAATTTACAAATTTATTTGCAGGATATTGGAGTTATTCATAATTTGTATTCAAAAATATCGTTTTACAACAAGTTCAGCCGTTGCAAGTAAGTTTTGCATGCTAGGATCCCTGTGTGACTTGGGTGTCCGTCCACGTTTGCTGGTGCATGTATTTTTACCACTGCAGCGTTTGGGTTGGTCAAGTGCAGCCTTTGCATATTTACAAGTAAGTACAGTATATTTTGCTTAGCTGCACATCCTTCTTTGCACGAAAAACTTGTGCACGTAACCGAAAAAGGCACTTAAGCGAATTTTCTTTACTACTTCAATGAGGAAGGTATCCGAATCCCTATGAAACCAAATATTGGCGGAGCACTTACCATGTAGAAATTACTGCAAGCGCAATTTTTACCGAATGTTATCTAATTATCTATATAACTACATAAATTGATAGGCCATTTTCGTTGTTCTGCGAGATGAGCAAAATAAATAAAAGGTTGTAAAATTAGGTAATTGTAGGGCCAGTGCAGGTAAACGTAATACTTTCATTGATAATTGATACTAGTCGCACAATTTTTAAGGCAGGTATCGCCAATGTGCAGGTATGTTGAATGCATCTATCGGAGCAGTTTCCTTATAAATGTTAAAAATAATGCTTTTGATGCGCATTTTGGGGTAGGTATCTTAAATGTGCACTTAAGCATAGAGGCAGCAAAGCAAAATATACTGTACTAGCAATTACCCGGCATGCTTCGCTGCGCCTTAAATGTATTTTTGTGTTGTAACTTTCCCCCTAAGCTCTTATGGCCTCATTTACAAAATATTTTTAAAGAACTTTATGAAGTTAGATTTAAAAAAAATCGATCTATGAAGCATTGTTTATTTTTTTTTTGAGTTAATATATTTTCGAAGGTAATTAGAAAATATGTAAAGAACCGACTTTCTCTTGGAAATTTAATTTATAATCTTATATTTGTATAGTAGAAAGATTTTTTCAAATTATATAAATATACGTTATTTGAATATTGAATCAATACACGTTTGAGGAAAGGGTACGATAGTAGACTCCAGTTATAAGATTATAAATTAAATTGTTCAATGTTTTTTAATAATTGTAAACATTCGCCAGCTGTTTCTGTTTATTTATTAGTAAAAGGCAGGACTGCCAATCTTGCGGCAAAACAATAATAAAAATCCAAAAAAACACGTAAAGCCAAACAGAATTAATTGCAAAACGTGCAATGATACACACATTAAATTTCTTATGTGCATCCTCCACACAGACCCCTGAAAATTTCATTGAAATCGGGCAAGCCGTCTAGGAATGATAGAAATCTCTTATGTGCACCCTCCACACAGACCCCAATCACCCCTGAAAATTTCATTGAAATCGGGCAAGCCGTCTAGGAATGATAGAAATCCGAAAAAACACGTAAAGCCAAACAGAATTAATTTTTTTTTTTTGTTTTTGCAAAACGTGCAAAGATACACACATGAAATTTCTTATGTGCACCCTCCACACAGACCCCAATCACCCCTGAAAATTTCTTTGATATCGGGCAAGCCGTCTAGGAGGAGTATGCGAACAGGAAGTTTTGCCACTTAATTTTATATATATAGATACCACTCCATAAAAGCGAAAGTGGAAATATGTATTAATAAAGATAATTTCTTGTGCTCATTGGGACTGATCGCAGAAAAAAGTACACAACATTACAAAAAATTAACATTTTTAAAAAAACGAAATGTAAATAAGTTGCGATATTGAAGACATATTTTTAAAGTTTAACCGATATAATGATTAACAAGACTGATTGGAGAAAAAAGTAAAAAACATTCCGCAAAAATTAGATTTTTAAATAACCAAATGTAATTAAATTGCGATATTGAAGATATGACTTTTAAATGTTGCCAATATAATGATTAGCAAGACTGATTGGAGGAAAAAGTAGAAAACATTACTAAAAAATTTAAATTACAAAAAAACCAAATGTAATTCCATTTAAGATATTGCACATGTAATCTTTAAATGCAACAAATATAATAATTTAATTATGCATTAAATCAATTGCATCTTTACTATTTGTATAATTCTTCATATAGTCCCTTTGGATAAAGGATTTGTTTGAAATCCATTTATTTTGTTTAATACATCCTGGAATTTCAATGAAACCATGGTTTATTTTGAATATTTGGGAATATTTCTTCAAAGATTTCAAAGATTTTTCTTTGGCAAGAATTTTATGTAAATATCCATTTATTTCATTTTTAATATTTATGTGGCCATAAAAAGTTAATTCATTGTCTATTGTGTAGATCAGTAGTTCTTTATATATTTAATTCAATTTGTATACAAAAACGCATTTCAGCACTACCAGACTACTTACTTTTCCTACTACCTTTTCACAAAAGGAGATAAAATTGTTACCCGCTTCTCTTTCCTTCTCAAATGCAACCTTACAAGGCAGTCGATTGACACAAATGTCAATATTTATCCAACCTTGTATTATTGAATCATGGTTGTTGCTGCAAGAAGAGGGCAGTTGGTACCAAGTCGTGATGGTTGACGGACCGCTCAGTTTGTTTTCCCTTCAATGCAGTTTTAATTGCGTCTTGGAACATCTCGTTATTAGACTGCATTAGCCTTGGTATTAATTTCAACGTGTTATACATATTGGGCTCTCTGCACTAGGAAGGAAAGTCTTGTTTCACTCGGAATGAATTTTATTGGAGTTATTGGAAACGCAGGTATGCATCTTCTGGCGACCATATCGTATGCTTGTAAAATGTGTCCAATACTGCTTCCGGCACAGTACCCGTACATGACCTAGCCATAATCCATTCTCGACTGCATGAGAGCTCCTGTTGTAGTAATTAGTGTATCTGGATGAGCCAGGCGCTGTTTAGATGACAGATACTTGATGACGCTGAGTCAAACATCTAGGTAGGTTCGCACGTATAGGCAGAGCTGCTTAAAAATGATCTTTTTTATCAAATAAGATACCTAGTATTCTTAAGCTATCGCAGTTAGGAATGTTAACATTGTTGTAGGATAGATTCAATGGTGGATAGAGGTTCTTGCTGCAGATGTGGAAGATTTTATACTTATTGTACGAAAGTTTGGCCTCCAAGATATTTGATCACTCTGTAATTTTAGGCAATATATGCAAGAAATCGCTCTATTCGCGGTTAAAAAGTTATAATTTTTTTTCCTAATTGACCGGTGCCATAATGATCTTATGACCTCACAATCAGAACATTTGGACCATGAGTCCTTTGTAACTGCTATAGTGTACTAAAAGATTTATCAGATATGATCACTAAATGGTTGTATGGAGTTGGCTGCTATAATTATTGTCAAATCAGAGGCATACCTATTGTTTCCTTAAATATATGTACGTATATATTTCTTTAATCTAAAATAATAGTCACTTTGTTAAGTCGACTTAGGACAATAAGGAAGTTGAGTATTTTACTGTATTTTTCTAATAAGACTGTATATTTGCAGCAAACTCCTAGGTACCTTAGTATATACTTTTATATCAGTAACAACAAATTTACTCAAGTCGTCAGTTGTTTAACGGCTTATATATTATCGTAATCTTAAATGTGTAAGACTTAAACTATGTTCGCATATCAATATTATCTCAATCAAAGCTCGTTTTTTAATCACCCCGTTTACACAGGCAAATCTCAGATTATTAGCCGTCAAATTTGTTGTGCTTGTTATTCTCACATCTCAACTAAAAGTTATGTTTCTTCTCTGTCCCACCGTGATGCCGTTTTTCTGCTATAATAAGCAATATAAATATATTATATATATATATTTTACAAACCTCTTTTACTTGCTACCGTACATTTTTGTTTACTTTTACATTTGGCATTTCTCCTCTCTTTCGCAAAAACAATCGATAAAACTAGGATGGATACCGAAAAGTTATCGGTTAAATCTGAGATTATTTTATAATTACAGATTAACAAGGGACGAATTTTATATGGCTAATCTCTTGTTATAATTACAGATTAGGGTGTTAAGCTCGAAAATGAGGATAATCTACTTATATGTGAACCTAGTATAATATTGTGAAGGCTCAGAGATACCAGCGCCGCATAACGTTTGCGTACAATCCCCAAATTCACTACTTTGCCTACCTACTGCTTTGAAAGCTCCTTGCCTAGAGCCGAAGAAAGTGCTTTTTTTCGACTGAAATTCTACAGTTATTTGTCAGACAAAAATAATGACTGTTCGACGGGTTCTCCGATTGAAATGCGTTGCCGGTTTATAGTTCCCTTTCTGTAGCAACAGTGTTGATGGATATATCATATTCTGGCTCTGGCAGGACTACGTTCCATTCTTATCCAATCGGAAACCATATACTTGCATCCTTGTAGTGGAGTCCCACACCGGAGTAATGTCGTCAACGCTAGCTTCCATGTTGACGGCATCTTTTTATTTCATCCAGCATTGGCGAGTGACCGTAATTATTTGGTTTCCACACATTTCCTCTCATCAGTCTTATATTTTCTTTGCGATGACACTATGAAAAAAAA
>NW_023458560.1:76646588-76652016 GCF_013731165.1 Rhagoletis pomonella
CGAAAACCCCCGAGTAACGAGTTTCAAGCGAATCCGATGAATTTTTCTAAAAGGTGTCCTCCATATTGGTTTTCTGGGGTTATATCAAAACCCTGAACTGATGGGGTTAAATGTACCTCGGATTCGGATTCACCGACCCCAAAAACATAATGTACACATAGTGAGACCTTTGAGTCAGAACACAAATTTTTTTTTGTGTGGCTGTGGAATTAAATTATAACTATTAAGCCAAAAAAGTTAAGGCAAAATTGAAGATAAAGACAAACATGAAAAGAGTGAGAAATACATAAGAATTAGGATAAGAAAATTTATTAAAATTTTTCGATAGGAATCGAAATAAATTCAGACATAAAAAATTTGGTTATCGAAAGTTATCAAGTTACCGGAATTTATCAAATAACCGAAGCGTATAGTTATCGAAATTTATCCTGCTTTATTGAGTTATCGCAACGCATTGAATTATTCAAATTGATCAATGTTTTTTGAGTGTTCGAAATTTATAGACATAAAAAAAATTGTTGTTGCAATTTACGGATCTTATTGCGCTATAAAACTTGATGGGATTATCGAAATTTGTGAAGTTGATGAAATGTATCAATTTATCGATTTTTACTGAATTATCATTATTTATAGAGTTAAAGACACTTATCGAACTATCGATATGCAGCGATTACTTTAAACGTATCGAGTTAGCGATATTTATTTATTTACTGAAATTCGTCGATTTATCGAATCCGAAGTTTTCGGAATTTTCAAAATATATCGAGTTATCGAAATTTCAAGGTTATATAAGTTTACCGAATTATCACTGCTTATAGATTTTTATTGTGTTGCCAGAGTGTAGTGGGTTATCGAAATTAACCGAGTTATCGAAATTTATAGAGGTATCCAAAGTTTATCAAGCTATCGATTTATATCGAGATATATACATTTTTGTGTTTTAAAAATTTATCGAGCCATCAAAACGCACACTTATCGAAATCAGTCGAGCTATCGAATTTTGTTGAGTCAGCGGATTTTAGTGTTTTTTAAATTCATCGAATTATCGATATGTATCAAATTATTGAAATTTATCGACAAACTGAAATGTGTCGGGTCAATTCCAAGTTCTGGCAAAGTCATCCAAAGACCTTATAAAACATAAAAAATTTTAGTCACATTTTAGTTCCAAACCAGGAGTTTTTCCGGTAAAAAGTGTTCCACCTTATAAGTTGAACGACGTGCTAAGTTAGAAAACCTCTCCATGGCGCTTAAAACTAGAAAAACGGTCGAATTGCGACAGCTACTTGCAGTCCTAGTATTTATGAATACATACATACATATATTGCACAAATTATCTTTGAAATTTCTCGTTTGACTGTTTGCATTCCAATTAGTTAAGTTTGAGTTATTCAACCATATCTAATAAAATTATGAAACAAGAAAAATAATACAGAAAAAGTTATTTATAAAAAATTTTTATGAACAGAAATAGAATTACAAATTTTCAAATATTTTATTTGGCATTCTTCAAATGTATTATCCGCCATAAAATCATTGTGTGGACATAATGCAATTATGCATACATATGTACATGCATGCCTGCGGATATGTAAATGTAAATGTATAATTGTGAGTACATATTTTCCTTTAGGATACAATAAATAAAAGACTCATCTAACAGTATATTAGGCTAGAAAAAAAATTACATGCAATAATTTTTGCATCGCTTTTATGCACACACACGCTAAATATGTACATACCTATGTACATTCGTATGTCGAGGTGGGAGTGCCTGCCAAACGAACGCCACAGCCGCTTACGTTTCCGCTACTCTTTTCTTCATTTAGCAGTTTGGCCACTGTGGTGCGCTTCTTGCCACAGTTTATTTGTCCACCATCCAACACGTCGCGCACCACAAAAGAATTTTTATTAATAAACTGCAAAAAATTTCTCACTGCAATAATTTTGTAAGAAACAATTTATGAAATCATGAGAATAATTTTGCACTATGTACATACATGAGAAACCATAAAAATTCAAATTGGAAAAATTCGTGCAACTTGCAATTGGTGCCAAAAATTGCAATATTTGTATTTTATTTATTTATGATGTTTTAGTTTGTTTTTGTTTTTTTTTTATATATATATTTTAGCAGCCCTCTGTCTATGAATCGCTTAGAAAATGCAATGGCAGATTTTTGAAATTTAATAAATTGTTCGCAAACGTAAGGAATTCGCGCGAATTTCATGTTGCATTTACACATTTTGAGTGTGCCGGAAGGACGGACGGGCCGCCGACGTTCGCGATTGACAATGATAATCCGACGTGTGATTTTGATTTATGCAGATTTATACAGATTTCAGTACAAATTTATGTGCGAGTACTTATATTGATTTATTGTACAAATTTATAATTGAACAGATAGAATCCAGAAAGTGATTGGAAAATCCCGAGGATTAGCACTAGGCTAATGTAGAACATGATTGTGCTGATAATTATGTAGCAAAAATTTTATGATTTTTTTTTTCAAAGATATGGAGTCTTTAAATAATTATTTATTACTTAAATGCTTTTTATATAGAAATATTTTTCATTTGAAACGGTAATATCATGGATTTCAATCTTCATTTCAAGAAAGAGATAGCAAAAATTTAAAAAAGCATACGTCTCGCAGACGTGCATAGGTTATGAAAGCAGGGTTAATAATAAATAGAACTATTAAAGCCACTTAATATGTATTATATATTCACTACCGTTTTTTTACAATACCTTAGTTAATTGCGCCTTAAGGTAAAAATTTCAATATATCGATACTTTTTTCATTTACCCATCCCTACATTTTGCAACTTTGCAGTATGGTTGCGCGATGGCAACACCAATCAGTTTTTTTTTTTATTTATTGGTAACGTTTTCCGTATTTACATTTAATTTGAGTACAATGGCTGTAGAAAACAAACAAATCAAGGTAAAGAAAGAAGAAATATTAGCAATTGGTAATTAAGTTAAAGAATTAAAATACATTTTTTTTTTTATCGAATGGCGACATAGTATAAAAAAATGGACGCCAAGAAGTAATTTCTGGCAACACCAGTAAAGTTTTGCAGCGACGCACAGTGCGGCCGAAATTCAAAAGTGCAGCCGAAATGATTCGTCTTAAAGAAATGATTCGAAATTGCGTTTCGTGGTCGCCAATTACGAATCCGCTGTCAGAATGGCAAAATTCGAAATGGCGGATCCAGTAAGGCGTCTGATAAATTTCGGGTTTTTTAATTAGAATTCTTAGAAAGATTTTGAGTATGCAGTTTTATAGCCGAGTTAGTGTCACAAAGTGCAAGTTTGAAGAAGCTAGGACTTACCGTTGATTTTTGAGAATTTTTTTTTTTTGTTGACAGTGCCAGTTATTTTCTTCCATACGAATGTTTGATGATATGAAGAAAATGAGCAAAACCTTAAAAAAAAAATATTCCCAAAAATCAACCGTAAGTCCAAGCAAGTTTAAACTTGCACTTTATTATACTTAAATTAAATGGGCCATAAAACTGCATACTCAAAATATTTCTGTGAAAGCTAACTAAAAAGCTGGAAATTTTTGCATGGAGGTGAAGCTAATAAGTATAAGCGTGTTATAAACTAATATATATGTATATATACATATATATATACACAGCAGAAATGGGCATCTGAGTTTTATTTTATTCTATAGCTAATACTTTTCTAAGTAAACTTCAATAGGTTTAAAGGCAACATCCGACAGCGTGTTGTTACTGTTGCATTTAACAACTCAAATTTTGTTTAAAAATAAACGCAAATTGTAACGTATTTTACTAACGTATTATATACTACGTTTATACGCACAGAATAATCGACTTAATTGGAAGCGCATTGACACCGTACACATTTCGCTCTAGTGTTTATACTTACGGCCTTATATCGGCATCAAAGTAACCGTCTTCAAAAGCAAACAAAATAAGCTGTTTTCATTTGACATTTTATAAGTTAACATAATGGAAAGTGATAAAAATCTAGTTTTATTCGGCATTATAAAATCGTGGCAAAGAAAAAGAACGATTATTATTAATCAGCTTTTAAATACTGATGCGATTATTTGGAATTTGAGCGGAACAGCTGATCTCCAATTCGCTTTGAGTGAGAGCGGTGTTTATACACTCTTTCTAACTGTCTGGAGAAATAAACTACCGATTTGAAATGGAGTGTGAGCCAAAACACTTCGCTCTTTCAAAGCGAATTGAAATTCAGTTTATACATATGTTTTGAATCGCGGCGGAATGAATTAAAGCGACTTATGCATGCGTATAAACGTAGTAATAATAATGTTGTGCTTGGGAGAAGGTCCCACTAGAAATGAATATAAAGAGAGGATTTAAGGTACAGGTCGTTACAGTGAACAGTTTTCGCTTCTTAGGTGATCGCTTTCTTAGGTGATCCCTTTAGGTTGCTCAGCTATGTATGTATATGGTTAAAAATTAACACCTTTACGGTGGGAATATCAACGAATAACCCTCGACCGTCCTCTCCACGTAGTATTACAATTGTAATAGGACCTAGCGTCCAACATTTCGATGGGAAACAATAACATATGATAGCCGTCCCTATCTATGTATGTAGGATTTGCGATATGCATCTACCAGTGCCAAATTTTTTGTTTGATTCCGCGTACTCGTCATCTCTATGGCAGATTTTTCGAGAAATGCACGCTTTTGGTCACAAATTGCTCTAAGGTATATGCAGCCACAACACTTGGGTTTTTAGAAGAATGCTGGTAATAGGCGACAGGTCAAAGCACCTTTACTTCAGCAGGGACAGTGGTAAGCTCCTCGAATTTTGGGCAATCCCTTGACTCTCTTAACTGCAGCCAGCAAAAAAAGTGCTCCATTTAAACATTCACTGACCTCCTCGCAAAGTATAGGAAAATGACGATATAGCTTTAATAGCACATAGGTAATAGAGCACCTTACATAGTATAATAACTTGCCTAGTAAATACATATTGACTTTACAGCAAAAGTCCTTTCCACATTTCAAGAATGGTCGTTACAGATCGGGAGGTTTTCCAAAATTTGTCTTTCCAAGTTTGTTCGATAACGAACGCAGTATGTATACGCAAAATCAGATGACGGTGCGAACTGCAAACGTGCGACTAATGCCTCTGAGCGCGTATGGTAATCTTGGCAGTGGAAAAACTGAACATACTGGCGAGCAAAGCTTTCCTTTCCTCCTGGGAGTAATTAAGGTTGCTTCTCTTGTACGTAATATTTGCCTAATTTTTGCCATTTTCAATCGACCTCTTAGTTTCATCTTATGATTTTAGACTACTTAAAACCCGGCTGCCGTTACATAGCGCATCGAGGTCATCGGAAATGTGTTTCCACTTGCGTAAAACAGTCAATGGAACTCCCTTCTCTATACCCCATTTTCGCAATTTCCTT
>NW_023458560.1:76655016-76661734 GCF_013731165.1 Rhagoletis pomonella
CCCAAAAACATACAGTACACATAGTGAGACCTTTGGGTCAGAACACACATTTTTTTTTGTGTGGCTGTGTTCTTCATCATCACATTTATTTTTATTAAAAAGTGCATTTCAAATACGAAGTAAAACAAAATACTAAAGCAATTCAAATTGAACAGGTTACAACAACAACCACACAAAAATACGAAATTTTTTAAACAACAATTTTGGCCGTAATTTTCAACCAATTTAGAAACCATAAAAACTCTGCTCATCTACAGAAAAATACCTTTCCAATAGTGTTCATGGTTCTGTAGAATCGCCAAACGAAGGCGGACAAAATTTATGTTTGTTAGCGTATTAATAACTAGATATAGGACTATTTCTCCACGCTTCTCAGTCCTTTTCATATAAAAAGCTCAGTCCGTTTCAAAAGCATTTCATCGCTGATATGGGACCAATTTCATGTTTGTACGGGACACTTATGTAGGTCTACCATGAATCTTCTTAGTATTGCGCGCAGAGGTCAATGAGAAGGCAACATTTTTTCGGTAAAAACAAAAAAAGCTTTGCTAAAGCTTTGCCTTTCTGTTTGTCGCGGCTCCACTGTACACTTAGCTTTATATAAAATTTTAGCCAAATCAATGATAATTAAAAAAATAAACTTGGGTAGAATTATTACACAGGCACTAAACCAACCTTCGATAGAGAAGAGAATGGCAAATACCAAGACCATGGAGAAGGTGGTAACTGAATTTTTATACGGATGGATCCAAGCTAGACAATAGGGTTGGCTATGGAGTTTTCTTCAAGGAACTAGGACTAGAATTATCCGTCCGAATTCCGGACCACTGCAGTGTTTATCAGGCAGAGGTTTTAGCTAGAAAGGAGGTGGCTGTGTACCTTAGTACGCATATCGTAACGAGGTCTACGATTAATATTTTCTCGGACAGCCAGGCGGCCATTAAATCATTGAACATGGTAATGCTAAGATCGAAGGTTGCGCAGCACTGTCTCGCAGCTCTAAACGATATCAGCGCCGTGTTCAAGGTCAGCCTCATTTGGATTCCGGGACATAGAGAGCTAGCCAGAAAAGGTACCAATCTCCCCCTATGTGAAAACAGAGGCACCCATGGCAACCGGCAAATAAAAACTTCAAAATAGCATGATCCAAGAGGCAAACAGGTCATGGCACTAGGCTACTTTGGCCACAAATTGATAAGAAAAAGACGAAAGAGTTGCTCAGCCTCTCAAGAGCGGATATTGGAAGGGTCATGGCTTGTGTTACCGGTCATTGGCTATTTGGCAGGCACTCTTCGAGACTAGGAATATTCTCCCATGAATGCAGGGATGAGGAAGAGGAAGAAACCGTAGAGCACTTCTTCTGTAGCTGCCCAGCTCTGGCCAGGAGGAGAGCAGGCTTTTTAGGTAGGCCCTTCCTTAGCTCTCTTACGGAACTATCATGCGTAGGAATAAAGCCAATCCTACGCTTTATAAGAGCTTCGAAATGGTTCTCTGAACATTACGCATAGAAATCCCCGTGCTCTGCAGTGGTACCTTAATGGACCTTCATAAGGTCTAAGTGAGTTGGTAATTTGAACCGACTGCCACACCAAATACCGATGGACACTGACTCTGTCTGTGGAAATGAAGACGAGGAACACACCTTTAAATCCAAGTTGTTTAAAAACTAGAGCCAGAATGGACAGAAAATAGAGAGGGAGGGTAGTGCTATGTTCTCTTAAATGGGGGTTTGAGCTTCAATTTCGGTCTCTTTAGAAAATTCCAGCGCCTCAGACTCATTTAACACAAGTGATCAGAAACAGTGTACTGTGTACTCGTATAAAAAAAAAACATGATAAAAACATAACAAGGTAAAACCATTGATAGACAGTCTGACGTTTGCCAGCAATATAATTAAAAAATTCAAAACTCGAACTCACATTCTCATTTTCAATCCCAAACAAGAACAATTGTGAATAATCTAATTTTTTTTTATTTTCAATAGGTGCATTCGCGTATTGATAGTTTTTGATAACTATCAGGTTTTGCTGTTCGCACAAAAATCCAGCAAAGTATGGGAAATTGGGAGACCAAACTAACATTTCATTTTGATGAGAAGCTGCTAGTTTCTGCAGGAAACATTTTTACCAGCAAGAAAAACTGCCCATCAAAGACATTTGTTTGCAATTTATGAAAAAAAATTAATTGATTTCGATGGTTTTTAAGTTGAAAATAACTTCTTAGAACTGCAAATATTTCGGAAGAAGGCAAAATATCGTATACTTACTTTTGCTTAACAAATTATTTTAGGCAAACATGTAATCTATGTTATTTTCATCATTTACGTTTTAAGGCGGATTCACCGTTCGTGTCTGGACACTTTTTGTTAGTAATTTTACGCGTTCCTTTCCCACTTTGTCTCAATGAGAGCGCGACAAAAATGTGCTGAACACTCTTTCTTCGAATCAAATTGTATCTAAAATATAATTTTTGAATGCCACTTCTCGGTCATTCACTGATATTTCGTGAAATTCAAATAGTACTCTCGATATACATCTGGTCGATGTCCAGATATTATTGTAGATAATATATATCATTAAGTAACATTAATTTAAAGATCGATTTGTATGCTAATTTTATATTTAAAATACATTTTATCGTATTTTATCTTAAAAACGGGGCCGACCTCACCTTATAGACTTTTGCAGAAGTGCATTTACAAAATTTTTCTAGCAGGTCTAGTTTTTGAGAAAAAAGCTTATGAAGTGTCGAAAAATGGCAAATTAAAAAAAAAAAAAATTAAATAGAATTTCGACGTAATTTTCCAAAGAATCACGTATTAATGAATGGATTCTACCTCGGGTCGATAAGTTGATTAGACTTATCATTCTCTAATCGAATTCTAACATAGTTCTGTAACCTGATTTTCGATTTGAGAACTACATTAGAATTCTAAAGTAAAATCGAAACGTTTCTCTTCTGTAACGTTAGAGACTATGTTTGCTGGGATGTATGTATCTTTTTAGTTTGAAGGTAATCGGGTTGCACTTCAAACATTTTACCCAACCGTCAGATAGTCGCTACTGCTCCTTTTACAACAGCCGCAAATTAAAATTGTTAAAATATTTTGAAATCTCAAACACTTCCAAAAATATTTGTTTACCTATGTAGATATAAACTTTGTTGCTGGTGAAACATTTGACTGACCGGGGTAGCCATTTCACAGGTGAACAAATATGTAAAAAAAAATTCAATGAGTTCTTTGCTTTCTTTTTTTTTATGAACATAAGACGTTTGCAGACCGCATTACCGTTGCAAATGCAAATTTTTCGCCAATAAATTTTCCCTTCGAAAATTGTATTTTTCAACACGGAAGTACCCGTTTGCACCCACTACCGCGCATTTGCTGTTCATATGTAGCTCAAGATGTGTCCCCGCATGTAACTGTCTGTCGTTGATACACATCTAAATACCTGGCTGTGTATTACATATTTATGCATTTATCTGCTTAAAGTCTTCAATAGAATGGCACCATCGCTTAGTAACACCGTTAATTTCGCTTAATTTAATTCATGCAATGACCATCAACACACACATATGTACATGCAGCGGTATATGTATGTAGTTGCGACTTGCCCATCTGCACTGAATAAGCTAACGTATATACGTATGTACATACGTATTTTTGTATGCCTAGTGGTGTACGCTGGGACGTAAGAGGCGATCGTGTATTTATATATTCTTAATTTGGATGCGTTCCAATGCATTAGCAAAAATTCGCACTGCTACACAAAATGCTCGCGCACATCGCAAAAACGCCAGGCCAACTCAAATAAACATAGATTGTGCTTTCAGCGCATACATACATACATATGTATGTATATATCAAAGTCGTCGTTTCCCCATACCCAGTACTTTTCTACACTTTCATGTACATATCGTCGCCTCAGAAAACGGATGACGAATGTGCAAAATCACGATTTTGGGATTTTGATGAAGATTTACTAAGTTGGACATGCTCTTTCGATTTCTGCAATCCATTTTTTTATATCTCCATTAGTTTTTGAGATATTTCGTGCGCATTTTGTCGTATGTTACATAAAATTAATGATTGGGTATGCCTTTTGTTGTATGTGCTGAAAATGCGTCACATACGACAAATTCCCATGCAAACGTACCTTTTTTTTAATCGTAAAACGTTTGTCGTATGTGGCACATACGACAAATTCCCATACAAATGTAATCTTTTTTTAATCATAAAACATTTGTCGTATGTATCGCAAAACTTTGAACTTACGACAATTGGATGGTCCTTTACTATAACGATACAATTAAAATTGAAAATTAAACTAAGTAACTAATTTTAAAATTTAAAATTTTTAAATTTTAGTTTGCACTGAGTCTCCAATGAAATGAAAGAGATAAAAATGTACAAAAGACCGAATTTAAGTATTGTTTTGTTGTTTTTATTTAAAGAAAACGTATGTTCGTAACATATTTACAGCATAAGAGATGTAAATATTTTTTTTATTAAATACATGATTATGTTTTTGTTATGTTTTTTCTAATAAGTAATCATTATTTAATAAATATGTCTGTTTTTTTCATCAAATTATACCATCGTCGTTGAAATAGATACTTTACTATTGTCGTATGTTCTGTGGACAAAACAAAAAGGTGAGTAAACGCTACTTACGACAAAGTGTACACGGAATGAAAAGTAAATTTTCTCATTAACGTTAAGAGATATTAAATGTAAAAATATGGGAAATCAAAACTAATAACACCAACTACGACTCCTTCAAAAGTTACAAAAATCTACCGTACAGTTTCGGATTAATTCGACCTTAAACTTCAAAGTCAATTTTCTCAAAACCGTGTTTTGTAACATTCGACATCCGTTTTCTGAGACGACGATATGTATAAATGTACATATGTGGACCAAGCAGTGGCATGGACATATTTCATGGTGTTTGCCTGCGTTAGTGAACGCCGGTGGTGGGTGGGTGCGTGGGGACGGCGATTGGCGTAAAATGTGTTTCATCACTTAATGATTGCAGCAAAATTAGACCGTTTCTTTTAATAATTGTATTTATCAGCATCATACTATTAACTAAATTGCTCGACTAAACACCAGAAAGCCAATACCGCAAACTTAATGACATAATATATGTTTTTGAAAAAAAAAACTCAAACTTATATGTGCATATGTATGTTTTGTATCTTCTAATAACTTAAAGATTCAAAAAATCTTTCTAGCGATATGCAATCCTTTATAAATTATTTGGGTTGTACTAGGAACATAGTGAGTGCTACATATGTGTATACTATATATTTAAAAGCCCATCTTTAAGAAGCCAATTACACTATTATTCAACTGTTTATTTGGCTCTGATGGACTTAGCAAAAATGGGAAACCTTAGACGTAGTTGGTGGATTTGATTAAGTCAGTAAACCATAACGAGGGCTTATATTCAATACCCTCTATCTGCACTTTACGCAAAAATGAGATTCTTATATAAAATTCCACCTAAGACTGCTGACCTTGTATAACCCCAGATAGGTTCTAACATCACAAAGTAGTTTTTGAATATATAGCCTCGATAAATTGTAACCCCGATAACTAAGGCTTACATAAATGCCAACTGTGATTAGGGTCTACGATGGGAAGTATAAATGCAATAATAACTAAGCTTTAAACTTCCGTTGCCTGAGAGCATGTAGCCGATTTATTCTTAATATATTTGAGTCAAAAGTCTGCCTTCTTTAACTAGCAGTTTTCTCGTTATTGCAAAACTTCGGCTGGTAACAGAGCTTCATAAAATTTTACCGCGGCGGTAATGAGAAAATTCGTGATTTCTCACACATATTTACCCGTCACTTTTAACCTTTCGCCGGAAAGACTGGATGTAATTCGTTAGGTTAAGCTAGGTTATCGTCAATAGTTTGGGACACCCTTGGGCGTTGTAGAGGTCGTCCTTTGTAATGTCACCTAATAGATGAAACGTCCAGAGCCAATCGTGAAGATACGGAGATCTCGAGAGCTTCGCGAAACCCTGAAATACCTAAAAAAAAGTATTTATGTGATTTCGCGTCATTATCCTCTAGGCAACTGCAACAGCAAGGATTATAAGTGGCGTGTCTGTATAAGCAATCATCCGACAGCCTATTTTCTCCAGAACTGTTTTCACTCTAATCTGCAAGCAGGCACTGTAGCCCCCAGTCGCAACAATTCTCTCTTAGACAAATTATGTATGTAGGTTGGTTAAATTTTCCCTTGTTGTTAAATCCTCCTCGATGTCGATAACTGAAGTTTTTCGGAGTAAAGGATTCTTGTATCCACCCTCTATCGATGGGTTAAATTTTTTTGCTCCCTTTACGTGTTAAAATATCTAGTGTGTCAAATAGTTTTCCAATAGGGATTGGTGTCCAAGATGCAAAGATGCCCACCTGGCTAATAACTTTTTTATATTTTAAGAGAGTACCTACTCTTTCTTTCTGTCGCTTTGGTGGGCTTGACTTACAATTCCGTTAAAATAATGAGCCGAAGAAGAAATTTGTATTTACAGAATTCGAAGCACTACAATAAACTTCAAAAAATAATAATACACTTTTTTTTAATTCAAAATGGATTTTGGAAAACATCGTTTAGGTCTTTTGATTTTTTTTTTGTGTTTCTAAGCTCCCTGGTTTTGTTTTTAAGTTTACTGGTCGTTAATGTTTAATATTCGATTTTTTT
>NW_023458560.1:76661744-76666238 GCF_013731165.1 Rhagoletis pomonella
AAAAATATTTAAGAACTAATTTGGAATTAGCGGATTTTAACTATTTAATAAAAAAATAATAGGCTTGAAATACTACTTATAAAAAATATGAAAATATTAAACGAAATAAATAAAATTTTATGACTAAATAGCAGCCGAAAATATAACCTTATTTCACTAATTTTTTCATATTTGCATTAAAAAACCAAAAGTAAAATTTAGTAGTCCGCCAATATAGCTTATAGCCTTTTTAATTTCGAAAATAAACTTATAAATAAAAAGATTAAAGAAAGTTATTAGTACGAAAATGTGATCGATTTTTATAATTTTTAATTTTTTTTTTGTGTGGAGCTAAAAGTTATTGCATATTTTTTATTTATTTTTCAAAGTAATTTACTTACAACAAAATCCAAAGATCTATCAAAGATATATTCGCCGCTTTGTTCGATTACCTTTTCACCGGTCTTTTCTGGCAGCATCCATCCGAATTGATTTTTCGGTTCTTTGGTAGGAGTTCATCATACCTACCACATTGAGCGCACAACTTTTCTTTGACGGAGTTCTGCTCTTGGTGTCGCTTTAGACAAATTATAACGTTATGGCAAATACAAATATTATTGCAAAGAATCCACTTTTCTTAAGGAGTTATTATTCTTAAAAAAAAATGCACCGTCAAACATGCTACTTCAGCCAGAATATCACAGATATCTTCACGCACCTTCAAATGAACTTGTCTGAGTTCATATGGAATCCAAATATCGAGCTTATTATAGAGCACAACGAGCCACTTACTTAAACTTTACTCAAATTTTTACAAGCTTGGCGTGCATTCTTTCTTTCAACTAGTAAAATATGGAAAAATTGGTTGTTGTAAAATCTTTAAAACTCAGCAAAATCGCAATGACTCCAGTGCTGCCATAACTGTACAAACCTATGAGATTACTTTTTTCTTCACTCAAAAATTATAGTAACGCACTAGTAACGACACTATTATATTGCCAAAGATCGTCTTTGCACCTTAACCAACAACATCTGTTACTCGTTTTTCATATGCATAGAAATTAGTAATCATTTACAAAAAATTATTTAAAAGAAAAAAAAACAAGTTATTAAAATGTCCTCTATTTTCTTCTTTTACAGGGAAGCATTTGGGCTGAGACGACGCGAAAAACTTCAATCTGAAATTGAATAGAAGGAAAATTTTGCAAAAACCCTCGACTTTTGCACTCAAGCCCCGACTCTCACTCGAGTTTTAAAATATATTTTTTAATTTAAATTTTCCGTTAAAAAAACAAGCGAATCTTTAACCAAGATGCCGAAGCCAATTGCTAGCCAGGAGGATGAGGATCCAACCCCATACCTGTTCGTGTCTTTGGAACAAAGACGTATCGATCAATCGAAACCTTATGACTCCAAGAAGAATTGCTGGGTGCCCGATGAGAAGGAGGGTTATCTTCTTGGTGAAATTAAGGCCACCAAGGGTGACATTGTCTCCGTGGGCCTGCCCGGCGGTGAGGTAAAATATGCGTAAACCAATGGGTGTATGCAGAATTGGCGTACAACAACACGAAACAAATTAAAAAAAAAAAAAAATATTTGCGAAGAAATTGAGCGTTGTTGCAAGAAAAAAAAGAAGCATATGAAGCTAAAAGTATATGTAGCAAGAAGAGTAAAGTCAATTTTCAGTTTTTAGTAAACAAAGTTTAGGCGTTATTTTTGGAGCATAACTTTTTTTTTATTGCTAAAAAAATTGATATCGATCAGAAAGCTTTATTGACGGCCTTTAGTTCTTTTTTCCAATATTATTATTGCTTTTAGTTTTTTATTGAATTTTGCTGCAAAAAAAAATTTTAACAAAATTCATATTAAAAATAGTTAGATATTTATTTGTTTTCAATTTATTTTAGAATTCATTCTTCTGATGCTTTTAAGTTTTAAATTTAATTTCCTTAAATTTTTTTGTTGGCGAAAACTAGCTTTTTAACGTAGAGAACAAAAAATTTTAATAATTTCAATTTTCTATCACATGACTATGAAAAAAAAAACAATAGACAAAGGATTTTAAAGCCGACCTGGTTGAAAAAACGAACCCTCCGAAATTCGAAAAAATCGAAGATATGGCCGACATGACTGTGCTCAATACGCCTTGCGTCTTGCACAATTTGCGACAACGTTACTACGCCAAATTGATCTACGTAAGTTTCGCCAGAACGTAACACTAATCTAGCTTTCTTTTTTCTCTCTCTCTCTCTCTGACCTCCACTTGTAAAATACTCACCCATTAAAAAAAAAAAAAACCAATGAAAAATCCCTAACGATTTTAATGCAAACAAATGTAAATATAAAATTAAAATAAAAAACAATTCAAAAAATCGGGTGCATAACTGGAAAAAAATTATTAATTAAAAACATAAACATGACATATAAACGCATGAAATGTAACGCTAACTCTAACAAAAGACGAAAGACTTCAAGAAAGATCAGCTCCAACAAGTCAATCCTCCAAAATACGAAAAAGCTGAGGATATGTCCAACTTGACATATCTGAACGACGCCTCTGTGCTCCATAACTTGAGACAGAGATACTACAACAAGCTTATCTACGTAAGTATGGCGGGAACCGGTTGTATGAACTCTCGAAACGGGTTCCACAACAAACCTGCTATGTTTGCTTTGAATGTTTTTGCTTTTTTAATTGCCTTTGTATTTGTTATTGTATTTAATAAACTTATGAAAAAAAGATTATGCATACCAGTAGTTCTACTGTCATACATAAACACATACTCACACAATCCAATCATAAAACAATCAGTGAAAACTTTAATAAATAATAAAAAAAAAATATACTATTAGTAATACCGAATTCCTACTAGGCATTGCAATGGCAAGAATTACAAGAAAAAAATTTTACATTTAAATGAAAACCGACTTAGTAGCGAATTTCTACAAGGCAAGGTAGACTATTCACATTGATGTAACGCCCTCCTTAGTCATTCATATTTTTGTCATGCAATGTCGAGTGAAAACCAAACATAAATGTTTTATTTTATTTTTATTTTTATTTATTTTATCTCAACGCCCAGTGAACATGGGGCATAATATGTTTAGGCAGCTGACTTAAAATAGAAGCTATTACTCGTCAAACTAATGCAAAATTCAGTTTAATAACAGGGCTAACAGCTTCCAGTAATGTAATGAGGAAACATGTCTTCTCAAATTAATTTATTAAAAATTTATAAAAGTTAATACATATTCTGTAAACACGGAAGAAAAAGAAACTTAAAAGAGCGTTAATTGACAACGAAAAATATATTTCGCATAGTTTATAACTCTCACAAAAATTTTAAATCAGAAAAGTAAACTAAAATCGATGAAAAAAATCGCCTTTTTGCATTGAAAATAAAATGAATTTAGAATGCTTTATTAAAAGGAAAAATGTAAGGAAATGTCATTTAATAAAGTATTTTGAACTTTATTTTTATTTTTATGTGATTGGGCGGTTATTTTTTCCTCGAGTTTATTTAGAATTGTGGAAGTTATTTCTTTGTTCGTTTTATTTGATTTTTAGTAGAAAATAAATTTATTCAAAGTAAAAATTTTGAAAAAGAAGATAGCTCTTTATTATAAGAAATTAAGATTTATTAATTATGAATATAAAAAAAAATATTAAAAAGTTTGAATATAAATATTTTTGGTGTTTAAACTAAAAAAAACAAAAGTCAACGCTGTCCCATAACAAATGTGATCAAAATTATAAAAAAGTTAACTAGTTTTATTACTAAATAAATAAAAAACTAAATTAAAAACCATATCTGACACTACGAGTATATGTACCAAAAATAAAATAATAATTTTTATTAACAAAAAGTCAATCACACTGTAATAAAGGTGTGCTCAAACATGCGCGGTACGGTATTGGGCAGTAAAATCCAGTACGATGCAAATGTCTTGTTCCGGGCAGTTTCTTGAGTGCGATGGCATTAAACGTTGCAAATCGTACGAGATATTACCGCACCGCATCGGTCGGCACCTGTTTGAGCAGACTTTAATACTTTGGAAATCTTTTCATCGCATTTCTCACCACCTATTTAACCACTCACGTCACTAAGTATCATTGCCACATTAGTAGAAACACTTATCAAATGCGCTAACACTGCAACATACTAATCATACAAGAAGCAAAAATACCAATTACTTTTGGTAATTTCTTGCGCCAACTCATCAGTGAATGCCATACAAAAAACACAACAAAAGCACCAAAGCACCGCAACGCAGTAGAAGGATTGACTGAAACTGGAAAAACCACATTGGTAAACATACACATTTTAAGTAAAAATCGATTATCATGAAAAATACACTCTCTCAAGAATGGATTAAACATTTACCCGAGCCTCACAATCCATACATAAAAATCCACTGCATAACACACCTGAATGTACACTATCTCGACACCACCACAACCACCACAACCACCACCACCCCACCACAAACACATCACATCTTTTGCGTCCAAAG
>NW_023458560.1:76666338-76759994 GCF_013731165.1 Rhagoletis pomonella
CATTAATTAGTCGCAACTAGTCTCATACGGGTACTATTGGAGATCAATTAGTCTTGACTCATCCCTTACGGGTATAATTGGAGATCAATTAGTCCCCGACTCATCCCTAACGGGTACTATTAACGATTTAATGATATGTGCGCACTTAGTCAATGAAATTTCATGTGCGGCGTTGGCACACAGAGAGAGTATTCGCCTAACAAAACTGAGCACCCCAGTTCGAATCGCGGCTGGCGCAAATTTTTATTTTTATTTTTTAAACTACTCGCTTTTTATACCCGTTCGGGTATAAAGGTGAACAATTAGTCTCTTCATAGGACATGCTCGAACAAAAGCGATCAGTTCATTCCATATAAAGAGATCAAAAGTGGTATTAGTCGCATGCTCCTTTGCGATTGATCCCGGAGTCATCCCGGATTAGTCCCATTTTTTGCAGGGTATTTACTAGAAATCTACGATTTTATAATCTTTTCTGTTCTCCATACCGTCTTTTTATGTATGTGTAAAATTTCTTGATTGTATGTACTTTAGTACTCTTCGCGTCATGTCAGCGTTGGGAGAGACAAGTTAGTGTACATACACATACAACCAGACGACACAGTGCCTGCCACCAACCAAGAGTACACACACTCGCTGGCAGGTGAGCTGCACCGAACTCGTGCGCAAGTAGGCATGCGACTCATGAGCGCGTACAGAAATTTGCACGCCGTCACATAACTCGCATAAACTTCTCACACACACAAGTTGTGTCTCTGCGTTGTCGTTTTTATATTTTTAGTTTTTGTCTTTGAAGTGGACCGCGTCATACTTACGTCGAAAATTTCAAAACCAGCAATATCCAGTACACCAATGAAGTGTTGACGCTTTTGCTTAGTATCCAGAGTTTCGTTACACTTCTTGACCAGCCATTTGAAGAGACGATCGAACACACCCTTGCAGAGAGCACCAATAGAGTTGGTGACCTGTTGTACGTTACGACCCTGGGTGACGAATTCGTTACCGACCTTAATGCGGGGCTTCAACAAGTTCTTGTACAATTCGGCGGTATCACAACCGAACAACTTGGCAACACGGCCACCCTCTTCCTCGCCATCTTGTTCAGCCTGCTCTTCGCGACCACGTTGCTTGAACTTCATGCCACCCATGTGCATGACAGCGGCGGTGATCTTGTAGACATCCTGCTTCTCTTGGAGGGTGAAACCCAAGATATCAAAGGCTTGCTATATTATTTAATTTTTGTTTTTTTTTTTTAATATAGTGGGAGGGAGAAAGAATTGTAGACATTAGTTTTGATTTTGTATGGGCGTTGCATGTGATAGTGGTTTTGAGTAGTTGAAATTTTAGTTTTAGTTTTTTTTTTATATTTCGGCAGTTTTTTAAGGTGTTTAGAAAGCATATTTCTATACAGTTCTCTGTGCATTTTTTGTACAGCAGTGAGTGTGTAAATTTGTGTTTAAATACAGTTTCTTACAGTAGATACTGATTAACGGAACAAAATACATGCAAAAAAATTAACAACAACGTTCCAAAACTTATTTAGAAATATACATACATATGTGTGCAAATAAATATGTACACATTTAAAATTTCTATAGAAGCTAAGGCAAAGTTATTAAAAGATACGTTAGAATGATTTATTTTTTTTTTTTATTTTTGATAGATGGCTTTAAAATTTAATGGTGTACTTTTGAATTTTCTCAAAACTATTTTTCGTTTTTAATTTCTTTGAAAGTTTTATGAATGTTAATGTTTATTAAATTTTTTTTTTGCCATAAAAATATTTTTAGTTTGAAAGAATTGCAAATCCTTTTTTTACGTTTCTAGGAAAGGAAATATTTCAAAATTTTCCTTTTTGTATAAGAAATTAAAAAATTTATCAAAAACAATCCGAATTTCTTCGAAAAATAGGATAATATTTCGATAGTTTTCTTTTTGTGATCACAAATATTTTTTTTAACCGACTTTTTGTTTTGTTTTTTGCTTAAAAAGTACTTGGTGCAAACATATTTAAAAATTTTCTTTAGTGAACTTTTAGATTAAAAAACTTTAAGTTAATTAAATTTTTATATACCTACAAATGTGTATAAAGTTCAGTACAAAATATGTTGAAGAAAAATTTTGAAAACACAAATAAAGATTTAGAATATTTTCTTTTTTTTTATAAAACTAGAGAAATATTTCGAAAATATTCTTTCTGTGTAAAATATCAAAATTTTTTTTTTTATTTTTTTGAATTATTAAAATCATTCCTTTTAATCATTGAAATTAAAAAAAAATTGATTTTATGCTAAGCACTTAATCCCCTATCGCAAAATAAATTGTATTGAAATGCTTTAGAAGCAGGAAAATTGTATGGAAATGTCACTCCATAAAGCATTTCAGATAGTTCTTTTTTTCGAAAAAGAATTACAATTTATGTAAATGTAGAAATGTAAGAAATGTATTCGATGGTTTTTATTATTTTTTAAGCATCGGTAAAAAGTCTAAAATTAATTTTTTTTTTTTCAATTCTCATGTTTATTCAAATGTACCAATTGCAAATATTTTATGCAAATTTAAAACAACATTTTTAATTTAAAGGCTGAAATATTAAGTTTCTAAATATTTTTGTTTGCCTCGAAAACTTTTTTCACAAAAATACGCCATTTGAACCAGCATTCGAATTTCATAAAATAACTTTGCGTTGAATTTTTTGCTTATACATACATATGTATACAGTTTCAAATTTCCATGCAATTTTATACAAAACGTACAAATATTTACATACGTAACTACTAAATAAGAAAGCTTTTTCCTCACTTGATAAAATGGCGGAAAATACTTCGTGGATTGGTAAAAGCCACAAGGGTATAGACGTAAATTGATTCCGGAATTTTTTGGAAAGCGTAGAATGTCGGGGATACAACTATTTAACTAGTAACCATTTAATATAGGATATATGTATATGTAAGTTGCGTGCAAAAAAATAAAATCTGTTTATAAAAAAAAATAATATATTTTGCTGCCTCACTAGCCGTTGTGACTAATGGCGACGCAGATATGTGATCTTTAACAGCAAAAAATTTCCGGTTATCATGCTGATCTTAACTATTTTATAAATAAAAAGTACTAAAAATTTCAAGTAAACAAATAAAAACGCATACGAGCGAGCTTCCTTACAAAAACTAGGCATACACAAACTAGAATAACATAAACTAGCACTCGATGCCAAATGCAACTAAACATTCTGTTGTAGTACGCCACTACTATCGGTGCGAGAGAGAGCGAGAGAGAGACTCCCGCTCTACTATAAGGGTCTACATACGGCGTGCAGCTACTTATCAATCAGTCAATCACGCAGCAGACAATGAAGAAGGGATGCAATTTATTTAATTTTTGTTGATTTCTTTTTTATGGAGTAGTTGACAACACGCCGCAGAGAACACAAATGAGCTTTACTGTGATGCTGACAGACGTGTTGGCACAACCACATGCCGCATAAATACTAAATACATATATATTCGACGAAAGTTTTCAAACATACTCTAACCTAAGATCAATGATAATTAATTTTCTTTTCTCAAACACGTAAGGGCTTCAAAGACATTCCAAAAAAAAAAAAAACAACGTCATAGATGCAATCAAAAAGTTTAAAGTACAGTAAAGTGTAAAAGTCAAGGCACAAACGAGCGATCTAACGAAGAACTGTATATGTGTAGAAAGAGAGCAGATGTCAGGAATCTTCCCAGATGCAGATACGCATGTCACATATGTATGTAAGTATTTTTGTAAAGTTGTAACAAAGTTGGAGGTGTCAGTGTGGGTGCAGGTGTGGTGGAGTGGAAGTGTTGGTCTGATGGGCGGTAATTCACCACAATTATATGTATGTATGTAAAACTTAAGTATCGGTGGCATGCGTATACAAGTGTTTGTTGCATGATTGCATGGTACGTTGGAGCTGGTGGTGGTGGTGGTTTTGGTGGTGATGTTGCTTGCCTACATAGAGCCATCAACTACTCTATTTGGCTTGCTCTATGTAGTTTCTTTTTTCGATTGTATGTTGAAAACTTACATCTGCCAGCTGGAATTCCTCACCGTCATCCATGTTGGGTACAGTGACTTTACCCTGCGACACGTTATAGTAATCGTAAATGTTATCGGACAAGAGGCACATATCTGCACAGTAGTCGAGAGAAGAAATTTTTTCGATTTTGTTTTTCGATTATTCAAAATGTACTACATGACAATAAAACGTATTGCATTACAGTGGGTGGAGGTACATAGTATATAGAGAGAAAGAGAGAGATTACAGATCTGATGAATTGTGAGTGGATAGGATGTAGTGTTGGAGTTTTGTGTATAGAGTTCCCTTTAGGAGATGTAAATAGCAAATAAGAGATTGTGTTGAAGTGGAGAGATACAAGAGTGAATGTTTGTGTTTGTGGAAATTATTTAAGGTAATTTGCTCAATGCCTGGTAGACAATAATCTCCGGATAAACGTCGTTATCGATGTTACCCACAGCATGCCATATGCATGGGGTCGAAGACGTCGAAAACGATGTTAAGCGGAGATTAGTGTCAACCAGGCTTTGAGCAAACGGCCCTTAATGGAGAAACGGGGTTACGGTGGTAGCTTGTTGTTGTTGAATGGCATGGCGCGAAATGAAATTGTTACTCTTTTAACTATTTTTCTCAGTGTACGCTTGCCATATTCATAAAAAAAATTATTTAAAAAGCTTTAAGAACAGGAATGTTTTATGGAAATGTCATTTCTTCAAGCATTTTAAACAATTTTCTTTTTTCTTTTTGCTTTAAAATAAGACTTCATGTAATTTGTGTGTGTGTGTAAGGCAAGCTATGTTAAATTTGATAAGTTGGCATATTACGCTGGTATATCGTTGGTTACTTGGAGTAGGCGGTAAATCAAGGAAAAGGCTTTTGTTGTGCCGGCATCAAAACCACTGTACCAAGAATTTGAATTCAACCATTTAATGGACGTTGTAAAATATTTTGAATTCTATTAAAAATTATACATTTTTACCCTATTTGACCATTGCTGTTAAAGCTACAGTATTTACTTCACAAAAAAAAAAAAAGATATTAAATACATATATACAAATATTTATATAAGGAGATTTGTATTTGGATAATGAGGTAAATGCATTTCAAAAGGGCCAAATACTACTTAGAGTACTAAGAGTAGTAGTAGAACTACATATTATTACTACTGGGTGGGAGGGTAACTAGATATTTCTACAGGAGATAGAAATTCCGGAATAACGTTCGAAAATTAAATTTATTTACAAAGTAATCCAAATAGAAAATACCAGTAACATAAATACTTTAGGTATGCCAGTGATGTGAGATCCGTGTAGGTACAAAAATACATGTAACTATAAAATATTTTTGGAAAAGACATTAATACTATAACTCGGATTTTTTTTTTTATACAACGGAATGAAAGAAGAAATGGAAAAAAGAAATAAGTTTCCTAAACGGTTGAAATTTTTATTTATAAAAGATTTACGCAAGTACATATAAATACATGTGTATAGAGAATACTAGCAGATAATAGATACTCAAAGGCAGAGAGAGAGAGAAAGAGGTAGACAAAACGAACGAGAGAGAGAGAGAGAGAGTGCGCGCGTTTAAGTAAAAGTACAAAGAGAGTTTGTTACTAATTCATATTATTGGAAGCGGGTAACCATTACAGACTCACACCAACTTACATCAGTCAATTCAAATTCTTCGCCATCGTTGACGCCGGTTATCCTTGTTTTACCCTGACATATTCCAGGATAATCACCAATATGATTCGACAAAAATGTCATCTCTAGTATTTAGTTTGACATTTTTCGATATTTTTGTTTTTTCATAAAACGTAACGATATAACAATATAAAAGAGTAATGAATGAGTAAAATACTATGACGAAACGACAAACGCAAAATGCAGTGTATGTGAGAGGGGGAATAAGAGAGAGAGCGAAGGAGAGTGTATGACTGCTGCGAGAGCGTTTTGGGCTCTGAACTTATTGTGTAAGGCATATGAATGCTGATTTTTTATATTCATTCGATGTGAATTGGGTGCTGTGGGTCGGTACTTGTGTTCGGAATATATGTAAAATTGTTTGCGATTGTTGGCAGGAATTTATTGACTTCGTTGGTAAGGTGAGCGGTGTACCTAACCTTTTTTTTCTCTACATAGGTAATATGTTGTCGTAATGCTTTGTGGATATAGTTTACTTGTAAAGTCTTTTTTAAAGGGCAGCTTACAACTAGCTAAGTAGTTCACTAATTTTAGTTTCACTGCGACTAAGAAACCTACAAGACCATTTTTATAATACTGTTATCATAAAAACTATATAACCATTAAATACGTATACATATAAGTATATCTATAGCAGCAGTTTTATAAAGCAGCGTTTTCTACAAAGCTCAATGACAGTGTAAGCAAATAATTGTGAGTGATTTTATTTTTTTTTTTAAGGACAGTGGGATGAGTAAAAAGCGAGATAAGCTCGCAATAGCATGATAGTTGCAGCGAGTGAATATTTATGATACAACATAGAGTGTTAATTAACAGCGACATTAGCTGTTAAGTAGTGGAGGTGGTGTTGAGATTCTGTACAACAGAGAGAGAGAGAGAGAGAGCTGCAGATGTAACAGCTGTTAAGTATTTATTAGAGGTAAGTGTTGGTATTCTGTACAGCGTGAGAGAGAAAGTGTGAGAAATCAAAACCGTAGGTTTGTGTCACAAAGATTATTGTAAGTGACGATTTTGACACTTCGAGTTAAATATTGGCAGAGTGTAAATTATTTAATTTTAAATTGCACATTTTTCTAATTGATTTTAATAAGTATTTAAGTGCTTGCGGTAGGCTTTTTACAAAATCAATATTTTAAGAAATTGTTTGCGCGTCGTTAGACTTTTTAGACTTAGCGCTTAGTTGTGAGTCTTTTGTAAGTTTTTTTTCGTTTTTTTATTCTTTTAGACTGCTTGCTGATAGAATTCTTTTAAGTATATCATATTTTTTTTGTTGTATTATTTGCTTGAGCAGCATTTGTGAGTCACATTAATATGTATATATTTAAAGGAGTGTGTCTTCTTTTTTTTTCACTGTATCTTACGTCAACAATTTGATACTCTTCACCATCGTCAACGCCGGGTATTTTTGTCTTTCCATGCGATACGATGCGATAATCGTATATATTGTTCGATAGCATGCAATACTCTGTTGTTTTTGGGATCGTTGTTGTTGATGTTGTTGGCAGTAATGGTGGCGGTGGTGGATGATGATGTGGACAAATTGAGGTGTTGGGCAAATTTTTGGTGGACAATATGAATGTTGAAGGAATGGTACGAATGGAATACGAATTGGCATGATTTCGTTGGGGGGAAATGAAATAAAATGTGATAAAATTTGTTTTGAAAATACGTAAAAATATATGTATATATGTATATATGTTTGATATACAAAACCATAAGGATATGGAAGAGTGATTAGCGCTAAAATTGTATTCTTCAGAAAGACCTATCTTCGCTTTCTTTTTTTTTACTTTAATGCCAATCGCTCTTGCTTCAAAAAACTATGAATAAAATGTTTATGATTGACAATTCAAAGCAATTTAGTGTGGGTAGAGTGGGAGAGAGAGAGAAAGAGAGAGGGAGAGCTTATGCGCTCTCGTCTTGACATGTTTTGGTTAGTGATGCATAATTTACGTAGGGGAATATGGCTTGCGTTCGGGGTACTCCTGATGCTGGTTCTACTTATGTAGCTACATATGAATATGCAATTGCGGGTTGTGGGCGTGGCGCTCAATAAGCTGCAAGCTAACTACATTACAATACTGCTAAATTGTATACAATCGTGCGCTAGATAATAAATATATATAAAAAATGGATACTAAATACTGATTCTACAAATACAGCGGGACGCACATATATATACATACATACTATATATAGAAATAAATTGCATACAAAATATTTCAATCGATGTATGTATGTATGTATGTATACGTAGAGCCACTGCTTTAAAAAAATATTTTGTTAATGGTAGTACGAAATCAACCAAGTATTTCTAGGTAAGGTAGTATAAATTAACAAAAAATATAGAAATTTTTTTTAAATGAACAAAAATACTGGGAAATTACATCGGTCAATGTGAATTCTTCGGCATCATCGATACTGGCGACTGTTACCTTGCCCTGAGAGACAATGTGGTAATCGTAGACGTTATTGGACAACAGACAGATTTCTGAGGTTGGGTTTTTTATTTGTATATCGGTTTTTAATTGGATTTTTTGTTTGGTTGATAGATTTTTTTTTTTTTGGTAAAAAAGTGGAAAGTTAAAGATTAAAAAAATTAAATATTATTATTTATATAGGTAGAAATAAATATGTGTGCATTGATGTTGTAATTGTAATGTGTATTTGTGATAATTTGTGTTGGGTTTGAGAGGAGTGTATGGTATATCGGTCGTAATGGGTTCATACTTTTGGTGCGTGCTTGTAATTTATGGTTGTATATTTTTGGTAGCAAGTGTGTGTGTGTGTGTGTGAAGTGTTTGGTGGTTTAAGTTATGGATATAAGGTTGAAGTGTGTGTTGTTGTTTAATATAAACCTAAATTTAAAGTAGTTGTTTTATAAAACAACCGCATATTTTACGCTTATTGCGCTCGAAAATATATAAATATATTTTTCATATGTATGAGCTTTGGTATATTTTATATCGATACCCTTTTCTCTAATGCGCTATGATTGTCTCGTTTCATGGTAGTTCTTTTCGATGTTGTTGATTTTTTTTTTTTATATATAGACATAATATCTTGAAAAGTATGTATGTATGTATTATGTTTTTTTTTTTTTTTCTCGGGGCGAATGAAATGCGAATGTAAATGGAAATTTTCTTTGCTATACCTTTAACTCCAGCAACGGAACCAGACATGATCTGGTAGAAGATGTGGTATGAACGTTCCAAAGATTGCTGAGAGATGACACGAGCCTTTTCCAATAGATCTGCAATTAAATGGCACAGAGAGAGAGGTAGTATGTTAAATATTTGCTCACAACAAGTACGCCATGCAAACTTACAAGTCTCAATATCAGCACCAGCCAGTTTACCAGTTGGGCCGAAGTGAATACGGATGAATTTACCCTAAACACAGCGGCAAGTAGTGTATGCAGAGAGTAAGAGAGAGAGAGAGAGAAAGTGTTGCATGTGAGTCTTATTTTTCTTCTCACACACACACACACAAGTTCACAATACTTACGAAACGCGACGAGTTATCGTTACGCACGGTCTTAGCGTTACCGAAAGCTTCCAGTACAGGATTAGTTTGTACAACCTGATCTTCCAGGGAGCCCTTGTTCTTCTGCGATTCATCCTTCTTTGTTGAGGCGCCCACAGTGGCGAAGTACGCAATTACCTTCTTCGTGTTCTCAGTCTTACCAGCACCAGACTCACCAGTAATCAACATAGATTGATTGACGTGGTTGGTCAACATGTCGACGTAGGCACCGTCAGAAATGGCGAAAATATGGGGTGGCACTTCATTACGGCGCTTGCCACGGTACATCTTAGCGCAACGGTTGGTATATACGGGGTAACGCTTGTAGGGATTGATGGCAACGCAGAAAAGACCGGAGTAGGTCTGCATTACCAGAGAGAGAGTGGATGGGATGATGAGAAAGAAAAATTTGATTGATTAATTTGCATTGAATTTAAAGAGAGCGAGAGACATTTGCTTCAAACAGGGAAATAAAAACGGCATACAATATGTAAAGGAATGAAAATGGAATGGAAAACATTCGTTCGTTATGAATTGAAATGACGGCTTGCGCGACAGTTGTGTCACACAAAAATGACAACAAACTGAGGACACAAAATCACTAATATAACCATTATCCGGGTCTTTTGTTTTTGTTTCGTGTATAGCTCCCATTGCGATCGCATACAAAAAACGGCCCAGAAATTGGTTTGTATATTAGTGATTTGCGACACAGTCCGATGGGATGTGTGTGGTGGCGTTAGTAGGAAAGTTTACAATAACTTAACTAACGGTTAGCCAACTAATAACTAATTAAAAAATTAGGGTATACATAGTATATGTATATAGATATGAACGATATTTTATAAAATGTTTAGCATTCACTTTTTTTTTTTTGATTTGATTTGATAAAATGTAAACGCATTCCGAGTATTTTTGATGCATACAGATGATTTTCGATACGATTTTTTATGCTTTTCTCTTTGTGATTTTTAAAATTTATTATTTTATAGTTTAGCGTGTATGATTTGTGTTTTTTTTTTTTCGTTTGTGTCGATTTTTTGATGTTTTTTATGTGCTGTTTCATTCAACTAAGTATATATATGTATATATATAATTTTTGCATTCCATTCACATGACAAACGAATTTGATGCGTTGCATGCCGTAGTTTCGCCATCTCCGCGCTTGCCAGGAAACACTTAACGTACTCCTTTGGACGCAAAAGATGTGATGTGTTTGTGGTGGGGTGGTGGTGGTGGTTGTGGTGGATTTTTATGTATGGATTGTGAGGCTCGGGTAAATGTGTAATCCATTCTTGAGAGAGAGTGTATTTTTAATGATAATCGATTTTTACTTAAAATGTGTATGTTTGTGGGCGCATGTGTAGGTATATGTGGTGTGGTGTAATGCATCCAATGTGGTTTTTCCAGTTTCAGTCAATCCTTCTACTGGGTTGCGGTGCTTTGGTGCTTTTGTTGTGTTTTTTTTTTTGTATGGCATTCACTGATGAGTTGGTGCAAGAAATTACCAAAAGTAATTGGTATTTTTTGCTTCTTGTATGATTAGTATGTTGCGGTGTTAGCGCATTTGATAAGTGTTTCTACTACTGATGTGGCAATGATACTTAGTGACGTGAGTGGTTAAATAGGTGGTGAGAAATGCGATGAAAAGATTGCCAAAGTATTAAAGTCTGCTCAAACAGGTGCCGACCGATGCGGTGCGGTAATATCTCGTACGATTTGCAACGTTTAATATTAGGTTTGTATAGTAACCAATAGTCAGTACTAATTTGTACTGGAACCTGCAAATTTTTACTGGAAAAGCGTATGATAACCCAAAAAATTTGCAAGAGAGCACTGAATCGAGAGCGTAACAACACGGGAGAGCTGCAAATTCTTGCTAGTGAAATTTTTACTAGCAGAAATTAGCTAGCTGAAGAAGAAGAAGAATAAATGTCAAAAGCCGCCATTTGTTGAATTGGTTTAGCACAAACAAAAGTAAAAGGAGTTTAAATCAAAATATTGTGACTGTGTAAGTGCTTGTGTGTAAAGCAGAGTTTAAGACTGATTTATAAATAGTAAAATGTTTACAGCAGAATGTCAAAACAGTGCAACGACTGTTCACTTGCAAGTTTTTGCTAGTTTTGTGTTCATAAACTTTTTCTGCTAGTTTTCTCTTCTTATCAATTTTACGCTCTATTTTGCTTTTACGCTCTCGCTGCAATGTTTTACTGGAGAAGTTACTATACAAACCTATTATCGCAGGATATAAGAGCACTCAAGAAACTGCGCGGAACAAGTGGACATTTCCATCGTACAGGATTGTACTGCCCAATACCGTACCGCGCATGTTTGAGCACGCCTTTATTACAGTGTGATTGACTTTTTGTTAATAAAAATTATTATTTTATTTTTGGTACATATACTCGTAGTGTCAGAAATGGTTTTTAATTTAGTTTTTTATTTATTTAGTAATAAAACTAAAGAAAGGAATTTTTTTTTTTTAATTTTGATCACATTTGTTACACAGTGATGGGATAGCGTTGACTTTTGTTTTTTTAGTTTAAACACCAAAAATATTTATATGCAAACTTTTTAATTTTTTTTTTGAATATTCATTATTAATAAATCTTAATTTCTTATAATAAAAAGCTATCGGTTTTTCAAAATTTTTACTTTGAATAAATTTATTTTCTACTAAAAATCAAATAAAACAAACAAAGAAATAACTTCCACAATTCTAAATAAACTCGATGAAAATATAACCGCCAAATTATATTAAAATAAAAAGTTAAAAATACTTTATTAAATGACATTTCCTTACATTTTTCCTATTAATAAAGCATTCTAAATTCATTTTATTTTCAATGCAAAAAGACGATTTTTTTCATCGATTTTAGTTTACTTTTCTGATTTAAAATTTTTGTGAGAGTTATAAACTACGCGAAATATATTTTTCGTTGTCAATTAACGCTCTTTTAAGTTTCGTTTTCTTCTGTGTTTACAAAATATGTATTAACTTTTATAAATTTTTTATAAATTAATTTGAGAAGACATGTTTCCTCATTACATTACTGGAAGCTGTTAGCCCTTTTATTAAACAGAATTTTGCATTAGTTTGACAAGTAATAGCTTTTTTTTTAAGTCAGCTGCCTAAACATATTATGCCCCACATTCACTGGGCGTTGAGATAAAAAATTTAATACAACTTTTATGTTTGGTTTTCACTCGACATTGCATGACAAAAGTGATATTTTTTTATATTTCACTGCCTTGTGGAAATTCGCTATTAAGTCGGTTTTCATTTAAATGTAAAATTTTGTTTCTTGGAATTCTTGCCATTGCAATGCCTAGTAGGAATTCGGTATTACTAATAGTATATTTTTTTTTTTTATTATTTTTTAAAGTTTTCACTGATTGTTTTATGATTGGATTGTGTGAGTATGTATGTGTTTATGTATGACAGTTGAACTACTGGTATGCATACTATTTTTTTCATAAGTTTATTAAATACAATAACAAATACAAAGGCAATTAAAAAAGCAAATACATTCAAAGCAAACATAGCAGGTTTGTTGTGGAACCCGTTTCGTTTGAGTTCATACAACCGGTTCCCGCCATACTTACGTAGATAAGCTTGTTGTAGTATCTCTGTCTCAAGTTATGGAGCACAGAGGCGTCGTTCAGATATGTCAAGTTGGACATATCCTCAGCTTTTTCGTATTTTGGAGGATTGACTTGTTGGAGCTGATCTTTCTTGAAGTCTTTCGTCTTTTGTTAGCGTTAGCGTTACATTTCATGCGTTTATTATGTCATGTTTATGTTTTTAATTAATATTTTTTTTTTCAGTTATGCACCCGATTTTTTGAATTATTTTTTATTTTAATTTTATATTTACATTTGTTTGCATTAAAATCGTTAGGGATTTTTCATTGGTTTTTTTTTTTTTTAATGGGTGAGTATTTTACAAGTGGAGGTCAGAGAGAGAGAGAGAGAGAAAAAAGAAAGCTAGATTAGTGTTACGTTCTGGCGGAACTTACGTAGATCAATTTGGCGTAGTAACGTTGTCGCAAATTGTGCAAGACGCAAGGCGTATTGAGCACAGTCATGTCGGCCATATCTTCGATTTTTTCGAATTTCGGAGGGTTCGTTTTTTCAACCAGGTCGGCTTTAAAATCCTTTGTCTATTGTTTTTTTTTCATAGTCATGTGATAGAAAATTGAAATTATTAAAATTTTTTGTTCTCTACGTTAAAAAGCTAGTTTTCGCCAACAAAAAAAAATTAAGGAAAATTAAATTTAAAACTTAAAAGCATCAGAAGAATGAAGTCTAAAATAAATTGAAAACAAATAAATATCTAACTATTTTGAATATGAATTTTGTTAAAATTTTTTTTGCAGCAAAATTCAATAAAAAACTAAAAGCAATAAAGTTATTGGAAAAAATAACTAACGGCCGTCAATAAAGCTTTCTGATCGATATCAATTTTTTTTAGCAATAAAAAACAAAAATAACGCCTAAACTTTGTTTACTAAAAACGGAAAATTGACTTTACTCTTCTTGCTAAATATATATCTTTTAGCTTCATATGTTTCTTTTTTTCTTGCAACAACGCTCAATTTCTTCGCAAATATTTTTTGTTTTTTTTTTGTAATTTGTTTCGTGTTGTTGTACGCCAATTCTGCATACACCCATTGGTTTACGCATATTTTACCTCACCGCCGGGCAGGCCCACGGAGACAATGTCACCCTTGGTGGCCTTAATTTCACCAAGAAGATAACCCTCCTTCTCATCGGGCACCCAGCAATTCTTCTTGGAGTCATAAGGTTTCGATTGATCGATACGTCTTTGTTCCAAAGACACGAACAGATATGGGGTTGGATCCTCATCCTCCTGGCTAGCAATTGGCTTCGGCATCTTGGTTAAAGATTCGCTTGTTTTTTTAACGGAAAATTTAAATTAAAAAATATATTTTAAAACTCGAGTGAGAGTCGGGGCTTGAGTGCAAAAGTCGAGGATTTTTGCAAAATTTTCCTTCTATTCAATTTCAGATTGAAGTTTTTCGCGTCGTCTCAGCCCAAATGCTTCCCTGTAAAAGAAGAAAATAGAGGACATTTTATTAACTTGTTTTTTTTTTTTTAAATAATTATTTGTAAATGATTACTAATTTCTATGCATATGAAAAACGAGTAACAGATGTTGTTGGTTAAGGTGCAAAGACGGTCTTTGGCAATATAATAAAGTGTCGTTACTAGTGCTATATAGTTACTATAATTTTTGAGTGAGGTAAAAAGTAATCTCATAGGTTTGTACAGATATGGCAGCACTGGAGTCATTGCAATTTTGCTGAGTTTTAAAGATTTTACAACAACTCTATAATAAGCTCGATATTTGGATTCCATATGAACTCAGACAAGTTCATTTGAAGGTGCGTGAAGATATCTGTGATATTCTGGCTGAAGTAGCATGTTTGACGGTGCATTTTTTTTTAAGAATAATAACTCCTTAAGAAAAGTGGATTCTTTGCAATAATATTTGTATTTGCCATAACGTTATAATTTGTCTAAAGCGACACCAAGAGCAGAACTCCGTCAAAGAAAAGTTGTGCGCTCAATGTGGTAGGTATGATGAACTCCTACCAAAGAACCGAAAAATCAATTCGGATGGATGCTGCCAGAAAAGACCGGTGAAAAGGTAATCGAACAAAGCGGCGAATATATCTTTGATAGATCTTTGGATTTTGTTGTAAGTAAATTACTTTGAAAAATAAATAAAAAATATGCAATAACTTTTAGCTCCACACAAAAAAAAAATTAAAAATTATAAAAATCGATCACATTTTCGTACTAATAACTTTCTTTAATCTTTTTATTTATAAGTTTATTTTCGAAATTAAAAAGGCTATAAGCTATATTGGCGGACTACTAAATTTTACTTTTGGTTTTTTAATGCAAATATGAAAAAATTAGTGAAATAAGGTTATATTTTCGGCTGCTATTTAGTCATAAAATTTTATTTATTTCGTTTAATATTTTCATATTTTTTATAAGTAGTATTTCAAGCCTATTATTTTTTTATTAAATAGTTAAAATCCGCTAATTCCAAATTAGTTCTTAAATATTTTTTAAAACCTTCATTGCGGTTTATTAATCAAAAATTGCATTCAACCAACATCTATTACTCCATTATCTATATCTATATGTAGTACTATATTTTTTTAAGGTTGTGTATTTCCTCGTTGACAACTAACTGTTGTCCACATCTCGAAAGAGAGAGAGTGCGAGAGGTGAAAGAGAGATGCATGATAACGCATCGCCTATCGGAACTAGTCGTGTGTGTACACGAGGTCGCGAGAGGCAGTGAGAGAGTTTATATTTTACTAAATAATTTTTGGTCTAATTCTCAGAGCACTTTGGGTCAAGATCATAAAATAAAAACAACAATCAAAATTAAATAACATTCCAAACAAAAATGTCATTTTATGATTATCATCAGCAGAAGCATTTCCAAATAAGTAAATAGCTATCCGCAATTCGCAAGTTCGCAACAGTTGTCTTTGTCATAAAATTGGTCATTGTTATTGTTTCGCTTTGCTTCGCCGCAACATGTAATCGGATAGTTTTTCGCTTGAGTAATTTTGCCATGAGTACATACATACATACATACATGACACCTATTCAACGGGCAGCGAAATTTGCAGGTGTGCTAAGAATGCGTGGGGCTCATGGCGAAGCAGGTGCATACAGATGTACATACTACATCGTTACTGCACAGTGTGGGACTGTGTTACTCATTTACTGTGAGGCTGTTTTTTTTTTATTATTGCTTGTATTCAACATCTTAACGAAAAAGGCTCTCTCAGTTAGTCAAGTAGCTAGGACAGGAACCAGCGGCACCAGCTCTTTGCAGTGTGCGGCGGAAATCGCCCACCTTGGCGCTCGGCGCTCAGCTCGATAGCTTTTGCTTTGGCTTTGCCAAGTGTGCGCGTGTATGTGTGGCGTGTGTGGGTTGGTGTCTAAAGATAGCACATAGCGCTGTCGTAAGCTCACTGCCGTTTAGAGATCTAAATCTACACATGTACCTACATATGTATATATATGCATGTGGTGTGTGTGTATTTATGCATGGCTGCCACGAATACCTTTCTATAAATAATTGAAATATTTAAATGTACATATACATACATACATACATATGCAATATATGTATGTTTTTGTGTATGTTTTGGACATTAATGCGTTTGAATGTGCGCCGATGCTTGTCTGCTTGTGTGTGTTTGTATGTATGTATGTATGTGTGTGTGTGTGTGTATTGCCATTTTGGGGCGGTGGTGCAGCTGTTACGTAAATCTTTCGAAAATTCGCAACATTTCCGTTTAAAATAGGGGAAAAATTATAATTTACAAATTAAATAATCAATGCATATAAAGGAGGAGGCAAAAATATTCATAGAAAAATATTGGCAAGCGATGTAGGATTTTTTTTGCAACAAGTCAGATTTTTAAAATTTTATTTTGACACTTTGAAGACAAAAAATTTAGCATAGGTTTGCTTAAGCGAAATATTATATAATAACGCTTTTATTTGCGGATAAACTGATAGTGAAATGCCGTGCCGCAAATGCTTTTTGAAACACTCGGAAAAATATTTAACAAAATCTTATAATTTTTTTTAATATCACTGCACATTTGCACTGTTTTTTTTTTGCATTCGTAAGAGTATTTGTTTTTAAATTATTTCATTATTTAAAATTTTTTTACACAAAATTTATAGTCGCTTTCATTTAAAACTTTTCAGTAACCACTAATTGCTTTTTGCCACTACCACTGAAAACTTGCTGCTCACCTACTTCACGCGCAGGCAACAGCCGTTTAACAATTGATTCTCACTTTTCTAGGAAAATAGTTTTTAGTTGTTCATTAAAAGAATTTCGTTTTTTTTTTCTCAAGAAAAAACCAACACAAATATTCTGTTCGCTTATTCGTTTTTAAACAACAAAAAAAAGTAGCCGTCTACAAAATCAGAAATTGTTGAGCTAAATTGATCGCTTTCTAACCGCTTCCGCACAAGAGGAGCTCTGATCTAAAACGTCCGAGTTGCGAGATCGCAATGAATTGGAAAACACGAAAACTTTGTCGTTTTCGAAACTCGCAACTCAACAAAACAAATGAAAGAGTGCACGAAAAGCATACATACATATATATGTACATACAAACATACACACGTAGCTGAACTATTGAAAAATAACTAAACCACAAAAACAACTAACTAATAGCAGAGCAAAGCAGCGGGGCGGCGCGGCGCGGCGGGCGCGTTTTTCAAATACACAACGCGTTATTTTTAAAAAATTTCGGCATTATTTCGAAACCGTTCGCCATATGTGCATCCATACAAACATACATATAGGCGAACACACACACATATGCAAGGCCTTTCTTTGCGCATAGCTGACTATTCTAGCGCGCACGAGCAGCGCCGCCGTCGTCGTCGCCATGCGAAAGCATTTCGGCCGTTGGTCGCCGTTCGCAGATCGCCGTCACCAGCAATGCCCAGTGCGCGATCACATATGTATATGTATGTATGTATGTATGTATGATGCATATACGTTTAGAACGATTTCTATTTCTATCGCGCTCTTTCACCTTGCGCTTTCTCGTCGGTATGTATGTATGTATATGTGCGCTGTTGTTTTTCCTTCTGTGCTTATTGCCTGAAATACTGAAACTCTTCTCCTGCCACATCTTTTGCCTGCTTGTGAAAGCGTCTCGCAATTTAATTGTTTCTTTTTTTCGAAATATTTTGTACGCAGGTATGAAATCATGAAGGCAACGCAACATGTTCATTTTAGCTGACAAGCCGCCAGTCTGCCAAATTGCCAAGTAGCCAACATTTTTGACTGTATCTGTCGCACAAATCGGTTTTTCAACACATTTTCGTGTTTTTTTTTTTTTTTGTTTTTGTTGTGTTGTGGACCTAACTAATCTCTTTCCTGTTGACTAAAGTAGCCATTGTATTGTACTGTTATGTACCTACATATATGTGTTTGTAGTTTGGCTCGGAACTATATATGTATGCAAGTATGTGCTTGCCTTTTAGCAGCCATTTTTTTTTTTTTGTGTTGCTGACCGCAGTAAATTGTTGTTGGCTTCACATTTGTGTGACTTTTGTATGTGTTTTATTGGGATAGTTCTATTTTTGAATACCCATGGCATGAGATACACATTTTTTCTCCAAAGTTTTAGCGAAAAACTGAGCGTAATCTAAATGTTTTGAAAGTCTTCAAAACTAAAAGGCGGATGGATGTGTGTGACATTTTTTTTTTGTGTAAATTCTAGAAACCCTCTATACATATGTACCGAGATTTAAGGATTTTTTGCTTATTTCGCTTCGAATTCGATTTTGCAATTTTGCCCGGAAAGATATAAAATGATTTAAAATGCTTTTTAATCAGGTAAATTGTATGGAAATGTCAATTAAAATTGCATTTCAAACCATTTCAATCTTTTATAGAGCCAATCAATAGTATCTTTATAAAAGTATTTAGCTTATTTTGAATATAGAACTTTGAATGCCTTATTTTTTTATTTCCAAGTGTTTTTTTTTAACCGACTTCCAAAAAAGGAGGAGGTTATCAGTTCGTCGGAATATTTATTTATTTTCTTATTTACATATGTTACCGCATAACTTTGGACTACGTTAACCGATTTCGGTAATTCTTTTTTCATCGGAAAGGTGGTACCTCAAGGATGGCCCTATAATTAACGATAATCTTAAATTTTTATATGAGAATTGAAGTGGGTTTTTTTGGCTTAAAAATTACTTGTTTTTGTTAAAATACTAATATCATTGGCACAGGCAAGGTCAGGGGATAGCTCTTGAAGAGCTGATTTGAACAACAACTTGGCCAAAATCATGTCGGAGCCAGTTAACTCTTTCTTGACTAGATCGTCAAAGCATCCGAAGAACTGTGGCATCTTAGATCTAAACACATTCTTGGAATTTAGAAATGTTTCCCCTAGGCACCTGTCCTCCTTACATAAAGTACAGCTTAGCTTAGGATCCGTCCTTCTAAAAGTTATTTTAAATTCTAAATAGATGAGCATAATTATTGCCACATGGGGCTTACAGTTTACAGTCATCAGTGATTTTAGTGTCCCTCAGTTGCCTTAAGTGTCTTAGGTCTACAGCATATATGTATCTACTTATATACATAGGTATCTCTTTAAAATCCGATATCCTTTATTCGCATCACAAACTCGTTCAACTTTAATTCGAGGAAGTTCGAATTAGATTTAATGCAAAATTTTTTTCTTTCAAACATAACAACGATAAATGTTTATCAAATGATTATCTAATCTCGCGAGGCAAAGCTAAGGTCATCTGATAGTTTTCAGTTAACCTAAATTCCACCCACTGCTAGCTGAGAAGTTTTCGAATGTATTTCTCTTTCTATTTTAATCCATTCATACACAAAAAATGTATTTAATAGAAATTTTAAAGGCTTTTTAATGAACTATGTGTGTACTTTTTGCACACCAGTTAACTCTTAGTTAATTTTTTAACCCTAAATGGAAATGTTTTATCATTTCCATGCCCCAATTGAGATATTGAGACTAATTCCAATTAATTTAATTAAAATCTTTATTAATCATATTCGAACATTCAGCGGATCTTTCCCAGAGTCAGCTGCCACCGTGGTAGCGGTGTTATCTAACCTCGAACCTCTGTGTCAGCAGTTTGCCTTTCAAAAGTTTCAAAACCAGCTGCGCTATGCCGTTTTTCCTTAGCATTGAACTTTTCACGCACTATTTGGAACTAATCTTGATTGAGTATAAATAAATAGTTTCATTAAGAAAAATCAGTGCAAATTTGCAATTCACAATAATCGTTTTTTTCTTGTGCAATGTCTTTTTTCGCAAAAAAATCATATTTGTCAAAAATGTAAGCATTTTGCGGCCACGACGTAATCCATTGGTTTTGGCCAATCTGTTTTTTTTTTTTATTTGCATTTATTTTCGCTTGCAACGATTTTTATGTTGGGTAATCCACAAGTGTCTGTTAAGTAATCCTTTTGTCCTTTATTGCTTATAATATACACGGTTTTTGAACTTTTAAATTTAGTTTTTTTTTATATATATATTTTTTTTAGTTAATTTCAAATGTCACTTAATTATTTTCACTCAATATATTTTTTTTTTTAATTCTAGAAAATTTTGCAGGATTTTCAGGATCATTTTGGCAAACTTTTTTTTTATTTTCAGCATATCCCGCTAATCTACTTCTCTCTCGCTCGTATGCACGTTCGCTCGATCGCTCTCTCTCTTTCTAGCTATCGCTCTCACAACGCTGGCACATTCATGCCACACAGTGAAAACACAAAAGGAAAAAAAAAAATTTTTTTCACAGAAAAAATACACAACCAAGCAATAATCCAACATTAAGGTGTTGCACTTACGCGTTCGAAAGCCGTTCTGACCCACACAGCCGGCGCTGTTCCTTTTTATATGAGGCAATTTGATACCATACACTTCGCTTGGCGCCGACATTCGCCGAACCGTTCACGCTAAAGCGCCAAAAGCACACAAAACACCGACACACAAACGCCCCTGTTCGTGCTCTCCCCCTTCCGACCCAACCACCCACACATCGACACACACTGCCACGTTAACGCACTCTTCAACACTCTCACATCTGTATGCGTAGCGTATACTGTAAAAGTATGCGGCGCGGTGAGGCGAGGCGTGCTGTGGCGTATGAGCAATCCTGGTGGGTCTTCGCTCCCTTTTTCGGTGTACGCTGTCCGCTCATCATGCCAGCGACTACATGGGCGGTGTGTGCTGACCACTGGCGTCGTCGTTGTTGTTGCTGCGTTGTGTGGTTGTGTGCGTGCCAAGATCAGGTCGTGTTTGGTGCGCTCGTAAGTATGCGCTGTTATGACTCAGTTACTTCGGCATTTGTGCTGATGTGAATGTATTGGTGGTGATCATTGAAGTGATGCAATCGATTGCGTTAGTATAAAGTTAGCATAAAGTGTCAGGATCCGAAAGGGAGCACGAAAAGAGTGATCGTGAAAGCTTTCGGAGAGCGATGCACGACGCATTGGTGGTGAGCGCGTGAGAGTGTGCGAGCGAACGTGAGAAAAAACACAAACAAACATGTGAGAATGTTGTATGGAGCGCGCTCGGTATGAATCGGAGAAAGCTTTGTATTCTGCTGCTCATTTTGAAGATATGTAATAATATTTGCCATTCAGTGCATCTTCATATTCATAAAAATATGATTTCGAAATAAACATACTGTACATACATACTGTACGTATGTACATTTTGAAACAATACTTTGTATTCAATTGCAATTCGTATTCACTTTCATTACACTCCATATGAGTTCTCTGTATGAGTTCACACGGTATTGTTAGTGTAAAAGAAAAGCAAAGCTTTCTACTTTCTTCAGTGCTCATGCCCATGCAGCATGCGGGGGAAAGGGGACGCGGTGTTCACCGTTACCCCGACAGGGATAGGGAAATCGACGACAGCAGCACAAGGTGATTCCGCCTTGCTACTCTGCTATCGCCTCGAATCAGTTCGTATCGCTTCACATTACGAGCATATACATACATACTTATACAGGTACTTACTACCTACAACACAGATATCAGATATGCTCCGATCGCTTTACGATCTGGCGGTATGCTAACCGATGCTTCGCCAAAAAAAAAAAATATGCATAAGTGTAGGTATGTTTGTATGTACAAAAATCGGAAATCGGCTGCCAATGACACTTCGGTTCACCTAGCATTAGTTGTTATTTTTGTATTACTTAGAACATATATTTATATTTGGTTTAGCTTGGTATTCTTAGCTGCACATAATACCTAAGGCAACCATGTAAATATTATCAGCTGTGCCATTACGTTGTTTATGCATCTAGAATTAGCAGAACTCTTTATCAAGGTTGCTAATGCTTAATCGACAATCCATTATTTATTTCATATATCTATCTTAGGACGCGCTATTATTATGTATGTTTTTTGTTTTTGAAGTTCTATGCGGCTCTAAAATTAGCACATCACTATTTCGAAACTGATACAAAAAATGTTCTTACAAATAATGCATTTGTACTTACATACATATTTACGCATATACACAAGTTAAATTAATCATTCATAAATGGAAAACATAAGATAGGAACATCAAATTGCGTTCGTGTAAACTTGGAGTTGCGAAATACAATTATTTTCCCGTCAAGTATGAGATGTCTCCTTAAACGCAATATTTATTTCAAAACAACTGCTTGCGGCGCACAGTGGTCTGAATGGAGAATCTAGCGGGGCGAAATACTAAAAATGTTACTATTCAAATCAGTATTAGGGCCTAATATAATTTCTTAGCAATGTTTAATAGAAAGGGCCCTCCACTCCTAGGATTTATATACGCTACGGAGACATATTCAGCACCCTAGGTTTTGCTTTAATCAATTTTTATATTTTTTTTTTAATTATTATTTTTTTTCATTTATAATAAAATGTAAAATGTAATTACATGCGATTTCAAGATTGCAGAAAAAATGTCTGCAAAAATTTTTCCAAAAATCTATTGCCACACTAAAAATTATAGTTAACTTTATTTAATATTTGAATTTAAGAGGAACCTAATTTTCACTATGTTCTATTAAAGTCCACTAATTTTTTATACTAGAAAGCCGTCGTATTGGACCCATTATTTAAAATTTTTGAAACCTGCTTTTTATAATCGGCCACCGTGAAAACTCCTAAATAGTAGCCCCGAGAAACATTTTCGTTCGAATCCAAAAAGTTTTTAAAATTATTCCGCAATATTGGATCCGCCATTTTGAATTAAAAAAAAAGTAAGTGCGCCTGGGCCACACTGTAGAAGTGAAACTTACGTTACTTATCTATCTATACATACACACATCTGCTTTTGCTTACGGTTATATTTTTTCGCTGTTCCACTGTTCGTTTTAATAACATTCATGTTATTCTGTTTTTCCATTATCTTCATTTTTATCATTATACTCTATCGATAACAAAATCGATTATAACGTCCATCAAAATACCGATACCAAAATCGATGACAAATTCGATACAAATTTCAATAGCAACATCGATAATACCATTGGTAGCTAAATCGATTAGAAAATCGATAAAAATATCGATAACAAAATCGATAAATATCGATAACAAAATCGATAAATATCGATAACAAAATCGATAACAAAATCGATAAATATCGATAACGAAATCGATAAATATCGATAAAAAAATCTATAAATATCGATAAAAAATCGATAAATATCGATAACAAAAACGATAAATATCGTTAACAAAATCGGATAAATATTGATATTAAAATCGATAACAAAATTGATCAATACCGATTACAAAATCGATAATTATCGATAACAAAATCGATGAATATCGATAACAAAATCGGTAAATATCATTAACAAATCGATAAATATCGATAACAAAATCATTAAAAAAACCGATAAAAATATCGAATATTTTATCGGCAGGTCTCGAGAATCCCGAAAATCGCTAAAATCCAAAAATAGTTCCCAGATTGAGTCTCTGTGTCTTTCTCTATATCCTTTCCTCTTTAATTACCTCTATTTTAATCTTCTTTTATCGATATCCTCATCCTCCTCTTTGTCTTTACTTTTTACATATTCCCCTTCACATTTGTTTTTATATATATAAGTAAAGTGTTTAGATTTACCTTCGTCTTCATTTTTGCCTTTATCTTTACGCATCTTTGTTTTTGTTGTTATTTTTACCTTTGCCTTTATCCTTTTCTTCATTTATGTACGTAGTCACCTTTACTTTCATTCCTGTATTGGTCTTTTTCTAAGTGTTATTCTTTAACCTTTTGTTAGCAAATTTTTGTTAAATTTATAGATACCATATGCATACACATAAGAACCACTTGTTTCAGCCCCAACCGTTTCCGTTGCACCATTTCCGTTGCATCATTTCTGTTGCATCATTTCCGTCCCAACCAGATCCGTGTGCAATTTCCGCTGAATTTGCCAATTTACTCCCAACCAACCAACCGTCGCTAAAGAAGTTTCACTTCAAAAATGCATGGTCAAATTCATAATCAGTGACTCCAAATACCCTCTAGTGACAAGTTTCGAGCGGATTCAATAAATTTTTAAAAATTTGTCCGCCATATAGGATCCGCCTTATTGGATTTTTTAAACCTGACTTAAGATTTTAAATCAGTCATTCCATACACTAGCTGATGCGAAGAAGTGTACAAAACCAATAACGGGAATCTGTTAAAATAGCTTTGTCCCGCTATATTCTCTATTCAGGCCACTGTGCGGCGTATGAAGAAGCTGTTGTTAGTATAGTATCCTGAAATGCACATTATTAGCAGAGCGAAGCATCAATTTCTTCGTCTCCCGAAATTGATCCTTATCTTAATGAAAATAAATACCTGGGTATTCTTTGGAAACATGCGTGCAGAAAACAACACTTACATATATTACATAGCGTTGTAACTGTTTTCGTGTTTCCTTTTAATCTTTTTTAGTTCTAAGTGCCGAAACATAGTCCCCAAGAGAGAAATGAAGATTGACCGAATTACTGACCCTGCCGCAGTTTTGAAGCCGTCAGTAATGACTGCAATGTGTAAGCCCGAACGCAGTATTGCGGGGTTAAGGCTCAGGGATCTCAACATGGCACTATGGTGTAAATGCCTGTTTTTCTCGCTAAATAAGTAAATTATTAAAAAATAAATCATGTTTTTTATTGATTGGTATATGATTTCCCACATTTTTGTACAAAAAAATAACCCTTGACAACTTGACTTGAGGGGTCCAAAGGGGTCACTTATTCACATATCTTTTTATTAAAAAAGTTTGAATGCAGTTTTTTAGTGTTCGTATGAAATAAAACACTTCCACTTAATTATTATACACTTTTATCCAGTGGCAATTTTTTTTTCAATAAATGTTTCTAAATTATACTAAATATGAATTTCGTAACTTGCCTAGAGAAAACTTAAAAGGCGCAATCTTTGCAGCAAAAAAAAATTGTAAACAGCCTTCTGCTTCCTCCCTTTATCGAGTTCTCCCCACAGAAGTATGAAAGAGTGCGGCTACGTACGATATGGCGTATGTATAACATTATTTCTTGCTTCTATTTTATACTAAAAATTATTGTACATTTTCATTCGACCATTCAAAAGTTTTTCATTTGCCCATCGATTTTCATTGTTAGTAGCTTGATTTTTTGGCAAAAGAACAAGCTTTAATACAAATGGAAAAAAAATTACTAAAAAGGTGTTAGTTTTTACAAGTTTTTATTATGTTTCACCTGTGTGTAATCAAATCTTGCAATTTATTTTTAACCAACTTCCCGATGAGATAAAGGCTCGAAACTTAGAAAAAAAAAATTTTGCCCCGATACGACGTATTTTTGGTCCGATTTGTTTCCTATTTAAAACCAATATTACTAAAACGAATAGAAATAAATTTAGCCATTAGGTGTTGCGGGGTTCGATATTTCTTTTTTTTATTATCCCCTAAAAAAAAATAGTTTCATTTTTTGTTTAAATTTTTCCTTGTTAAAATTTTAATCAGTTTTTCAGAAAAATTAAAATATCTTGGGAAAATTACCTGATCTGTAGAAATGGTATACAGAGCCATAATCTACGACCCAAAATTAAGTTTACGTGTACCGGCGTTTTTTATATAATTTCAAAACTTGAGATTTTAACTACCATTTTATGTGTATTTTCTTTTTAGAAAATGTTGAATAGAAATTAAGTTCAGTTCTCCGTTTGAAAATGCGCACCACTCCCGTCTTGAAAGGTTATAATGCTGCATACGTTTTCCCATTAACGGGAATTTCTTGAGTTTTCTTTCGCTTCTAGTAACTAACAGCTACCGGTTAAGAAAAGTTAATAATAAACTATTTAGCGGATGAAGTGTAAATAGCCGCTCAGTCTTCATTAGTTTTGGTTGGGTTAGCATTCCAACATATTCAGGGTTCTTCGCGCTTTCCTGCAATCCACATCGTCTGCATATACCTGGGCGTACATATTAAGTTAAGTTTGACAAGTAAAGGAATCAATTACCAAGTAGAGAGGAAAGAAGAAAGCACGCTGCCCTGAGAACCAATTTACCAGCACAGCGTCTACTCCATACCTTTTAGAGTCACGTTATACATACTTTCGGAAGTGGCATTGTCCATAAATATGCCCATGGGGAATTCGTTTTTAGTGATGACATTGCTAACTCTAGCAAACCGATTTTGGAGAATTGTCTCACAATAACTCTTCATCTGGTAGGCATGTTGAATGATTGGATAGCAGTTCTAATGAGCCGTCGTCCTACATTTCAGCAGGAAGAACATCATGCTTATAGATCTGCTAAGTATAGCCGTGCCTACCCACTTTAGGGATAAAGGTCGTATCAACTAGCCTCCTTGACTATGCTGTGTAACTAAGTGCAATTGGTGGCATATATGTATGTATATACTTAGTCTAATGAATAGACTTTTCTGTTGCCTTATCTCAATACCTGGCATGCAGGCAACATTTCGCCAAAGGAACGTTTGCTAATATATACATACGTATGTAGGTACGCCGTTCGGAGTCGGCGTAAAACTGTAGGTCCCTCCGCTTTGTGTGACAAATCAAGGCGCACGCCACAAGCCGGAGGAGAAGCTCGGCCAAACACTAACAAATGTGTAAGCGCCAATCTATTATTATTATTATTATGTAGGTCAGTGCAAAAAGCAACAGGTAAAGCAAGCAACTTTTTAATTTTATATGATAAATACTTAAAGGGCTGCTTTAAAATGCCTTTGCCTTTAAGCTTAGGTGAGAAGCTTCCTCACTGTAACTAAGTTATATTCATCTCCAAGATATCCTGAAATAGTGTGCTATTTATCTAAATAGCTCATTTCTGTTTCTTTTTCTATTTTTCATATAGAAATTCGAATAAGTATTTATATTTTCTCCCATCAAAAAAAAAAAAAATCGTGCTCTGCAAAAATTTGCGCAAATTTCCTTTGAAATTGCAAGTGATGTTAGTGGCATACTTGGTGCCAACCACCTGAATGGTAGCACTGAAATCAATTAATGGTGTTATTTATTAGTGTCAAGAACTTAAGGCAACCGAAGAGACACGAGTCGAAAAGAAATCATAAACGAAACACGCGGCAACAATGGGGAGCTACATATGTATATATACATATGTACAAATTTATATGCATACATACATACATACATAGGGATATACATAATAGCCGCCTCTTCCTCCTCGCATTCGTTGTTTGTTTTGCCGACGAATGCCATGCTACAGTGGCATTGCCAATTCGCAAACAATACTCGTACGAATATAATAAAATTTTGCTGTTGAAAATAAAGTAAATTTAGTTAAATAAATAATCAAATATATATTTGCGGTGACCATTCGTACCGATTTTGGCGGGACAGTATGGATTTTGAGAAAATTGCTCCGCTGAATATTTTTCTAAAAGTCGGGACGTACCTATTAAATCCCGATTTTTAGTATTTTCTTTATTAACTCTTTGAGGATCGATGTTGTTTACATCGATATTTTGATTTATAAATCTTCTCTTTTGAATTATATTTTTTAAAAGTTTATTTAAATTCATACTTTAGAATGTTGTGAAAGCAAAAAAGCCGAACCTCTTGCCACAATTATAGAACCAATTCGTTTTCAGCACCTTTTCGTTGTGACTACTTGTAGTATAGCATAAATGTTGCTAAAAGTGGTTTTATTCTAAAAACAAAATTATATGTTCGGATTCGATGCTTTAGAAATGTCCCGATTTTTGTCCACAAAAATCTAGTCACCCTAAAAATTTTTTGTAGTCATGTATGTATTTGTACATATACTACATATGTACATATGCACGCTAATTTGTGCATGTAAGAGTGTTAATATAAAAACTTTTTGCTTGCCACGAATGTATTGTGTACACGTACAAAATTAAGTAGTAAATATTTCAAGTAATCCTCTTTGCTGTCTTAGCCAACTTTCGGACGTATTCGACATTTGACGTTTGTACAATTGTTGCGGCTGTATAGGTGTGATCTGTGTGTGTATGTGTAAAAATAAATTTAGAAAATCACCGAAATGGCTTAGTGTACACACTTACACAGACACATACATACATACATATGTATGTACATATATACAGCATTGGCTTTTCCTGCTATATAGCTTTTACCTTGTCGCCATCACCGAGGAGGCGATTGAAGGTGTTGGCGGTTAGAGTTTGTGAGCGACGGACGCGCCGCCATTTATTTGTGGTGAATGCGATTGTGAGTCTGCGTGCGAATGCCGGGAGGCCTACAATGCTACAAACAAGTGTGTGCAGAGCGATGAATGGTATGCGGTTAATATCGTTCGCACGATGAGATATAAATGTTTGTATGTACAAATAGCGTGAATTTCTTGAATGCCTATAGAAAAAGTGTTACCGAATATTTTTTTATAAATAAATTATATTTTTTTATTTATTTCTATATTTTGGTTTAAATATGTGGAAAAAATTAAAAAAAAAAAACCTACTTATTTACCTTACTTCGTACATGTGTATGGATTGAAATACTAATGCAAGCAAATATGTATGTACATACATATGTTTGTGTGTTTTCTCTCTTGAACTTCAAATCGATATTGCCACTCGCCCTTCAGAAAATTTTTTAACAATTTTTCAAAGTTTCGCCTCACTCGCTTGCAGCATACAACTTCTGTTGCTGGTGTGACATCCCCCTCCCCCCCCCCCCCCCCCCCCCCCCTCCCCCTCTCTCATTCATATACACTTTATATACGCTGCTCATGGTTTATCCTACAGCTGATTGTTATACATACATACATTCGTACATAGCATTTGGTCTTTGCTGTGTTGTCGCTCGCTTTTATGCGGCAGACGTGCAGCAGTCGTAATGCTTAATTGATCGACATAAGCCAACGCAACATTTCATATCGATCTTGTGACGCTATTGCTGCTGTCATTTCGTGCCATGCAGCCGGCAGCCACAGCCACAGCCCCAGCCTCAGCCTCAGACTGACTGTATACCATTCAGCGATCGCTCAGCTCAATTAATTAATTGCATATGAAATGATCTATGGCATTATCGATCATTTAATGCGATCATCTAAGCTTATGATCCGTTTGTTGATGTCGAAAGCGATTTTAAATTGTGATTGCTTTTGATGATTTCATTAGGAGAAAATAAATTGATAAATGAATTTGATTTTGTAAATATTTATATGAATCATGCGACAAGATAAATACTTTTCTGAGCCTAAGAAGTATATTTTTTTGTGCATCAAAATCGTAAAAAGAGGCACTTAAAGTGTATAACAACCATCGTGATGTCGCTTTTGCATTAAAAAATTCCTATTTATTCACTTAGTTATCACCTAACTATAAGAACACCCCCTTCAACCCTCCCCCCCCACAACAAATACATACATACCTAGGTAAATATGTACCCACATTTGTATTTGTTGGCGCTTTCTTATTTATTTTCGAAATTCATGGACATTGTCTAGTTTTGTCAAACATTCAATCATTTCTTTTTTTTTTTTTGCTTTTTCAATACTAAAAATTCGTTTGTACATACATACGTGTGTGTGTGTACATTAGGCATATGACTTTTTCTTAAATATAATTAACCATACCTACGTGTGACGAGAGGAATGAAAAACCAACAAAAATAATGGTTTTGTCAAATTTGGTATAAAAAAAACATCCGGTGGCGAACTTCGAGAAATGAAAATGTTGTAGTGAAAAAAAAACATACATATGGAAAATTTCATGTCATGTTATGACAGCGATCAAAAATTGGTTACTAAAATATTTTTTTTTTTATTCCGTTGACTTCTATAAACATACGCTTTTTTATGTAATTTTCATATGTGGTAGTACACACATGGTACATACGTACAGCATCCACTCATTGAATTACGACCTATACATTTAGTTAATAAAAATTTAGGCTTCATTTCAACTTTTAATTATTTGATTTGAAATTTTGCTGAAACTTGGCAGAGTTTTTATAATTTCGCACAAAGTATGAAATTTGGGGATTGAAAAATTTTAAAAAATCCGCAAAGTTGCATTTGAATTTTTCTGAGTATACAGTTTCATAGTATATTAAAGTGCAAGCTTTAAGTTGCTAAAAATTACATTGGTTTTTGATAATTTTTCTTACTAACTGTATTACGCCTTTTTCCATACAAAAAAAAGTCGAATACACATACTTTTTATGGAAGAAAATGCGTTAAATAAAATTGCCAAAAGTCAAGTATTTATTCAAAAAAAAAATATCGGTCATAAATCAATGAATGGTTACTGTAAGTATATGGGCGTATTCAGCGGAAGGTCTATCGCTAGGTGGCGCCAGGATCAAGATAGTTTAAAAAGTCGTATTTACGCGATTTGTTTCAAATTTGACATATTTAGTTGAAACAGAGTAAGGCATAGGTCTGAAAAAAATTGAACCGCTGGGTGGTACTGATGACCAAGAAATATATACATATATATTCGACATAAAGTATATATTCGCATGTTTTATTTGAGTTAGAAATTCACAAAAATATTAACAAAAAGATTTTCAGTACTTCGGCTGATAGGAAAAAAACAGGAAACCGCCGGTTTCGCCAGCAATTTAACTCTTTTTAAATTTTGACTTTTTCACTTAATTCGAGATTTTGTTATATAAGTGTCACGGCGCGTCAGATTAGAAAGGGTTCATATCGTACCTCGAGGATCCCCTCATAGATATACGTAATTTTAGAAAAATGGCATATGCCTAATGTACATTTTACGTATTAGTATTCGGTTTAAAGCCAACAACTAAAAACAAGAGTCCGTTTTTGCCGTCAAAGTCTTTGAAATATGTAGCAAGAAAAAAAAAGAAATAAAAATAAATTAAGCTCTTCATCACAAATATTTCATAGAATCTTCTAGACCAAAAAAAAAAAAACAAAAAACAAATAGAATTGGTTTAATTTTTCAGTATTATTTAACTAAGAAATTCACTACATTCACTAAAATTCTGAAATTATATGTAAGTGCTAGTAGATATTCAGTATTGAAATGCGTTTGCATTTGCATAATATATGTATGCACGTATGTATGCAAGTATTTTTGTTGTGTGGTGTAATGGTGTGAAAAATTAGGGAAAAAATATGAGCTCTATGAAAAAATTTGCATTTTTATTGCATACATATTATTTTTCACGAATTTATAACTTTTAGCATAATTAATTTATTTCAAATGGCAATAAATAAGCGGTTTGCATCAAATTAACTTGGCTAATAACATGATTAGTTGTCTCGTATAAAATAAAAGCAAAATTCCCTATTGACGCTGTGCGTATTTCTATGTTTTTTTTTTCTGCTAATCTATTCGCCATTACCAGTGCATACAATAGTTAAAGGCGTGAGAGCTAACAATTTCGCTACCATTTTAATTGTATTGATATACATATGTATGCCTGCAAACCCGCTCGACAAAATCTGGACATTAAATATTAAACTTCAATATATCTCGACTTCGGCGTTTTGGTTAACAAATCGGAACGGAAATTAAATACATAACATTCGTGAGTTATAGCCTTGAGCTCGTAATAAATGCTATAGGGAAAAGCGTACTTAATGGCGTTTTCTTTTCTACCGAAAAATGTTGCCCTCTCATTGCCCTCTGCGCACAAATACAAAGAAGAGGGCAATGAATATGCAACATTTTTGTAGAACAGGAAACGCCAATAACCACCAATAAAACAATGTATATGCCCAGCATACTTTCATTAAATATCAGTAAAAGGCCCACACGGCGTATGAGCAATATTTACTACTCATAACGTGGTTGTGCGTTGCGTATACGCCACGTATATTAGGCCAAAATCTCAAGGCAGTAGGTCTTTCAAAGTACATATGTAATTAAATTTAGGGTAGAAGTGGGGTTATATATATTTAAGAGTGGCCTTTTTACAGGTACATAGCAGGTAGGAAAGGTACGTAAAAACGTTACTTAACTTTGCTAAAGTCGAAGTGTTGGGTTGTTTATACATATGTATGTACGTACGTATGCACATATTATGTATTACAGACTACTTTTATTATGAATATTCAGTACTTTATGTTGGCACCTGAGCTCGCTCAGGCATGTGCGTTGAGTGCGCTAGATCACCCTAGTGTTGGAAAAAGCGTTCGATGAGGTTGTTTCACACTAATCGCATCTATTTTCTTATGCTAAATGTCAGATATTGTTTTGTACTGAGCAGTAATTGTACTTATAGTACACTCATCGGACAGACCTATATTAAATACATTGATTCGCGTTTTTTGAGTAAAATATGGGCAGTAAATTAAGTCACTCATACGCCGTGCAGCCACGCGTTTGTTCAAACGTAATAGGATTGCGCGAATATTGAATAATGATTTTTAACAATACGCTCTAAAACATATGTACAATGAAAACCAGCACTCCGACTTTACTTAAAGGTAAGTAACGTTACGTAAAATTTATCGGCAATAAAAAGCGGCTTTGCTTTAAAAGATTTGTTTAAAATAAAAATTTCGCTTTATTATTTAGATATTTCATTCTCAGCAGCTCTTGGCGCTGAAAAATCAAATGGAAATTTCAAAATCAAAAACAGCCCCCAAAACGCTTCTTCATGAACCTCGCTTACAGTGGGCGGAACACTCTCATACAGTTACAGCAATTTGAAAGTTTCGCTCGGCTCGGCACCAGGGACCGAACTAAAATAAAAACTAAAAAAAACTAAATAAATACTTGTTATTTTTCACCGATATGTTTTCAGTCAAATATAAAAGTTGAAACTTGACTTTTATTTTTTCTGTGAAAGAAAAAATTTAAAATATGGTCCTTATTTGTTTAATCAAATATATAAGCAAAAATTTGATTTCTATTTTATTTTATTCTGGCCAGTTAGTTAAAAAAAAAACAAATAAGCATTTTTCACTTTGTGATTTTTTCTATTTTGCATTGTTATCAATATGTAACATTTTGTTTTTGACGAAAAAAATAAAAGTCAAATTTTAACTTTTATATTTGACCGGAAAACTTTTTCTATTGAATGGCACCACTTTCTATTTATACGTACCTCAAATCAAGTAAAGTAAAGTTTAGCGGCCTTGGAATCTTACCCTAGTGTTTAATATAAACTTTTTCACAATTATTGAATGGAAATTTTTCTTGCTCCTTCCACAAACAGGTAAAAAAATCGAATATTAAGCAATAACGACCAGTAAACTTAAAAACAAAACCAGGGAGCTTAAAAACACAAAAAAAGATCAAAAGACCTAAACGATGTTTTCCAAAATCCATTTTGAATTAAAAAAAGTTTATTATTATTTTTTGAAGTTTATTGTAGTGCTTCGAATTCTGTAAATACAAATTTCTTCTTCGGCTCACTATTTTAACGGAATTGTAAGCCAAGCCCACCAAAGCGACAGAAAGAAAGATAGTCCCTAAATGCCTTAAAATATAAAAAAGTTACTAGCCAGGTGGGCATATTTGCATTTTGGACATCAATTCCTATTCGAAAACTATTTGACACACTAGATATTTTAACACGTAAAGGGAGCAAAAAAATTTAACCCATCGATAGGGGGTGGATACAAGAATCCTTTACTCAGAAAAACTATTCTATAGGGCCACTTATCGGCATCGAGGAGGATTTAACAACAAGGGAAAATTTAACCAACCTGCATACATAATTTGTCTAAGAGAGAATTGTTGCTAGGGGTTGTTGGGGCTACAGTCCTAAACTGCATACTAGAAGTTCTGGAGAAAATAGGCTGTCGGCTGATTGCTTATACAGACACGCCACTTATAATCCTTGCTGTTGCAGTTGCCTAGAGAATAATGCAGCGAAATCACATAAATACTTTTTTTTTAGGTATTTCAGGGTTTCGCGAGGCTCTCGAGGTCTCCGTATCTTCATGATTGGCTCTGGACGTTTCATCTATTGAGTGACATTGCAAAGGACGACGACCTCTACAACGCCCAAGGCTGTCCCAAACTATTGACGATAACCTAGCTTAACCTAACGAATTACATCCAGTCTTTCCGGCGAAAGGTTAAAAGTGACGGGTAAATATGTGTGAGAAATCACGAATTTTCTCATTGCCGCCGCGGTAAAATTTTATAAAGCTCTGTTACCAGCCGAAGTTTTGCAATAACGAGAAAATTGCTAGGCAGACTTTTGACTAAAATGTACTAAGAATTAATCGGCTACATGCTCTCAGGCAACGGAAGTTTAAAGGTTAGTTATTATTGCATTTATACTTCCCATCGTAGACCCTAATCGCAGTTGGCATTTATGTAAGCCTTAGTTGCCGGGGTAACAATTTATCGCGGCCTTATATTCAATACCCTCTATCTGCAATTATCACAAAAACTACTTTGTGATGTTAGAACCTATCTGGGGTTATACAAGGTCAGCAGTCTTAGGTGGAATTTTGTATAAGAATCTCATTTTTGCGTGAAGTGCAGATAGAGGGTATTGAATATAAGCCCGCGTTATAGTTTACTGACTCAATCAAATCCACCAACTACGTCTAAGGTTTCTCCTTATTGCTAAGTCCATCAGAGCCAAATAAACAGTTGAATAATATTGTAATTGGCTTCTTAAAGATGGGCTTTTAAATATATAGTATACACATATGAAGCACTCACTATGTTCCTAGTACAACCCAAATAATTTATAAAGGATTACATATCGCTAGAAAGATTTTTTGAATCTTTAAGTTATTAGAAGATACAAAACATACATATGCACATATAAGTTTGAGTTTTTTTTTCAAAAAACATTCGACTATATTATGTCATTACGTTTGCGGTATTGGCTTTCTGGTCTTTAGTCGAGCAATTTAGTTAATAGTATGATGCTGATAAATACAATTATTAAAAGAAACGGTCTATTTATTTGTAATTTCGCTGCAATCATTGAGTGATGAAACACATACGCCGATCGCCGATCGCCGTCCCCACGCACCCACCCACCCACCACCGGCGTTCACTAACGCAGGCAAACACCATGAAATATGTCCATGCCACTGCTTGGTCCACATACATATGTACATTTATACATATATGTACATGAAAGTGTAGAAAAGTACTGGGTATGTGGAAACGACGACTTTGATATATACATATGTATGTATGTATGCGCTGAAAGCACAATCTCTTGTTTATTTGAGTTGGCCTGGCGTTTATGCGATGTGCGCGAGCATTTTGTGTAGCAGTGCGAATTTTTGCTAATGCATTGGAACGCATCCAAATTAAGAATATATATAAATACACGATCGCCTCTTACGTCCCAGCGTACACCGCTAGGCATACGAAAATACGTATGTACATATGTATTTATATACGTTAGCTTATTCAGTGCAGATGGGCAAGTCGCAACTACATACATATACCGCTGCATGTACATACATACATATGTGTGTGTTGATGGTCATTGCATGAATTAAAATTAAGCGAAATTAACGGTGTTACCAAGCGATGGTGCCATTCTATTGAAGACTTTAAGCAGATAAATGCATAAATATGTAATACACAGCCAGCTATTTAGATGTGTATCAACGACAGACTAAAGGCTCTGTTATGCATACTTGGCATTGCTTGAGAGTTGTCACATAAGGAATCTGTTAAATGAGCTTCGCGTGTAAGCGGTTACGCAACGCACAGCATTACATACGTAAAAGTCTGTTGGTTTTTGATTTCTACGTAAAAATGGTATAGCAGTGCATGCAATGCCAAGTATGCATAACAGAGCCTAGACAGTTACATGCGGGGACACATCTTGAGCTACATATGAACAGCAAATGCGCGGTAGTGGGTGCAAACGGGTACTTCCGTGTTGAAAAATACAATTTTCGAAGGGAAAATTTATTGGCGAAAAATTTGCATTTGCAACGGTAATGAGGTCTACAAACGTCTTATGTTCATAAAAAAAAAAAGAAAGCAAAGAACTCATTGAATTTTTTTTACATATTTGTTCAACTGTGAACAAGGCTACCCCGGTCAGTCAAATGTTTCACCAGCAAAACAAAGTTTATATCTACATATGTAGGTAAACAAATATTTTTGGAAGTGTTTGAGATTTCAAAATATTTTAACAATTTTAATTTGCGGCTGTTGTAAAAGGAGCAGTAGCGACTATCTGACGGTCGGGTAAAATGTTTGCAGTGCAACCCGATTACCTTCAAAAGATACAAACATCCCGGCAAACATATAGACTCTAACGTTAGAGAAGAGAAACGTTTTGATTTTACTTTAGAATTCTAATGTAGTTCTCGAATCGAAAATCAGGTTACAGAACTACATACATATGTTAGAATTCGATTAGAGAATGATAAGTCTAAACAACTTATCGACCTGAGGTAGAATCCATTCATTAATACGTGGTTTTTTCTTTGGAAAAATTACGTCGAAATTCTATTTAATTTTTTTTTTTAATTTGCCATTTTTCGATACTTCATAAGCTTTTTTCTCAAAAACTAGACGTGCTAGAAAAATTTTGTAAATGCACTTCTGCAAAAGTCTATAAGGTGAGGTCGGCCCCGTTTTTAAGATCAAATACGATAAAATGTATTTTAAATATAAAATTTGCATACAAATCGATCTTTCAATTAATGTCACATAATGATATATATTCTCTACAATAATATCTGGACATCGACCAGATGTATATCCGTAGTACTATTTGAATTTCACGAAATAGTGAAAGTGATTAACCGAGAAGTGGCATTCAAAAATTATACTTTAGATAGCCTCAACACCAACTTTTTTTTTAAATCATAAAAAATTAGGTGTATTCGCGTGTTCTTCTAGCAAAAAACTCTCAACAGCGAAATTCAAATGAATTTTTATCTGTTCTCTCTCAAGAAAATAAATGTTTGCAAAAGTACTCGAAAGCAAAAACTTGCAAGTTTTTAGTGCAGCATTGTTTACATACAAAAGCATAAAACGTAAATGATGAAAATAACATAGATTACAAGTTTGCCTAAAACAAATTGTTAAGCAAAAGTAAGTGTACGATAATCTGCCTTCTTCCGAAAATTTGCAGTTCTAATAAGTTATTTTAAACATAAAAATCATCGAAATAAACTAAATTTTTGTCATAAATTGCAAACAGATGAATTTGATCGGCTGTTTGTCTTGCTGGAAAATTTCTGTTGGCAAAAATTTTTCCTGCAGAAACTAGCACAGCTTCTCATCAAAATTAAATGTCAGTTTGGTCTCCCAATTTCCCCTACTTTGCTGGATTTTTGTGTACGCGAACAGCAAAACCTGATAGCTATCAAAAACTATCAATACGCGAATGCACCTATTGAAAATAAAAAAAAAATTAAATTATTCACAATTGTTCTTGTTTGTGAGTTCGAGTTTTGAATTTTTTAATTATATTGCTGGCAAACGTCAGACTGTCTCTCAATGGTTTTACCTTTTTATGTTTTTGTCATGTTTTTTTTTTTATACGAGTTCACAGGATTTTTTTTTTAGCTCATGTTTTGCCTGTTTTTGATCACTTGTGTTAAATGAGTCTGAGGCGCTGGAAATTTCTAAAGAGGCTGAAATTGAAGCTCAAACCCCCATTTAAGAGAACATAACACAACCCTCCCTCTCTATTTTCTGTCCATTCTGGCTCTAGTTTTTAAACAACTTGGGTTTAAAGGTGTGTTCCTCATCTTCATTTCCACAGCCAGAGTCAGTGTCCATCGGTATTTGGTGACTAATCTATGAAACCTCAAGTTGTACGTACAAGATTGGTACAGGAATTTCTGCAGTATGTGGATAGGGGTCGTTAACCGCTTAACCATAATATTTTGATTTTGAGTAAATATGAAAGGGCAGTGTATAGGCTTTCATATACTCCCACACAGGCAGACATATCGCATCAATTTATTGTTTTACAGATACTCCAAATAATGTCCAAAAACGCGTTTTCGGCACCTTTAAACCTAGGTTACTCGAAAACTAGAGCCGTTCTAATATCTCTAGTGTCAGATTCGGATTCTACGGAAAAAATCCTATAATAATCGGCTGTAATATTTTTATGCAATATAACATTGTTTGAATTTTGTTGGCCTGTGTAATAGGTTAGGTTAGGTTGGTGTGGCAGTCGGTTCAAATTACCAACTCGCTTAGACCTTATGAAGGTCCATTAAGGTACCACTGCAGAGCACGGGAACCTCTGTGCCTAATCTTCAGAGAACCATTTCGAAGCTCTTATAAAGCGTAGGATTGGCTTTATTCCTACGCATGATAGTTCCGTAAGAGAGCTAAAGAAGGGCCTACCTAAAAAGCCTGCTCTCCTCCTGGCCAGAGCTGGGCAGCTAATGAAGAAGTACTCTACGGTTTCTTCCTCTTCCTCATCCCTGCAACTTCTACAATATTCATGGGAGAATATTCCTAGTCTCGAAGAGTGCCTGCCAAATAGCCAATGACCGGTAACGCAAGCCATCACCCTTGCAATATCCTCTCTTGAGAGGCTGAGCAACTCTTTCGTCTTTTTATGATCAATTTGTGGCCAAAGTAGCCTAGTTGTTCTACAAGTGCCATGACCTGTTTGCCTCTTGGATCATGCTATTTTGAAGTTCCAATTTGCAGGTATCCCAATTGTGCCTCTGTTTTCACATAGGGGGAGATTGGTACCTTTTCTGGCTAGCTCTCTATGTCCCGGAACCCAAATGAGGCTGACCTTGAACACGGCGCTGATATCGTTTAGAACTGCGAGACATTCCTGCGCAACCTTCGATCTCAGCATTACCATGTTCAATGATTTAATGGCCGCCTGGCTGTCCGAGAAAGTATTAATCGTAGTCCTCGTTACGATATGCGTACTAAGGTACACATCCAACTCCTTTCTAGCTAAAACCTCTGCCTGATAAACACTGCAGTGGTCCGGAATTCGGACGGATAATTCTAGTCCTAGTTCCTTGAAGAAAACTCCATAGCCAACCCTATTGTCTAGCTTGGATCCATCCGTATGAAAATTCAGTTCCCACCTTCTCCATGGTCTTGGTATTTGCCATTCTCTTCTTAACGGGATGCTCGTCTTGAAGAGCCTATCGAAGGTTGGTTTAGTGCCTGTGTAATAGTTCTACACAAGTTTATTTTTTTAATTATCATTGATTTGGCTAAAATTTTATATAAAGCTAAGTGTACAGTGGAGCCGCGACAAAGAGAAAGGCAAAGCTTTAGCAAAGCTTTTTTTGTTTTTACCGAAAAATGTTGCCTTCTCATTGACCTCTGCGCGCAATACTAAGACGATTCATGGTAGACCTACATAAGTGTCCCGCACAAACATGAAATTGGTCCCATATCAGCGATGAAATGCTCTTGAGTCCGTTACTGAGCTTTTTCTATGAAAAGGACTGAGAAGCGTGGAGAAATAGTCCTATATATTTTATGCGCCTTCGTTTGGCGATTCTACAGAACCATGAACACCATTGGAAAGGTATTTTTCTGTAGATGAGCAGAGTTTTTATGGTTTCAAAATTGATTGAAAATTACGGCCGAAATTGTCGTTTAAAAAATTCCGTATTTTTGTGTGGTTCTTGTTGTAACCTGTTCAATTTGAATTGTTTTAGCATTTTGTTTTATTTCGTATTTGAAATGCCCTTTTTATAAAAATAAATGCGATGATGAAGAATTAAATTATAACTATTAAGGCAAAAAAGTTAAGGCAAAATTGAAGATAAAGACAAGCATGAAAAGAGAGTGAGAAATACATAAGAATTAGGATAAGAAAATTTATTTAAATTTTTCGATAGGAATCGAAATAAATTCAGTCATAAAAAATTTGGTTATCGAAAGTTATCAAGTTACCGAAATTTATCAAATAACCGAAGCGTATAGTTATCGAAATTTATCCTGCTTTATTAAGTTATCCAACGCATTGAATTATTCAAATTGATCAATGTTTTTTTGAGTATTCGAAATTTATAGACATAAAAAAATTTGTTGTTGCAATTTACGGATGTTATTGCGCTATAAAACTTGATGGGATTATCGAAATTTGTGAAGTTAATGAAATGTATGAATTTATCGATTTTTACTGAATTATCATTATTTATAGAGTTAAAGACACTTATCGAACTATCGATATGCAGCGATTACTTTAAACGTATCGAGTTAGCGATTTTTATTTATTTACTGAAATTCGTCGATTTATCGAATCGAAGTTTTCGGAATTTTCAAAATATATCGAGTTATCGAAATTTCAATGTTATATAAGTTTACGGAGTTATCACTGCTTATAGATTTTAATTGTGTTGCCAGAGTGTAAATTTGTCGAAAGCTTTCAAAAATGCGGAGCTATCAAAATTAACCGAGTTATCGAAATTTATAGAGGAATCCAAAGTTTACCAAGCTATCGATTTATATCGAGACATATACGTTTTTGTGTTTTAAAAATTTATCGAGCCATCAAAACGCACACTTATCGAAATCAGTCAAGCTATCGAATTTTATTGAGTCATCGGATTTTAGTGTTTTTTAAATTCATCGAATTATCGAAATTTATCGACAAACTGAAATGTGTCGGTACAATTCCATGTTCTGGCAAAGTCCTCCAAAGACCTTATAAAACATAAAAAATTGTAGTCACATTTTAGTTCCAAACCAGGAGTTTTTCCGGTAAAAAGTGTTTCACCTTATAAGTTAAACGACGTGCTAAGTTAGAAAACCTCTCCAAGGCTCTTAAAACTAGAAAAACGGTCGAATTGCGACAGTAACTTGCAGTGCACAAATTATCTTTGAAATTTCTCGTTTGACTGTTTGCATTCCAATGACTTAGTTAAGTTTGAGTTATTCAACCATATCTAATAAAATTATGAAACAAGAAAAATAATACAGAAAAAGTTATTTATAAAAAATTTTTATGAACAGAAATAGAATTACAAATTTTCAAATATTTTCTTTGGCATTCTTCAAATGTATTATCTGCCATAAAACCATTGTGTGGACATAATGCAATTAATTGCATACATACATACATACATGCATGCCTGCGGATATGTATGTATGTAAATGTATAATTGTGAGTACATATTTTCCTTTAGGATACAATAAATAAAAGATTCATCTAACAGTATATTAGGCTAGAAAAAAAATTACATGCAATAATTTTTGCATCGCTTTTATGCACACACACGCTACACACACATTCATATGCCGAGGTGGGAGTGCCTGCCAAACGAACGCCACAGCCGCTTACGTTTCCGCTACTCGTTTCTTCATTTAGCAGTTTGGCCACTGTGGTGCGCTTCTTGCCACAGTTTATTTGTCCACCATCCAACCACCACCACCAGCGCACCACACAAAAGAATTTTTATTAATAAACTGCAAAAAATGTCTCACTGCAATAATTTTGTAAGAAACAATTTATGAAATCATGAGAATAATTTTGCACTATGTACATACATGAGAAACCATAAAAATTCAAATTGGAAAAATTCGTGCAACTTGCAATTGGTGCCAAAAATTGCAATATTTTCATTTTATTTATTTATGATGTTTTAGTTTGTTTGTTTTTTTTTTTTTTATATTTTAGCAGCCCTCTGTCTATGAATCGCTGAGAAAATGCAATGGCAGATTTTTGAAATTTAATAAATTGTTCGCAAACGTAAGGAATTCGCGAATTTCATGTTGCATTTACACATTTTGAGTGTGCCGGAAGGACGGACGGGCCGGGCCGCCGACGTTCGCGATTGACAATGATAATCCGACGTGTGATTTTGATTTATGCAGATTTATACAGATTTCAGTACAAATTTATGTGCGAGTACTTATATTGATTTATTGTACAAATTTATAATTGAACAGATAGAATCCAGAAAGTGATTGGAAAATCCCGAGGATTTGCACTAGGCTAATGTAGAACATGATTGTGTTGATAATTAGGTAGCAAAAATTTTATGAATTTTTTTTTTTCAAAGATATGTAGTCTTTAAATAATTATTTATGACTTAAATGATTTTTATATAGAAATATTTTTCATTTGAAACGGTAATATTATGGATTTCAATCTTCATTTCGAGAAAGAGATAGCAAAAAGTTAAAAAAGCATACGTCTCGCAGACGTGCATAGGTTATCAAAGCAGGGTTAATAATAAATAGGACTATTAAAGCCATTAAATACGTATTACTTTTTCGCTATCGTTTTTTTTACAATACCTTAGTTAATTGCGTCTTAAGGTAAAAATTTCAATATATCGATACCTTTTTCATTTGCCCATCCCTACATTTTGCAACTTTGCAATATGGTTGCGCGATGGCAGCACCAATCAGTTTTTTTTTAATTTATTTTATTTTTATAATTTTTTTTAATTTATTGGTATTCCGTATTTACATTTAATTTGAGTACAATGGCTGTAGAAAACAAACAAATCAAAGTAAAGAAAGAAGAAATATTAGAAATTGGTAATTAAGTTAAACAATTAAAATACATTTTTTTTTTTAATCGAAAGGCGACATAGTACAAAAAAAATGGACGCCAAGAAGAAATTTCTGGCAACACCAGTAAAGTTTTGCAGCGACGCACTGTGCGGCCGAAATTCAAAAGTGCAGCCGAAATTCAAAGGCTTAAAGAAATGATTCGAAATTGCGTTGCTAGAATGGCAAAATTCGAAATGGCGGATCCAGTAAGACGTCTGATAAATTTCGTGTTTTTTTTAATTAGAATTCTTAGAAAGATTTTGAGTATGCAGTTTTATAGCCGAGTTAGTGTCACAAAGTGCAAGTTTGAAGAAGCTAGGACTTACCGTTGATTTTTGAGAATTTTTATTTTTTTGTTGACAGTGCCAGTTATTTTCTTCCATACGAAGCATGTTTGATGATATGAAGAAAATGAGCAAAACCTTAAAAAAAAAATATTCCCAAAAATCAACCGTAAGTCCCAGCTTCTTTAAACTTGCACTTTATTATACTTGAATTAAATGGGCCACAAAACTGCATAATCAAATTATTTCTGTGAAAGCTAACTAAAAAGCTGGAAATTTTTGCATGGAGGTGAAGCTAATAAGCATAAGCGTGTTAAAAAATAATATATATATATACATATATATATACACAGCAGAAATGGGCATCTGAGTTTTATTTTATTCCATAGCTAATACTTTTCTAAGTAAACTTCAATAGGTTTAAAGGCAGCATCCAACAGCGTGTTGTTACTGTTGCATTTAACAACCAAAATTTTGTTTAAAAATAAACGAAAATTGTAGCGTATTTTACTAACGTATTATAACAATATTGTGCTTGGGAGAAGTTCACACTAGAAATGAATATAAAGAGAGGATTTAGGGTACAGGTCGTTACAGTGAACAGTTTTCGCTTCTTAGGTGATCCCTTTCATAGGTGATCCCTTTAGGTTGCTCAGCTATGTATGTATGTATATGGTTAAAAATTACCATCTTTACGGTGGGAATATCAATGTATAACCCTCGACCGTCCTCGCCACGTACTATTACAATTGTAATAGGGTCTAGCGTCCAACATTTCGATGGGAAACAATATCATTTGATAGCCGTCCCTATCTATGTATGTAGGCTTTTGCGATATGCATCTACCAGTGCTGCCAGTGCCAAAATTTTTGTTTGATTCCGCGTACTCGTCATCTCTATGACAGATTTTTCGAGAAATGCACCCTTTGTGTCACAAATTAGAAAATTCTCTAAGGTATATGCGGCCACAACACTTGGGTTTTTAGGAGAGTGTTGGTAATAGGCGACAGGTCAAATCACCTTAACTTCAGCAGGGGCAGTGGTAAGCTCCTCGAATTTTGAGCAATCCCTTGACTTTCTTAACTGCAGCCAGCAAAATAGGAGCTCCATCTAAATATTCACTGACCTCATCGCAAAGTATAGGAAAATGGCGATATAGTAGAATAACTTGCCTATTAAATACGCATTGACTTTACCGCAAAAGTCTTTTCCACATTTCAAAAATGCTCGTTACAGAACGGGAGGTTTTCCAAAATTTGTTTTTCCAAGTTTTTTTCGATAACGAACGCAGTATGTATACTCAAAATCAGATGACGGTGCGAACTACAAACGTGCGACTAATGCCTCTGAGCGCGTATGGTATTCTTGGCAGTGGAAAAACTGAACATACTGGCGAACAAAGCTTTCCTTTCCTCCTGCGAGTAATTAAGGTTGTTTCTCTTGTACGGTATTTTTGCCTAATTTTTGCCATTTTCAATCGACCTCTTAGTTTCAATTAATAATGATTTTATACTACTTAAAACTCGGCTGCCGTTACATAGTGCATCGAGGTCATCGGAAATGTGTTTCCACTTGCGTAAAACAGTCAATGAAACTCCCTTCTCTATACCCCATTTTCGCAATTTCTTTTATGTCCATTCATAATTCTTGCCATAAACTTGCAGGGTAGTGAAAAACTGTACAAATAAGAGCATGTGTGTAATTGGAATTATGCTTGTATTCCGATACTCAACACAATTTTATTGAGGCTTTAATCAAAAAATATTTCTGGGTCCTATTTTAGATATTCCTTTTTTGTTTTCTTTTTTTTTTTTGTTATTACTCAACTTTTCACTTTTTTACACTTGTTTTTCCGCCCAAATGTGTGGAAAATTTACAAAAGCGATTGTTTTTTTTTGGCAAAACCACAACAACAGACACCAAATTACAAATACGTGCATATGTAATATGTACACTAGGGTGGTCTAAAGTAAGTAAAGTCGGAATTTTAAATGCACCCCCCACTCCTTCCCCCTCCCACTATTTTTTATTTTGAAATCAAAACAATATTCAGAGGTCGCCCAAAGCGCTTAGTTTTCCTTGTATTTTATATGGAAAAAACTACTTTGCGTAGAAATGGTATATAATTCTTGAAAGCCAATATTTTTCGATCGGGAAAGTCTAGTTCTCTTCAGGACTCTTCCAATAACAATACCTAAATGCTTATTTAGCAATTTTTTAATATAAACGATTTTTTATTTTTCCCCCTATTGCATTTTCTGTGTGTTTTGGCGGATCTATAAGAAGTAGTTACTATGAAAAAATGCTTAAATAAATTATTGGGTATTATTGATGGGAATCTCTTGAAGCGAAACAGGGTTTTCCGTTAGAAAAAAATTTATTTTCAAGAATTCTATACCATTTCTAAAAAAAGTTGTTTTTCCACATATAAAATACATGGAAAACTTTGAGCGCTTTGAGCGACCTATAAAAATTTTTTGATTTCAAAATAAAAAAATTGGGGTATATTTTTTCCGGTATAGAACCAGCAGAGAGCATAAAAATTCCGAATTTACTTTTTCCCCCACATGCATTTTTGTACCACCCTAATGTACACATTGCATAGCTGGTAATAAAATACTCTATGTATGGATATAATAAATAGTATAGTATAGCAGCAAAAGCGATAAATTTGCTTATTCACAGAGATGAGTGTTTCATTAAAGTGTATGTATGTATGTATGTATACGCTGAGTAAACGATTTTGACAAACAATATACATATTTACATACATATATACATATATACGTAAGTATGTATACTCATATGTAGTCGTGTTCAATCGAAAACTCACAGGTGTGAATCACATCCAGGGGACCTAATGACTAAAACCACCGATAGCGTCTGCGAAAAAGATCAACACTTTTGCGAAAAAAAAGTACACATACATACATACATGCATATATGTAAGTGTATCGAAATCGATGAAAACTGTCAATAATTGAAATGCTAAATTTGAATTTTTACACTCATGTTGTACTCGTATTAGAGGGCTGCATGAATTAATTCAAACTTCTTGCCAAACAGAGTACTGTAGATTTGAATATTTTACTTCACATACAAAACACTCAGCGTTTGGAATTTTGTAAGTTATGAATATACATTTTGTTTTATATTTTCTACCTTCAAATGGAAGAATGTGAATGAATGAATAGAAAACATTCAAATCATTCAAACTCATTTCGGTAAAAGTTTTTCTCTACAAACAAGTTTTTTCGTATATAATAGGAGCGCAGCAAAACATACATACATACATATGTGCATAGAAAAAATATTTTTGCATATTCATACAAAAAATTGTCATTTATTTCAATTTAATTTATTTTCACTTTGTTTGAATATTGTAATGTCGACACAAATATCAGAACAGCAATTCACTCAAATTCAAAAAAATGTGACGCCAAAATCAATCATTCGTTTTGTATATGAATAATTCATAAGCCGTTTTGAATGCATTCATGCAGCCCTCTAACTCGTATGTACGTCAATGGGAGCGATGTAAAGCTCTCCAATCATAAGAGGAAATCATACCCCGGACAGATGCACTCTGGCTGCTGTTCTATATTTTAAAATGTTTCATATTTTTTTGGAATTCGACGCAATTATGAGTACTCGCCGCTTGTAAATAGAACTGGTGTAGGTAAACATTATGACCCACAAATAAACGTATTAGATGCATAAGCCTGTGAGGAAATTCATTTTCAGATTGCGTACTTAGTACTGAGTAAATAGTAAATCAATTTCGTCGTCATCGTCTTCCCATTTTTTTTTTTTACCAAGAACCTTCCGGGCATGTCTAGTTTTAAAAGTTACCTTATAAATTTTTAGTTAATAGTTTCTTTGGTGACATCTTTTATTAGATGCAATGAATTACAGTTGCCTAGTTCTTCATTTCCAGCTAATGAAAAGCAAGTGAAAAATGGCATAATGCACGTTCTGATTTCCCGGCAGGGGTTCCTTATAAAACTACAAAAATACTTGCAGCCCAAGCAAATAGTAAAGGAAGCCCAGTCCAGGCATAAAAGTTCGCCAGATGATGTAAAACTTGTACATATATTATACGTAAATTCATGCATGCATACGAACATGCGTACATTTATAGCTAAATATTTACTTACATACATACATACAAATGTATACAATTCACTTTTATTTATTTGCACCTAAGTATGAACACACATCTACAAAGGCTAATTTCTAAAGGCTTATGTGGAAACACCTATAAAGCAAATGTATGTATGTATGTATGTCTGTACTATATGTATATACAAAGATACATATGTATGTAATACAGACGATCGCCTAGTCTTTTTCATGCGTCTTTAGGTCGGGAGCTGCTACAATTAGAGCGAGCACGGCCTGACTCTGACTACCGCTAGACCGCTAAAATTTTTCCTTATCCAACCGAATGTGCGTCCGATGATTGAATTTTTTTTATTTTTTCTTGCCTATAAAAGTTTTCTACACTGTGCTATTGCTTTGTGTTTTTGTAAGTTTATAATTCGTAATGCCTGTTGTTGTAGTTGTTGTTGTTGTTGTTGCTGTTCTATTCGCTATCTAAATTTAAAACAAAAGCTATTTATTTAGTCACCCAAGTAGAAGTTCACAAATACTTTAGTTGTATACAATGATGTTTTTGTTGTTTCTGGCCGCGTAAATTTAATTTTCTGTTATTGTTGTTCCTTCGTGTTTAGAAATATATATATATATATATGTGCATACATATTTGCATTTTGAAATCTAAAATAAAATTCTGTAAAATTTACTACTGTTTACTTATGTATTGTACAATGACAAGGTGTTCTAGCTGCTGGTGTTGTTGTAACAAAGAAATTTAAATGGAAAATTTTCACCTCACTCACATTGTGGACTAATCATTTGTATTTAATATCAAAAATGTATATCCATACTGATGCATACATATACATACATACATCTCGTTAGTTTAGTAAGGAAAGAGCGCAACTCACATCGTTGCTGAAACACAAAAAGGCGTAACTAACTAAAAATCCAAAATTCACTTTTTGATTGATTATGATGCAGTTCATCGATTTAAAAGTCCCCACATCGTTTTATGAGATGAAAAATTTTAGTTGGTTGTGGCTTTTTTGTATTTCGGCGACGATGTGAGATACGCCCTCTCCATATTGTACTAACGATATGATGAATAGAAAATGCAGATATTTTACATCTAACATTTTTAAGTGCCGGTGAAAATGTTTAAGGTGGTTGTAGACACTGGGAATATAACAAGAAGATAATATTTAAGGAAGGCCTTAACATTATCTTTAACGTGCTGAACGTTTGTTTTTTTTTGATAGTGTCATCGCAAAGAAAATATCAGACTGATGAGTGGAAGTGTGTGGAAACCAAATAATTACGGTCACTCGCCAATGCTGGATGAAATAAAAAGATGCCGTCAACCTGGAAGCTAGCATTGACAACATTACTCCGGTGTGGGACTCCACTACAAGGATGCAAGGATATGGTTTCCGATTGGATAAGAATGGAACGTAGTCCTGCCAGAGCCAGAATATGATATATCCATCAACATTGTTGCTACAGAAAGGGAACTATAAACCGGCAACGCATTTCAATCGGAGAACCCGTCGAACAGTCATTATTTTTGTCTGACAAATAACTGTAGAATTTCAGTCGAAAAAAACCACTTTCTTCGGCTCTAGGCAAGGAGCTTTGAAAGCAGTAGGTAGCAGTAGGTAGGCAAAGTAGTGAAATTGGGGATTGTACGCAAACGTTATGCGGCGCTGGTATCTCTGAGCCTTCACAATGTTAGTCTTACATATTTAAGATTAAGATAATATATAAGCCGTTAACCAACTGACGACTGGAGTCAATTTGTTGTTACTGATAACATTTTATAAAATCGTATACTTTGTCGCCTAGGAGTTTCCTGAATATATGCAGTCTTATTAGAAAAATACAGTGAAATAATCAACTTCCTTATTGTCCTAAGTCGACTTAACTAAGTGACTATTATTTTAGATTAAAGAAATATATATGTAAAGGAAACAATAGGTATGCCTCTGATTTGACAACAATAATAGCAGCCAACTCCATACAACCATTTAGTGATCATATCTGATACAACCTTTAGGACACTATAGCAGTTACAAAGGACTCATGGTCCAAATTTTCTGATTGTGAGGAAAAAACAAATGGAGAACTTTTTAACCGCGATGAGAATGAGGGGGAATCAATAGAGCGGTTTCTTGCATACACTACCTAAAATTACAGAGTGGTCAAATATCTCGGGGCCAAACTTTCGTACAATAATACCCAGATGTTTGACTCAGCGTCATCAAGTATCTGTCATCTAAACAGCGCCTGGCCCATCTAGATACACTAATCAATACAACAGGAGCTCTCATGCTGTCGAGAATGGATTATGGCTAGGTCATGTACGGGTACTGTGCCCGGAACAGTATTGGACACATTTTACAGGCGTACCATATGGTCGCCAGAAGATGCATACGTGCGTTTCCAATAACTCCAATAAAATTCATTCCGAGTGAAACAAGACTTTCCTTCCTAGTGCAGAGAGCCCAATATGTATAACACGTTCAAATTAATACCTCTAATAACGAGCTGTTCCAAGACGCAATTGAAACTCCAATGAAAAGAAAACAAACTGTGCCGTCAGTCAACCATCACGGCATGTAACGAAACTGCGGCCCATTCCGCTTTAGATTTCACCCCGCTCAAACTTGGCACCAACTGCCCTCTTCTTGCAGCAACAACATTATCTCCTCCGGTAGTTAGTCATCAGCAACACGAACAACAACAAAAACCTTCTGGTAACACTCATCCGCAATGCATAGTAGAAAGGCCGCGAGCACATAAAAATTATGTAGACTCCCATGTTGGCATATACGGCAACGATGCAGCTGATGTTAGAGCAAGAGAAGCATTGAACACACCAAATATAAAGCGGTGTTATAAACTTTGGAAATTAGAAAAGTTTCCAAGGTTCGGTAAAACAGTTCTATAATTTAGCTCAACAATCCTTGAAAATTCCACACTACCTCAACTTAAAAACCCAATATCTCAAGAAATATCGATGCTTACGATTTGGCGTTCTAGACCTTTTTTGCAGGAAATTGAATTGCCTACAAGTTTATCATTTTCAGTTTCTCGTTATTTACGAGATAGGAAAAAAACTAGAATTTCATGAAAAACTTGGGGTAGGAGGTAGGAGGTAGGGCTACGCCGCAATAGACAGTTTTGTAGAGCAATTAATTTTGAAGATTGCGCTATAAAAAGCTTCTGAGCTGCAGACTTTTGAAGAAAAAAACTGAGAGTTAACGGGTATTTTAAACGGGAAATATTTGCACGCCTTGGGCGAGCACTTAATATAAATATTAAGAACTCAAATTTTCAGGGATTTTTTTTAGGTATGTATATCCCACAAAATTTCGAGGTGGGAGTGAAAAAAATTAGTCTAAAAAAAAAAAACCCAATGTAGCACATACATATCGCTAGCTTAGAGTAAAAAGTTGCAGAGTCCAGTTGTCAAAATTGTAGAGAGAAAAAAACTTCTTATAGCCCTTTTCTCAAATATTTTGCAAAACCTGGAAGACATTATTTTGAGTGTTTAAAGCAAAGAAAAACTCCACACGAATGAGAAGGAATTGATGTTGATTAAAAAAGATTTCGCATTGTTTCATTCTTATCGAACTTTCTGTGTCTCTTTTGGATTTAGCGAATTTGCCTTTCATTGAATAAAAACGCGAAGAAATAAAACAAAAACCTTAATCGTTTTGGACACCAGGCATTTTTAATTTATCTTGCTTCCTATTAGCAAAATGTGAGTTATCAAGCTAGCAACTTTTCACTCTAAGGTAGCTATCTATATGTATAGTATGTATCTATGTATCTCGTTTATGAGAAATCAAAAATTTTTACAGTTTCAAAGCATATTTTAAAAATAGTTTTGATATCTCACACACATGCCAAATTTTGTTTTCAAATTCCATAATAAAAATGGTGACTAAACAATTGCAAACGTCCGAAAATCGAATATCCATATGCAAATGTTTATTTGGAGAATATATCATAATTTTTTCTACAGCTTCGCACCTTTCGACACGAGCGTAGTGTAGTGAAAGTCGAAAATTTCACATTTGCCATTTTAAACACAATTTTTGTTGTTCACCAACGCACATATCGTCGCCTGAAATGCAAACAGTCGTAACTAACATCTTCATTGAAATGCAAAAAGTTGTAACTAATATTTTTTTTTTGTATAAAACGATTTGGAAGTCGTTATTTGATGAAGTGCATCATAATCAATCAAAATACGAATTTTAGATTTCAGGTAACGATATTTACATATGTTGGAATAAGCGATTAGTAAAAGTAAATTAAAGAAACGATATGGACAGATAGATATCGATAACTAAATATGACTATAACGATATCGTTATGGATACGGTTAGCCAATTTTAGTTAATTATTTTTTTAATGGACATAGCTAGGTCTCGGAATCTCATGCACTAAAAATTAAAAAAATTGCGCTATAAACAAGTAAAATATGCCCTTTTTGGTTGTTGTTGTTTCCGACAGGGTGGGTGTATGATGTATTATGGAACGAATTTCCGTCATCCCTTGTCAAATTTGGTTTGGAGACAAACCGGTTTCGGCGTTGTGCCATCTTCAGTGTCATTTTTCGTTCTGCATAATTTTTGTTGGTTGCTCGTATTTATACTCCTTGTTAACTACCTCTTTCTTTTGTTAGGTACGTCTTTTTAGTTTTGCAGTGTTTGCGGTACTCAATAGGTAGATGAATTGTTTTGGCTCGTTTTTGACGGCAGGTAGAAGTCCGTGATTTTTACCCCCTTTGTTTTTGCAGTCGGTGTATTCCCTTCCATATCTGTCCTTAATATTTTCTTGTTGTCATTCTTCTTCTTGTACAGTAGTTTTAGAGGTTCAAACAGTACGTCCGATGCAGTATTTATTTGCTCATTTATTATTTGTCCTTTGAAGGTCTTCTGTTTATATATTTCCATATTTTCTAATATATTCAATCTTTGTCCTTTATGTTGTACACGGAGAAGTTCTGTTGTTTGTCCAATCTTCATTGGTGTGCATTTATTTTTGATCATGTGATTCGCGAAGTTCGATTCTATTGCAGCCTCTGGTTTTCGTTTTTTCTTATTATAATCCCTTATGTGTTCTCGATACCTTGTTCTTATATTTCGCCCTGTTTGTCCTATGTAACTGTGTCGGCACTCACAGGTTAATTTGTAAACACCCTGTTTATCTAGCGGGTCTTCCTCGCTTATTTTCTCTTTGAATATATTTCCCACTGTGTTCCTTGTTTTAAATGATGTCTGAATGTCGTACTTATGAAAGAATTTGGCAAGTTTGTAAGATGTCTTTCCTGTGCAAGTTAGAGCTGCCCAAGTTTTTTTTATTGTTTTCCTCTTTGCTAGTCTTTTTCGATTTTGTGTCCTTTCTTAACTTCTCCACCAGGCCTCTCCTATATCCGTTATTTTCCGCAATGGCATATATTGTATCCAGTTCCTTCTTGTAGCATTGTTCTGTTAGAGGGGTCCTTTCAAGCCTCGTTATTAGTTGTTTAAATGCTGCATTTTTGTGTTGCTGTGGGTGGTTTGAGCTATTGTGTATAATTGTGTCTGTGGCTGTTGGTTTTCTGTATATTTCGAACTCTATCTTGTTCGTGGTATCGTTTATTTTAATTGTTAAATCCAGATAGTTAATCTTTCTTTCCTCTTCCGTTTCCATGGTGAATTTTATATTCTGGTGTTGTTTGTTGAGATAGTCTAGTATCTTTTTCTCTTTGTTTCCCTCTATTAGACATATTACATCATCGACATATCTCGCGTAGAATTTTACTCCTAGGTTGGTCGATAGGTTTTTCATGTATTTCTCCTCCAGTGTTTGCATGAATACTTCCATGAGTATTGCTGACGTCGGATTGCCCATTCCTAACCCGTTAATCTGTTTATATATCTTATTGTTGAACCGGAAGTAGTTTTGTTTTAATGTGACCTTCAACGCGTTTATTATTTCCGTGACAGCTTCTCTTTTCATTTTTCCCATCAGTATTTCTTGTACGGTCTTTATGGTTTCTATTGTTGGTATCGATGGGTGCAATTAAAAATATTTTCATAATAAATTATTGCAGGTAAAAAAAAAACAAAAAAGCAAGTTTGCCATTTTGGTTTCACAACACGTGCAACCTGCAGCCTGGGAGGGCTCATTTCCGTAAATGTCCCTATGTCCCGGCACCCATATTAGGGTAGTTTCGGGGGTAGAAGAGAGTGCCTTAATGACCGCTTGGCTAACCGGGAAGATATTCAAATGAATATTTGCGAAAAATTATAGGTAATTTTTTTCGAAAGATTTTCCACTACCACGCTTTTATAAATGGACTAAAAATTATAAAATGATATTTCTGGACACACAACATTACAAGTTGATAAATGCGTTGTAATAATAAGCACTAACGATTGAAGCCATTTTAAAATAAATTGCAAGATTTGTAAAGATAACTTAACCATTTTTTATTTGAAGATGCCCAATGAAAACATGCATTTGGATGAGATTCCGAGCCGTAGACATAACTAATCTAGTTTTTTCCATTCTCACACTGAGCCAAACGTACAATGGTTTTTTCCACCAAGCTATTGTTTGATTTTTTCATGGTAAATTCATCGATTGTAGGAAATGATTCAAGTTGAACATTTGAAAACACATTTCCATGACTGGCTGTAGTTAAACGAGCAGAGATGCTTGCTGTTTATTGTTTGCTTCCAGCAGGTTCAGGTTCGAATGTGCAGAGATGCTTGCTGTTATTTGCTAACTTTCAGAAGGCTTCAATTTTCATCAGAGGCAACACGTAAAAGGCATCGTTGAAGTGCAGAACATAAGCGTATCCAAACTAAAAAATCGGCAACCAAAAAATTGTTTAATGTAAACAAAAGTGTGGTTAATACTACCAGATCACTGTTAAAAAAAATAAAAAACAAAATCACTTCGATTCCTTCCCAAGTTTGAATTTGGTAATATTAACCAATTTTTGGTAGATTTTTTTCGCAGTGCAATTAAGCTATGAGAGTGTGCTTTGCAATTCTCAAAATTGATAATCTGATTCACTCAATAGGAGTAGTTAAAAATTTCGGTTGAATGAATGAAACGTCATATCTTTGCCAAATATGATTTCATCTTTTTAAAATGTCTACCATATTAAAAATTAAACTCAAAACTTTCGGTGTCGACTTACGATTTTTGGAGAGCTTTCATTAATTGACATCAGGGAAGAAGGATTTGATAGATAAGTACTTGAACGGGTTATTTGAGGTCAACGTACTTTGGACTATCGATATATTATGCTTTAAAATCCGAGTGTAAATGCCGAAGGTATGATGGAAAATATAAAAAATTTCCTTTCAAAAATAACTTTTTTCTGATAGGGTCTAATGTACATACATGCATATTAATATACACACGCAGATTCGTATACATGTATGAGGTTCTAAAACGAATTTCATGTTTTTTTTTTATTAATTTTCATGTTCCTAGTTTCAATACGATTAGTACTCTAAAAAATTCACATACATATTTTTAACACATGTTTGTTATGTGCGTGTCAGAGCTTTTATGCTTATGTATTTGTTGCTTTTATTTTGAAAATGTGTACTGGTATTTTTAGCACGCACAAAGATTTCATTTTGACGAACTGAATGCTCAATGCTCCTTTTCTGTTGTTTCGGCCAAAAGCGCTCAAATGTGTATGCACGTACTATGTGCTTTTTTTTGTAATTTTTTTTTTTTTTTCAAAAACCCCCCTGTTGAAAATCGTAAACTAGTTTCGGAAATATTAAACATATTTCTCGGTGATCGACTGGTTTCGTGAATAGCTTCACGAGAATGCAAGAAATTTTTGCGAAGGTTTGACTAAAAGTTGAATAAAGTTTGAATTCGAATTGACATGCAAGCTTTTCTCAAGTGTAGAAATCAGATTATTTTGCATACAAGAAATGTGCTCTTTTGTCAGAGAATGGCCAACCAATTCTTCAATTGAGGTACACTTTAAAATCAACGCTGGACATTGAAATATGTATTGGATCACCAATTGATCTTTAGCCCAAATTTTTATTGGGATTTATAAAAGACGCGTCAAAACGAAATTAAATTAAATATTTGCTCTTCTTCTCTTAAAATGGGTGAATATTCCAGTACGCTGGTAGTGCAGAAGGATGTGGACATATCCTTTGGCAGCCCCATATTTAATTCGTTCTTACTTTCTTTTTCCGGCGGGGACTTGCGTACAAATTTGTTAGTGTGTGCGAAAAGCTCCTAACGTGAATTAGTTTTTTGACGTCATCTCTTGAGAATTTACTTAATATTTGTTTGCCAATATAAAAATAAGTACTTAATAAACGTGTGGGAAAATGAATTGAAAAAAATTACCATAGAGTGTTGGATAAAGATTTAAAATTTTGTTAATTTTGTTTTATTTTTTTTTTATATAAAACAGTTGCTTTGACGATCTTTTGCATTGATAACATACGTTAATTGTGAATGTATATACTAAATACATTTCTGAAGTGAAACTTTTGTGCGCTCAGTTTGGACAAACATCGATTGAATGAAAAAGCAACACAATCATTGTAGTCTAATTCTAAACTCCAATGAGAAGAAAAAGCAACAGAAGAAAGAAGGGGATTCCGGGGTGGTTGGGCACGATTAAGATTACGACTAAAATTAATATTAAGATTAAGATTTAGATTAAAACTAAGATTAAAATTAAGATTAAGATTAAGGCTATGCTTAATTGAAGATCGAGTTTAAGGTTAAAATTAAAATTAAAGTTAAAATTAATATAACGATTAAGGTTACGACTGAGTTTAAGATTAAGATTCAGATTTAGATTTGAGATTAAGATTAAGGTTAGGATTAAGATTAAGCTAAAGATTTGGATTTAGATTTAGATTAAGATTAAGATTAAGAAGAGAACTCATATAACAGACAAAGCCGAGTTTTACCTTGTCAGACTTATACGGGTGTCAGGCAAATAGTGATATCGCAGGAAACTGAATGGTTCAATTCAGTTGGGTGAATGAATTGACAAGACAATGTCCGATCACCGGGGCCCCATTATGTCAGCTACATGGAAAACGACGAGGTGGAATCATCTCAGCACTTCCTTTTAAACTGCCAAGATTTTGCTAGACTGCGGTTTACAGACCTGGGATTAACACTATTCGCCTTCTTCCTCTCAGGCTACTTGAAAAGTATGATTTACGCCAATTAGCCCGAGCTGTATGAATAAAAAAATAAGCAATTGCTTTTTCGTAAAATTTCAGACCTTTCCTCGATATATTCAAATAAATTTAAGTAAAAGATCTGAAATTTTAAGAAGAAGCAATTGCTTCTTTTTTATTCATACGGCACATTGAGTTTCTTACATATGTAAGTGCTATAAAAAACATTATGAAATGAAAAAAGTTATTTCAACAAATTTTATTTTATTTTCTTTCCAATAGTATTATTGAGCTTTGTACCACGTTTTTTGTATTTTAAGCAGAATTTGCATTGTTTAACTTTGCGTTTAACTCAACTCAGGGTTGCACGAAAAAAAGTTGAATGGCTAAAAATATCAAAATATAAATAATATAATAATTAATAAAATATATTATTAAACCTTCTATATAAACTTGACAGCATGGTTGTTGTTGTTAATTGTATATATTAATAAAAAGTATGGTATTTTTCTGTTTTCTATTTTTAATGAAAATCAGCATCACCCTGTACATACAAAACGAAACAAAGTTAGTCCAAAATATTTTACATCAAAACACTAAAACCATCGGCAATAGAAACGATGTAAGATAATCGATGCAGTGGCTGACATCATAAAGTCCCAGATATACATACATATACCTATGTATACGCTCTCCTGGCAATCGCTGAGATTTTTTTTTTTTTTACTATAGCCTAACAAATGTTTGTAATAAAGATTAGTTACGATAATAAATGCAAATTTGTATTTTATTTTACTTTGATCGCCATCACATTGACAACAGCTATCTAACAAATAAATAGCAGCACTCAAGCATACATATGTACATTGTCCAGATGCATACATCACTTTCACTGACTGGCTGTGTTTGCCACAGAATTACGGTTATGTTCAGACTTATCACACGATTACATACATACACACCTACTTACGGTCTATCAAATTACCCTGCAGGGAAACCGCGGACTGGTACATACAATTTCTAGTTCCGTACAAGATCTTTATCGCCAAAAACGAACCAGTCCGATAGTAAGTAGATCCCCACCAGTTCAAAATCAGCGAAATGTGGGACTCTTAAAACAACTATTTTACTTCTCTTTTTTCATTAGAAATCTATATCTAAATTGGCGACTTTAGAACTGGTTCGGAATTATAGAAAAAGGGACGCAGAACGAACTAGATCTTATCTGTCGAAATTAGAACTAATTCGAAACTATCGAAAATGGGATGCAGCGGGGGGCTTATTTACTTTACATAGATACGTGCTTGGCGGCTTTTTCGTTCAAATGGACTTTCATTCTGCACTTCGTAGATGCTATTTCATAGTTTGGTAATACAAAACAAAACTTTGTGTTAACATATTAACATCTTGGGGCCGTCTAGAATCTAAGAAATAACAGCGAGCAACTCTGCAAACTCAACTCCAGCTAAAGGTATGTAAATGTACATTTCTTACAATCATTGAAACAAATTTAATTTCAAATTGAAAACACATTTCTTCCAAAATAACTTAAAATCGCACACACGGAAGAACCAAAAAGATTGAAAAATCATGATACTTTTTCTTTCGTCTGTCGATTTTAGAATTGGTTCGGAACTATAGAATTTAGGACTAGTTCGGAACTATAGAAAAAGGGATGCAGTGGGGGGCAATTGACACTTCCTAGGACATCGCCGTGTTAAATTCGCCAGTTGCTTGCATGCAAAAGAGATTTAACGCGAACCAGTACTGGGTCTAAATGTACTAGAAGCGTAACAGTTCAGAACTGGAGATTTTCCCCACAGGGTAGATACAGTATAGTACAATCAAAGTGCGACAAGCGTTACGGAATAAGCAAATCGCAAATGTCCCACCGACATGGATAATAAATCATAAGACTTTATCTATTGACAAATGTGACTTGTCGTGGGAACCCAGTCAAGATGCTCGGCGTCGTGTGTAAACAAGCGTCAACAAGAGTCAGTGCTCGGCGCGTGCTTTCAGTTTGAATTCAGCGGTGCATACTGATAGGCGCATATTACGAGAAGAACGGACGTCACCAGTGCCCTCAACACTCAACTATGGGCTATTGGAGAGAGCTTTGGGCCTGGATATTGAGAGATCCTGGCAAAATAATACGTTATATAGTATTGTTTGTGTGCTCGATTATTGTCATTGTGCAGGTATCGAAAATCGCTTAATTTAAAGTGTCAAATGTTTGCATATGCGAAATAAATATTATTGCAAAATATGTGTAAATTTAGTGAATACTCGTAGTTTAATGAAAGCAAAATTAATGCGTGCTCGGCTATGGTAATAATTGTATATCCTTTGTATTTTGTGTAGTTGACCGAGTGCTTTTCCAAACTGTACGACCCACCGATATCAACTCATTCGTATTATAATTTGAACGACACCATGGAAATGCCGGCTGTTACCATTTGTCGCGATCCGCCTTACAAGGAAACTGTGATGAATGTAAGATATGGTATATTAACGGATTACTTATAATATCGGGCTCTGAATGATTAACCATATTTTGGATATGTGCAATAATACATACATTTGCATAAACTTATCTTTTTTGATAAAATTAAGAGGTTTTACATTAGGTTTATGGCTACTTTGGCCTGCATTTGAAATAAAGCACCTGGCGATTTTGCGTATAGGACAAATAGTATTTTTCAATAGTTTATCAAGTGTATTTATGTTAATAGCGGTCGCCTCCTGGTAGGCAATGGCAAACTTCCGAGTGTATTTTGCAGTGAAAAACTGATTCTCATAAAAAAAAAAATACTTTCGCTTTTCGCAGTCGACGTAAACCTGTGGGTCCCTTCGTGTATGTTCGATGAGTGTGTTATCATCAACAAGGCGCACGCCACAAATCGGAGGAAAAGCTCGGCCAAACACTAGCCAATCTATTATTATTATTTTAGCTTTTAAATCCCGATTTTTCCATTTATTTTTCTAATAAGTTGTTATTTGCGAGTTTTTGCGATTGTAAAAGCTGTGCTGTCTGTCCAAACCCTCTATAGGAAAGGGATGGACTGATTATGATTGCGTAAAATTTGCAGCGAGCAGACGGCTTACAAATTTGATGTGAGATTAGTAGTTGGGCAGGGGCCTCGGCATAAAAGCATTTGGGGGTCGCCTGATTAAATCCGACACGCGCGACAATTGAGCGGTACCGGCATAAAAGGGAAGAAGCAGGCGTATTTTTAAAAAGAAGAAAATACCAGCAGAAAGTCATGAGTAGGAATAGCATGAGATGCTTCCAGGTTTGCTAGTGCTTGGCCGAGCTGCTCCTCCTGTATTTGGTGTGCGCGTTTGATATTGTCAAACAAAGGAGAGGCCCCTACAGCCTTACCATGCTTTCGAACGACAAATCGTCACTTGGCGCGCAATACCTCGTATCCGCCAATTACAATACCACGCATGAGGTGGCACAGAAAAAAAATGTATTTTAGTTAGTTCAGCTAGAAAACCACTCTTCAGTTTTTCTAAAAATCTAACCTCAAATTATTTTTATTTCCACCGCGGTGAAGGTCAATAACACTACAGGGACGCTAAAATTACACAAAAAATGCTGAGACACGTAAACTTGTTTGGGTCGTAGATTGCGGATCTGGGCACCGTTTTTCTAGGTCAGGTCATTTGCCCAAGAAATTTTCATTTTAAGTTTGCATTACAATTAAAAAAAATCAAACTTTAGAATGGAAAATATTACTCATGCTATGTGCGATGTGGCGTATGAGTAGCATTATTTTCTGCAAAAAACAAATATTTCACATTTTCATTTATTTCTTATTCATTTTTATTTATTCATTATTTTTCGTCTTTAATGGCTTGATTTGTTTGCAAAAGAACAGGCTTTAATTCAAGCGGAAAAAATTGCAATCGATTGGTGTTTTTTTCCTGTTAGCATTAGAATTTTTGCGTAAAAATTAAAATATCTTTGAAAAAATACCTGATCTAGAAAAATGGTGTACAGATTTGAAATCCACGACCCAATCTTAATTTCACGTGTTTCTGCGTTTTTTTTTTTGTGTCATTTCAGAACTTGAGATTTTCTTTACAGTGTAATTACCCCACAGTGTATGCAAATATCGCATAAATATATACGATTTTTATTTTTCGTTAATTTTTTCTCAATTATGAAAAAGCATCTGGGAGGTTACGATTTCACACAAAAGTAGTTGCAAACAAAAATATGTTTAAAGTATACAAAACACTGATGAAACCAACACGATATGCTTTATTTTTTTCTCAGTGTATGCATCTTTTTTTTTGTTCAAACAGAAACTTTCGAATGGCGTATGTCCGCACCCAAAATACGTAACCTGTTGGTCTGCTTACCCTTTCAATGAATTGGAACTTGATGAATTCTTTCAAAATTCAACATTTGATTTGGAAGAAACATTTCTGGGAGAACAATATGGACTTAATGGGTTTAAGGAAAGTAAGTTCCAGCAATAAGCTGCAAGAATTATAAATTTCTTAAGAATTTTGTGTAACCTTTTCAAAGATTTACAAATCGAAAGTAGCTTACATTTCAATCTGGGTCGCTGTTTTACACTGAAGCCAAAAGTAGAATTGACGCGCACCACACGCTCAACCGGCTATTCTCTGATGCTTACGCATCACGTTGATCCGAGCGCCACAACGGATATGACATTGGAAAATAATCCAGGTTGGCATGTTTACATACACGACTATCGACATGAATTCACAGGTGAGTATGAGATGGCGAAAAGCTTAAAGCTCCACAAAGAAAACCCTTGAAGGTGCTTGTTACGGGCTTAGTCGTCTTCAACTTATATCTTTGCAGTTTTACTTGACTCCATGAGTGCATACTTTCGATTTATTTTTCCGCAGAACTCAATGTAAAAGGTGCCGCTCGCATAGAGTATATTTTTGCAGAAATTAATGAGGAAATTGAAATAAAATTACATAGCCAGCAGTTTTCGAATACAGAGTCCCGTGATACGCCATGCTCTTCCATTCCCAGCTACAGTGACATGAAGGTATGTATGTACATTTGTTACTCCCCCCAACTGAATAGACTTAAACATAACTGAATTCCGCTTTCAGTGTGCCGAGTTATGTGTTTTCGAAGAGCTCGCCGCCACAGCCAACTGCACTGGTCCTTGGATGCGCGATATACCCCAGAATCCGTGCAACAGCAGCAAAACAATGCGAAATTTGGTAAAAGAGTATGGAATGTAAGCAGGCCAACAAAACCACGATTGAGAGAAATAGAGGTTGCACCAATCACGGTTCCCGGTTTTCCTCTCTCAGTGAATTTGACAGAATAGTTGTTTGTATGACGTCACACTTGTGCAACTTGTTTACGTTTTGCTTGCAACATTTTTTCTTCTTCTTCTTCCATTCTTGCTCACGTTTTGGCATTTCTCTCTCGCAATTGCACCAGTGTGACGTCACACACACACAAAGTTATTCTCAAAAATCCTCTCTGATAGGCGCAATCTTGTATTCTATCATTCTTGCAACAAAACAGTGCTCTCTCTTTCTCAACTTAGTTTCGCATTTTCAGCTACTACGCTAGTGACGATGATGTAGAATGTAACTGCATACAACGCTGCGATACACGCATTTATTCAACCTACGTACAAAATAGAAAAACAATGAGTTTGGGAGCGTCCTATACACAAATATGGATTTACTACACCACAAAATTAGTATCGGTAATGTTTAATGCTAATTTTTATTCTATGTTACTCTTACTTATTTGTTAACAGATGATTGAAGAGAGTCCCAGCTATGATGCCACACAATTCATTGCTGATATTGGCGGTTCGTTGGGTTTCCTATTGGGTCTCTCTGTGCTCGGCCTGATCGGCATATTGGAGCATGTAAGCAATTACAAATATATTTAAGAAATTCTTTTACTTACTTCAGATAACTTTTTCCTATTGCAGATGGCCCTATTTTTCTGTGGTGGCATTATTAAGAAGCAGCTAAAACATGAAAAACAACTTCAGGACGAAGCAGAACGTCGATCTCAGAATAGTCATGCAACTGACACAACAGTCGATATAGCCACTATAACTAAACAACAAAATGAGTTGTATATGAAAAATTGATTCTTATTTTGGTTTCTTTGTAGAAATGTAGATCATCTTTATATGTATATATTAACTTTGGAACTTCAGGGAGCGTTTGTAAGGTCAACTTGGAGTTGAGGGTGATTTTTAAGCTCTTCTGCTCTTATAATATCAGCTTGTAGTTAAATTTCGCGTAGCCAATTGAAATTTAATAAATTTACAGAAGTGCTGGAAAATTTTAAATGTTTTGTATTTTGTCGTTTCTTATATTGAAATTTATGTTATTTACCATATTTTTATAACAATTTAAGATGGAAAAGTGGTATTTGCCTTAAGTAGAAGTTTTCAACTTTTAAAGAAAGCCAACATCAAGTAACTTTTTTCACTTCATAAGTTATAATCTCAAAAATACTAGATTAGTATTTTTAACTATATCATTTAAATAATATCATGAAAAATACATACCTAACAGTGCTGTCCTATTTTCTGATTGCGTAATTGAATCTCAAATTTATGTCTTAAAATGTACAAACACAAATTCTACTTTCAGTGCAGCTAGCTTGAAAAAAAAAATAAAATTCAACTCGAATTTTTCCGCCCCTAAATTATGCCACCCTAGGCACCTGCCTATGTGGCTTTTTTCAGAAAGAAGACCTTCAGCCCGATCTCAACAATCCGTGCAGCGCGCAAGGGCTTTGCAAGACTCAGAGAATACCCCTATTACTTCTGTTACTTTTCCATGTTGTATATACCTTTGGGACTCACTGCTTTTCATTCACTATATGACTGGATTGATGAAGGTGGTGGTTTTCAATTTTATTTGTAGGCGAAATCCAAAACTCGCTTAACTGAATTTCTCTGCTCTCCCTAGTAATCGTATCATTATATATATCTTCTTTATTGTTTTTTTTTTCTGTGCCACCTCATACACTGCTGATTGCACATCAATCGACGATATACACATTACCATAAAGGTTTTTTTTCGTCTTGTTATTTGGAAAAATATAGAATTCTGGCTGCTTTAGTAAACTGTAAAATATATTAAAGTATTTATTTTATGGCTTAAGCAAAGTTAGGCTCAAAATTATTCAGTGTATTTATAAAAATTGTGATTTCGTAAGTATTTTACACATTTTTTTAGAAACTGAAATTTACAATGTTTTGCTCTCACATAGCTTTGACACTGCAGTTGCCTTTCTGTGACCCTAATCTACTTAACAAATTTACAATTGGTAAAAAGTTTAATAGGTACACTTTTGCAAATTTTTTTAATTATAAATACCACACTGTGGACTTTTGACAAAGCAACTTATCTCGAGTTCTCTAAGGTATTGCAGTTTTAAAGTTCTCATTCCATATCTTCATTAAGTATTAACCAATTATATATATTTCGCTATGGTTGCACATTCCCCCTTAACAAATTGCTTAGTAAAAAACTGTTTTTTGTTTTATGTCATCTTTTTCATCTAAAATTATCATTTTAATAAGTAATTTTTAAGCAAAAAAAGAAAAACACAACAAGTAACTTGAATGCTCATATAAAAATTTAGGAGTACCGTTAGTGTCCTCATTTTCCACTGATCCGAACTAAGCCAAATGAAAAAAAATTATTCGGACAAATTGATGTTCGCCTCCTTTTTTGAAGTCGGTTAAAAACACAAAAGTTGCTTTGTCAATGGTCCACGGAGTTTAATTATATGTATTTACATATATATACGAAATTATCGAAATATTTTCAAAAGCTTTACTCTCTAAAACACACTTATGTAAGCTTAAATTAAATAACTTCCCAAACCCAAGAGCACCGCTCCAACAAATGCTATGCCACTTAAGCTTCTCGTTGCCACACCAGCAGCTGTCGTCACCTGCTCGGTTCTATTTACCACTGTATCCAGTATTGTATCTAATTCATTCTTCATAATCTCTGGCAACGGTTTCTGTTTGGTATCGCACGCTGTATCCTCGATGGCATCCACCACATTCGCTGTCAAAATGCGATAATTTACTCTACCCGGGTAGAGTTCATCGTAAATGAATTCTTGTAAATTATTTGAGAGCACCCACAATCTATCCTCCGCATCAACCTTCACTTCACTCGGAAATACCAAATCCAATGCGCTGGAATACACGCGGCCTTGCGTGCTTGCGGAATACTCAGCATTGTTTGTACTCCAACAATCCAAAGCATTCAAATTTGGCAGCGCATAGAATAAAACTTCTGTGCGTGGATCTACAAATGCAGCACCAGCTTGTCCGTTTATGCCACGCGCTCCAAGTATTTTGAAGTCATGATAGATACCACTAGATGTAGCCAAGGTTTTATTTCTTAGCATTCTAGTGTTAACTGCGAATTCGGTCGTTGAGCTAAGTGGATGGAAATAGAGTGTGGCAAAACCATCTGACTGTGCCTTGGACAACGCTAGGCCGTACAAACCGTCATCCCATTGGAATTCTATACCACCAATGCTATAATTTCCAGCTAATGGCTCGGGGTGGAAGAAATTGTGTTGCACACGCCAGGAATTATCTACGGCCCATGAGTAAACCACCAAACCCGGAGCGCCCAAGTCAGCAGCGTATGCAAAAGTATTCTCACAGTCGCCATCCTCCACGGCTAGATTTGCATAGAAAGAACCTTGTTTTATATGACTGCTGGGGAAACGGTAGCGACGCAACAGATTGTCATTATGCAAGTCGTACACCAGCAGCTGAGCGGGTCCGAAAATGGTTGTGTTCTCCAAGACGCCAGCGATGCGTGAATCCAATACCCAAAGGCGTCCGCAGCGATCGGCGCGTATGCGGAAGGGTGATACAAGCTCCGGATCGGGTTCACTCAGACTGTGAGCCTCCCAGTTGGGGAAAGGTGTGAGCGACGGAGATTTTGTTGATTTGTCTGAAAAGAAGATATGTACATAAATAAATAGGTGAATTGATGCGAGTATTTGGCGTAGGTTACGGTAGGTTGAAGGTCCTAGAAAGATGCTTCGCTCGACTTAGTGAAAGTTTATTTAAAATGGAAATGCTTTGAAAATTGTGAACTATTGGATTCCTCGAAATCTAATAATTTTTCCTTAAAACACTCTAAGTAAATGGAGAGTAACGAAATCAAAAAAAGAATATGTATACCGAAACAAAGTCTTGCTTTGAGGATCCAGCCGAAACCTACTAGCAATATAAACCAAGCTGCCACCCTGGGTGCGGAATGCTAAAGGAATCGGAGGAGAGGATCTTATTAGGTTGGGGCTATTCTCATAAATTTTTCATAGGTTTGGGCGTTTTAACTCTCGCGTATCATCAGTGTATGTGAATGCTCTCTGTGGGGTATTTTGCGGCTGTTTAGTATTAATCCCTGACAAATCCTAGCTTGATATTAAGATATGTATGATTGCATCAGAGTACGAATCACGGCATCAGTGATCGAATGACTGCTCGTTTCGATAAATATAATAAATATAAAAATAAATTTTAAATTGAATTTCACTCAACCGAGGATGCCTTGATTCGGGCTCTGATGAATAGCTGAATGCACAGCCTTAACTCCCCGTCTAGCTATGGTGCCGGTCACAGTATTGTATCTATTAACACAACTTCTAACCCTCTCGTTGAGCTCCGATATAATCTGTTTTAAACCTTGGTGAAATAAAACAAATTATAAGGGTAATCCTGGGATATATTTACAGCGAAAGCCTTACACTATGTACGCGCTTCCATTGGCATTCAACGTGTTAAGTCAACAAGTCGTTATGAAGTTTTATGGCCAATAAAAACCTTAACTGGTTGTTTAGATTATTTTTTTAATTAGCATGAAATCGTGAATTTCTTTTCAGACCCAGAGGAGACGATTTATTATTTTTTTTCTTTGCAAACAACTTTTTAACTAACTACTACGAAGTGGTGAACAAAACAAACGATTTATTGTCAATAAATCATTTATTTTTATTAAAAGAGGTGCTTAGGTAGTAACGAGTAGGTAAACTTGCAAATGATTTGTCATAAAAAATATTTGAAAAGTTCTGAGTATTCAGAATTAATATTTGCTTTTGCAGGTAAATAAATTTAAGAAAGCTAAAGGCATTGGAAATGAAACGTGGTAAATGCATATTTTTGTTTCTTTCGCTCTTACTAATATTCTTATGTCTTCAAGCTAAAAGCGTAAATAAAAGCAGAAAATCAAGATTTCAATATGTCTGACAATGATAATCTAAGCGAGATATCTAAGAGAATAACAAACAAATTAGAGTTTTACTTCACTTGTTGTTTGATTTTTGCATTTATTTGGTTATTCAGCTTATGTGTCATAACCGTGTAAGGCGAAGTATTTACCAAATTAACAGTTCTATGCCTTCAGTGAATTCGTATACCAGAGTTCATTGATGCTTACAAAAATACTATCTATGTATGTATATGTGTACATATGTGTGTACATATATAGCCCGCACAAATACATATGTACATTAGGGTGCGTCAGTCAAAAAAAAAAAATAATCGGTACTGTTTTCCCATCGGAATTATAAAATATTTCAGAAAAATATTAAAATTTATATAAACTGAACCGATTTGAAAAAATTTTCATAAAACCCGTTTTTTTAAATCAAATTGGTTTTCAAAAATATTCTTTTCCAAAAACACATTTCAGAGTAGTAGTCGTAGAAGAGTGGCTGAGTTCCAAGTTGCATCAATGCAAAGCATCAGCCTCTTTTATTTCTAAACTATATTTAATAAGCCAGTTTATGCTTAGAAGGTATGCTTAAAATTTTTACAAATTGTTTCAGCGCCATCAAAATAATAAGAATTTTCGGTCCAGTTTACGTAAACCTTAATAATTTGCGAAATATTTTGGCGAAAGTCTTACAATATAATAACTGCAGCTTGTTGGTGAGGCACCCTAATGTACATACATATGTACTCTTACACTTACATATGTATATCTTTGTATGACTTCACGCATTCTCACCGCCAAAATTATTTTACACAGATTTTTTTTTTGGCTGCATCAATATGTGCTCGTATTTCCCCCCATGACTAATATGTTGCCAATGAAAACAGCACAAAAAATATTTTACTGTATTTTATTGGCATACACATGTAACCAGATGTGATTTGAAAATTGTTATGTGGGTGCAGTTGAGTAAGCAATGGTCCAACCGGTCTTTGCGCAAAGCTTGAGTTTATTAATGGATTAATTTTAATATTTTACACTCAAACTCAACTCAGTAGAACACATACATACATCATGTACACTTGTTTGTTTGTACATATGTACATATATACATAAATTTCTATAACGATGAGGTACATTATTTCCCATGACGATTGAATGCAATAAATTCTGAATATAAAATTGCAATGACTTTGAATTTAAAGTAACTTAAAGTGAACTTCATAGTCTTATACATATTTATTAATTCTTTTGTTTAGCTAATACGAGGAAACAAGGCAAATATTAGTTTGAGTAGATTACTATACTAAGTCAAGTCTATAGAATTTATATAAAATTAATCTGATTAGGCTGATTGCTATTTTCTGTCTATTTTTTTTTATCTTAAAAAATAAATATGTATGTATGTATGTACTGAGATGTTGGTAAGGAGCACTAATGTCTATCACAAATCAAAGTGTTAGTGGAAAGTTGACACTGTGAAGCAATTTGGTGTTTGTTTTTTTTACAGGACCTTCAACGAATAAAAGCCCAAACGGTCGTTTCCACTCGAGACAGTCAAGCTCCAAGAGGCTATTTCTACTACATCTCATCACAATATTTTTTTCCACTGAGTTAAGTTGTACCCTTTTTGGTCCCAAATTCAATCATGTTACAGTTACAGTAATTTTATAAATTGACTTTGAACGAATTTCTTGTATTCTGATATCTGTAATACCATTTAGCGACAATTTTTTTCATAGAAGATTTTAACCACTACGATCTGGTGTTTTGGAGATATGTAACTCTAAAGCAGTATCGGGCATTTTTGGCATGAATACATTGTCTTTTGCTGCCAACTTCGCACAGTGGTGCAAATGACAAATTTACTATTTAAAAAGGTCTACAGCCTACAATTCTTGAAGGATTTTAATTGTTTTTCATTGAAAGTTAATTACACTCTTTAGAGGTTTAAGGGGCTACTTTTCTTAATTTTTTGTGTTTTATAATTAAATGTTTTGATCAAATAAAAATTTGATCGACCGACCGATCAAAAACAATAAACGGCAATTGAATTTTTCTATATTTTGTTGATATTTCAACATTAAAATTAATAAAATTAATTCTAAAAAGTAGCTGCTTAAACCCCTTTTGAATTTAATTATCTATAAATAAAAAAATTAAATCCACCAGAAATTCAATCGAAAATTTCGCGATTGCACCACTGTTCCCATACTATAAGCAGGCCTTGGTGACGTTGACTGGGCAGTAACCTCGAAGTAGCGTTGCGTGTTCTTATATAAGACGTTGACGGCCTTACTATAAGCAAATCAAAGCAATTGCTGTTAAGCAAGACTGCGCTGCTAACACACACTTTTCAATATGTAATAGTATGAGTGTGCCCGACACTGCTCTACAGCCTTATACATGGGTAGCTTTAGGCTAAAACTAAGAGTAGAAGACGTGATAAACTCGAAGGACCTTTTACTAAATCTCTGTTTTAGTCTTTCAAATCAGCCATAAAAGGGGCTGCACTTTGGCATATTGATTATTCTCTTAATCTGCCTTTAGTAACCATCCACTCCGATGGCCAAGCAGCTATAAGGTCACTGGAATGCTGTGAAACCTCGTCGAAAATTGCAGAGGATGTAGACAAGTTCTTAGCAAGTTAGCTTCTAAGTTTACTACCCACATTGACATTGAATGACAGGTGATAGAGACAGGGTAATTGCAAGGTAGACGAGCTTGTGAGGAAGGAAATATCCCCGTCAGATGTCAACTCGTTCTCCCGTTACGGACATACATATGTACCTCTATCTAGCTGCATAGGATGGCCTAAATCATACTTCGTCGAGAAGGCGAAAAAAAATGGTCGGAAGAACCCACGTATAGAACGATACGACAAATCATTCGTCTAAAACGCCCTCTACTTAGGCTAGTGACCAGAATTAAAACAGTTCACTGTCTGATAGAAGGGCATGTTAGCTCCAGCTGCTGAGAAAGAAATTGAAAGCGTGGAGTACTACTATTTCACTGCCCTTCTTGTACTCAGTGACTAGTAGTGGTATAATTTGTCAAGCAATTTTATCCTCACATAATTAACTCTTTAGCACCTCTATTATGGGTCTTTTTTACACTTAAGCGCAGAATTTCGCTTGGAGCCACCAGGGAAACAAAACCAATAAAAAATACTCTCGAGTCAATACACAGTGTCTATGACCGATTTCAACTCACCATCGAGATCAAAGTAGGCCAATGACGCCGGTACACCATCGCGCCAACGTGGCAACGCTACATACATGCGCGATCGATAAACTTCCAATCCAAAAGGTATCACATTATCTGGGCGGAATTCATGGTTTTCAATAGCCGTCCAACGCGCTTCAGCATTCTCGTACTTGTAATCCATCTCCTTCCATTCGTAAGCGACGCGCAAATTATCCTTGCATAGAGCCAAGGTGGTGAAGAGTAAAATGGCGCATACAGTTCGAAGCGTCTTGGAGGCCATTTTGTAATATTGTTGTTGTTTTTTTGCTTCAACTGTAGTTTCGTGATTATTTTACTATTTCGTAATCTATTACTGAAGCTACAAATATTATTTAGCGCTTGTGGCTAATAGTTTTTCTCGATTTGGGCTCGACGGAGTATGATAAAATATGTTAATTTTAACGGGAATGAACCTGCTCGTGGAGTTGAAATATTTAGCACAACGAAATACTGTAGTCGGTGATGATGTTATTGTTGCAGGTTTTCTTTTACTTTTATTCTCCCTTTTCTATACTAGTTAATACTTCAACTTGGGATCAATCTGCGTAATGCTGAAAATAGATAATTATATTAGTTATTAATTGAAATGTTTTTATTTGCAATATTTAAATTTGAAATTAAGGAAGTAACGATACAGTTATATGATTAACCTGATTTTTGAGTTTTAAAGGGCAGTTTGTCAACTTAATTTTAAAATTTAGATGGCATTTATGCACAAATTTTGCTACTTGAAAAAAAAACGATCCTAAGAAGTCCTTTGTTAACCGCTTCAATTGAAAATTAAATTATTTCCCTTTTAAATTTTACATACATATGTATCTTTTCCCAGCATGAATTTAGCAATCAAGTTTATGAATGAGTACATTTTATGCAAAAAAAAATAAGCCTACAACGCAATACAAAAGCATTCTGCACAATAACATTGATGTCTGTAAATAGTTTCGATTTTTCTTCATTTTTTTTTTCTTCAGTACTTTCTTATTCAACGACCTTGTCCAATCACAACTTCAAAACAATTTTGCATTCGTTTGCCACATAGCGTCACCGCCTCTATTGTAGTCATTTGTTTGTAGTAGTCTATATTTACGTAACCGCTAAAGTGGACACACAAGCGAATTTGTGCACCTTTCTATTCCTTTGTTTAAGCTTTTGTGCTTTCGCATTGTACGCATGCAAATAAGTTTAATCCAAAATGGATACAATGATAGTTTCGACTGATCAAAGGCGCTTTGATTTTTCAAAGAGCACAGAAGTACATACATACATACGAGTATAAATGAATGTACATGTGTACATACACACATATTTATGTACATATATATTTCTTACCCACTAATCCATAAATTTTTTTGGTGTTCGAGTGAGCTCATAAACTTTATGCAACCCACATAAAATGGAACAATTTATTGTGTGCCGATATAAAAGTAGCCCAATGATCAAGCAACGTTATGACCTCTGACTCGTCCTTTTGAAAAACTTATTTTAAAATGAGAGACGATCATTATCTATTGACTTTTTTTCTAAATAACAGACAGTCGTGGTTATAAACGGTGTTGCTAAATTTCACCCAGACTGGCACGTAAGCTTCTCAAGAGATGTGATGGTACGCCTTGAATTATTTGCTGATACACTCGAGATAAAAGTCTTATTGCTATAAGCATTTCGTAGCGTAAGTGCATATGTATGTATGCTGAAATTTTCGAAAAAGAATTTAATCGCGTTTTTTTTTTTTTAATCAAATACTATGTATGTAAGCGCCCAAATAGCGAAATAAATGTAACGGTGTATTAAAGCTTTTGAGATGGGAAATTTCAAAAAGTTTTAAATATATATTTTTCTTTTTTTGGTTCAAGGAATCCATTTACTTGGTGACAAGAACCACCAAAAACATATTTTGAACTTTTTTTAAGTAGATTGCGTGCGGCTTTAGACCAAAAACGGGAGAACCCCAAAATTTGTTTACCTCAAACAGCATACAATGCGCTTTAAAGAAAAAAAAAAACAAAGTTGAAATATATTTTTCGGTTTTGCGACAATGAAAATTGATTCCTTTGACACAAAAATAACACGTATATAGATATGTTTTAAACTTTTAAAAAGTTCGTTGCATACAGTTTTTTTCAAGGTCAATTTAAATACTAAGGTAATTATTTTATCCAACGAGACTAGTTTTTCTTCTTGAATTCTCGATCCCAAAAGGTTTAAAATATTTTTTTCTACCTTTATTCCACTATTGCTTCACGAGATATTAAATTTTGTTCCACTGTGCGGCGTTGCCAACACTTTTTAAGTTCTCTGTCTAATATCAAGAAAACCTTCAGTAGGCAGTCTATATTGAGTGCTTCACAAATGTCTGTGGCCTTAAAATTAAATGGCTTTTTATGTGTGCCACAGAAGTCTACAGAATAAGCTATTTTCTTTATGTAACAACAAGATTTTCGACATTCCCATAGCCATTATATTAAAAAAAAAAAACTCGCAAATTGCAAATAAAACTTCCAACTTCACTAACAAAAGCCAAACGCAAATAAATTCTAGTACGCAAATAAACTCTGTCTTGCTGATTCATTTTGGAAATACACTTTAGTCAATGGCTCTCTAAAGCCATTGCAAATGCCTCTGGTGGGATGCTGTAAAAAACCTCTAACAATTTAATTTTATGTACATAACTACACATGTATGTATGTATGTATACATAAATAATTATAATTATAATTTTTGCACTCATTAACATATTCAAATTCAAATAAGAAGTTCATAAACATAATTGCTAAACACTCGAACTTCTCAGCGTTCAAGTTCATAACGCGGTTGAACTAGTTAGAAGCCCCATTCACCTGCCATTTTTTATTGCCACTTATGTTTGTTTTCGAATATATTTTAAAGTAGTATACATATATGTATATGTACATTAAATACAGTGCTGTTAAAAAAATAAGCAATGTTTGGTTATCCTAGTCGTCAATCATTGTATTCAGTGGTGTTAAGTCTTATAAGGTGTATGTACATTAGGGCGGTCCAAAATTAGTGAAGTCGGAATTTTTTATGCTCTCACCCCCTAGGATGGTTCTATATCGAAAGAGGTATAACCATAATTTTTTTATTTTGAAATCAAAAAATATTCAGAGGTCGCTCAAAGTATGTATTTTGTATGGGAAAAAATCCACTTTTCGTGGAAATGGTTCTTTCTTTAAAATCAATATTTCTTTAAAATCAATATTTTTCGACCGGACAACTCTGGTTCTCTTCAGGAAACTTCCAATAACAATATTTAATTATTTATTTAACCATGTTTTAATAATGAAAATATATTATTTATCCCCCTCATTGCATTTTCTGGCATTTTCTAGAGGGTGTTGGCGGTCCTATAAAATAAAGTTACTAAGAATAAATTGTTAAAAATATAATTAGGTTTTTTATTGGGAATCTGTTGAAGAGAAACAGAGTCTTCTGATCGAAAAATATTGATTTTCGAGAATTCTATACCATTTCCACGAAAAGTTCTTTTTTCCTCATGCAAAATACTTGGAAAATTTTGAGCGCTTTGAGCGACCTCTACAAAAAAAGGGGTATACTTTTCTTCGATATAGAACAATCCTAGGGGGTGAGAGCATAAAAATTCGGACTTTACTTTTTTTTTACATGCATTTTTGGACCACCCTAATGTACATAGTGTAAATCCACGACCTCTTCTTGTTTTTAGTTGGCGCTACAGATCCTTCTCATTTTTTTTTTTTTTTCAAAATAGTTCTTGTTACGCATACGACTGAGTCGCCTTCGGATCTATAAAAATGAAAATTTGGCATCAGCGTTGGCGTTATTGATATTTATCGGAAATATAGCCATATTCTCCATTTTGAAATAAAGGTGTTAAGAAACGGTATTAAAACTATGTAAAATAAAACTGGTTTCCATTTTTCGAATAACTCGAAAACCGGTTTTGGAAAAAAGTTGAATAATCGAACGCCGTTGTGGCCACTATTTCACCGAAATTCCGTAGAAATTCATGAAACATTGGAGAACATGTATTTTGGGGATTGCAGCACCAAATTTTGCACATAACTTTTTCCTTGCTTGAAATAAAAAAAACGTAGGACGGCAACTGCAGTTTAATCCACCAAACCAAAACAATTTTCCAAACACCCAGGCCCATTGTACTTAAAGCCAAGAGGGATTATTTAGAGGATAGTGATATATATATATACAGCTGTGATGGGAATTCATTGCTCCTCTGCAAACCTACCAGACTATTTTATGAATCTTAGCAGTTTGTTGAGGGAAAGAGAATGTAGCTCCTCCACTCTTAATCCATCCGATCCAAAAATGTACCATTTAAGTCTGGCAAACAAGATGTACACATTATATCTATAATGGCCTACGGTGATCACCACAGTGTCCTATCACCCGACAAGTTCAAGCTTGTTCCATCACATAACGGAGTTCAGTTTTCAATACCTTTAGGGCAGCTTAGATGTAATTGCATGCAGACACTGATTTTATTTCCGCGCTACCTTTTGCCAATTATCCAGTCTGCCTCTTTCAGTATTGCAAAGACTTCCGATTGAAATACCGTTGCCATTGCACACAAATCAGTAAAGCACCCTTAAGTTATCGTCCAGATGCCATCCAGCTATAATAACACTTTTAGTTTTAGCCTTCTTTACCGAACTCTGCATTGTTCCCTTGTTGAATAGCCAACGACGTAGTACTTTCTTCAAAAGTAGACTCAGTTTGCCATTAGGTGCCGAAAACAAAGGGTATCTCTCTGGCCGTCTTCTAAACAACTCTACCTACTTATCATAGAAACTTAATGCTTCAGTTTTTTTTTATCTAAATTTTCTACTACCTTTAAGGCCGGATCAGACGACTGCGCACTTGCTCAAAATGTAGAGTAAATTGGTACCCCAATCGTGTGATCGGAAAACAAATATTTAGACTAGTGCCAATCAGGAGAGACTATTTTTATATACACATTGTTCAAATTTATAGTTGCTAAAGAAATTTTCGTTCCAATTTTTGTAGTTTGTGCTAATAAATAGATACAATAAAAAAAAATATACAAGTTTCGAAAATGTACCAACAATGTGATCCGACCTTTAGGTGTTCGCTTTTCTTTAAAAATTATTATTTATTTTTTTTTTTTTAACTACTCAACTGCTGTGCAGCGCATTTCAAGCCGGCATTTCAACGTTCTACTTGTTTTTATTTGTTCGTTTTTGGCGTCGCGACATTAAATATATGCGCATAAATTTATCGGCACACGTTTGGGCATACAAATATGTATGTATGTGTATGTATGTACCTGCACACAAAATATATCTAACACAAACGTGCTTCAACACAAATACAATTTATAAGCATGTGCGCCCTAACGAATTTTCTGTGTAGCGGTCGCGGGAGCGACAGTGAATTTTAAGCTGTCAAAGAGTTTTTTTTTTTTTTTGCGTTACCCAAAATATTTTGTAGTATAAACGCCAAGTGAAAGACAGGTAGGCAAACCGCTAGCTAATTGTATACATACATATGTATGTGTGTGTGTATGCAGTTTTAGCTAGTGAACCGATCACGCGCGAACGTGCTAGATCGCATTCACAGCAAATGTGCTGTGCTTTGCTTTGACGCGCACATACATACATACACACATACAGTCTGAATCAGGTTTGCAACTTAAGTCTTTGGTTTGGTTTGGTTTCAAGGCTTAACGGCTTCGTTTAAATGCTTTGCCATTCGCTTTTCATTCGCTCAAATGATTATTTAACCAAAAATAAAACTGAAATCATTTTAAATGTTCTCGCCTAAGTGCTTAGAACAAAATTTAAATGTATTTATTAAATGCATTGCATTTCGTTGGAAATTTAATTTGTTCTGTATATTTGCAAATACATACTTATTAAATCTTTTATGTCACGCCTTGCTAGTAAAATTCCCAAAAGTTTATGGGCATTTAGTCACACCGAAATTACATCATTGTTTGTCTTGCACCGCTGACAAACCAAAATTTCGCTACTTTTGTGTACAATGAATTGTTTTTTTTTTTTTTTTTTTTTTAATGTATTACTACCGTTGCTTAGCGCATTTGCACACTTTGGCGGCTGCTTCAGCCGGTAATTAATGCTTTCTTTGCAATTTAACGACTATGTATTAGTATATATATATATGTATATATGTACGTGAGCGGTAATATAAATAGTACATATGTACATTTGTATACTGACATCATTTACATACATTCGTTACATGCGCTTTTGCAGATCTGCTGATCATCACTCGACTTTAGTATTCGATATGCATCAAGGCTGACATTTTAAATAAATTGTCCATTGAGCGCGATGATTAAAGACTCTCAAGGCAAAATTAAAATAAAAACTTCAGGCGGTTGAACTGATACAAATTAGGCATTTGTTGTATGCGACTTTTTCTTTCCTGCCAACTGAGAGGTTCACTTGAGCCAATTTGTCGGCTTTTAGTTGGTTTCAAAGTGACAATAAAAAGTGAGGTGATGTAAAAGCAATACAAAAGTGTTTTTCATCAATATTGATTTTGCTTTGCTTGCCTTAGTGTTTCTTTTTTATCTATTTAATTTTATTTTATTTTATTTATTTACACCCAAATTTATAAAAAAAAGAGAAGACTTTAACTGCTTTATAAATCGAAATTTTTTATGAAAATGTCACTTCATTGTAATAACACCGTTAGTCTTCATCTAAGTGTTTTTTTTTTTTTAATCTTTCAACATCATCTCTATAGTAAATATATTTGTTGTTCACCGCATTTGTACACAAAATTTGTTATTAATATTCTTCTTACTCACATTCATCTAACGCACAATCGGCAGCACCTCTATGAGCCACAACTTGTTTATCGTTAGAATTACAAAAAAACAATACGTTTACGTTTAAGTTTAAGCAATCCAATGTCAGCGACACTAAATTCTCATTTTGCCGCTACAACTTCTTTGCCGCTTGCCGCTCAAAACAAAACTAAAAGTTGTTCCGCCAAATTGAAAAGCTTCAAATGCAACAGCACTAACTAAAACGCCAAGCCGCAGCAATGAGCCATTGAGTGAGTTTGTTTGGAGTAGGACAGATGTTTCACTCAATTTGATTTATTTCAAAAAATAACTCAAACTTTTTTTTGGATATGCGCTAATCGTAGGTAATACAGAATTGAATGAATGACGCTGCATTGGTATGAATATTATAAGTAGTGTTGGGCACTATCGATGCCAAAAGTACTCAGAACTCGAGTCAAGTCAAAAGGAACGACAGTACCCGATTTTAAAAAGTATCGATACTGAGTACTCCAAAGTACTCAGTAGTTACTCACAAAAGAACTCGAAAGTATCTACTCAGAACTTAAAAGAACTCGAAAGTACTCAGTACTCAAAAATACTCCGGATCGATACGAAGTACTCAGTATGAACTGTCGTTTAGATACTTTAAAGTACTGAGTTTTATTTACATTTACCGGTATTCAGAAATGATTGTACTTGATTTATTTCAAGTTTTAATAACTTTCCAGTGCAATACTTGTACCCAAAACAGTTAGCCATTCAATTGACTTAATTTGGGATAAATATATTATTTGAATTCGTACGATGCACGATAAACGCTTGCGTTCCATTATCCTCTATTACGAATTGATATTTGTCGCATGAAACGTGATAATTAGCTAAGCCTATTAGTGCTGGTTCTCAATAAGAAGTGAACAAAAACCACAGCCATAAAATATTTAATTTTAAAAACCAAAAAGGTGGAGAAAAAAATTTCGAATATAATAAGATCGAAAAATATTATCGGAATAATGTAATGAATATGTAAAATCGCTCAAATTTCGACTAAAGATTCAGCCTCATTGCGTAAGTCGTAAATTAGGCTAAATTGTACGACTCGACAACGTTGGCACTGTCTACTGTGCTACGTGCTGAAATAAGTAAAGTGCTGCCAAGTTTTTCTGTTTTAATACACTAGTCGAGTCGAAATTTTAGGGAATGGCATAAAATTTTCGATACCATTCGACTCTCGAAAAAGGACTTGCGTTCAAAACGACTCTCGCAATGTGGCTAATATTTTAGGGGTTTGAATTCTTTTCGCCAAACCACCTTAGCTTATGACACATATTAACATATAAAATATTTATTAAAGGATACCACTTTTTTCAAAAACTTAGTTCGATTTAATTAAAATCGATTTGCTTAAAAATTCAAGCTCATTTTTTATCAATAATTAAATATGACAACATGGGTGGGAATAGATTTTTATCTAGAATTTTTTTTTTAATTTTTGGCCCAACATCGATGCTATGGGGCGAAATCTGTTAAACTCGAAGAAAGTTCCTTCGCTACTTGTAAAAGTGCGTTTATCTACTACTAGTTGACACTCGCAATAGGGGTGCTAGTTTTTGTAAATCCAAAAAAATATAAGTAAAACTACCAACTAACGAAGCAACGAGCTCGATGTGAAGACCCCTAATGACAAAAGATGAACATTTAGTGGATTTTAATAAAATATTTTAAAAATTATGTTTCCAAGTTGGTTTTAACATTTTGGTTTTTTTTATCGACCTTTTTTATTTCGACATTCAAAAAACTTTTAAATTTCTACATTTTTATTTCTGATTTATTGTATGGTTGCCGTGTTGTTTGCGTTGTTTACAAATACTTGAAACATTTAATCCAAAACGCATTTCAGGCGTCGAAAAACCTATTATTTCGTTGTTTTGAAAGCCCAAACACGTTTTCGTTTCGTGCTGATGTTATAAAAAATTATGGCACCCTTTTTCTACTCACCATGAATTTAACGCCAAAAGCCAAATGCTCGCCGCGTATGTATGTAATGCATATGCGAAAAATTTAACTGCTACGAGTATTCCATGCAAATAAAAGATATTATGTCGAATTAAAATTAATACCTACCTCCCAAATAAGGGCTTGCATTGTTATTTTCCATTTATTTTGGAGCCGATCGTAAACATCGAAACAAATGAAACAACAATTCATAGCGTTGATTAAAGTTTATATAAGAAGTAGCTTGATATATATTTAAATATAATAAAATTTACAGAAACACTATACATAATTTCTTTTGTTTTTTTTTTGTTTTGCTTTTAAATTTATGGTATATATATTGCATTACACTTGCATATAAAATTACATTCAACTGTGAAACAAATTAATAAAGAATACCGTAATCCAAGTATAGATGTACATACGAGTATGTATGTACATACATATGTATAAAAAAAGAATAAAAACGAGAAAATGAAATATAAAATTATTTCAGAAGATAAATATGTATAACAACAAGGTATAATTTAATAACTACATTTCAAAGTGGCGAAGAAGACAAAAAAGTAGGCCTTTAAATAATAACTTAGTACTTACTTAAGACTATGATTAGTGTATTGATTGATTTTGATTTTTGTTTTCATTACGTTTTTTTTTTTAACAGTAATTACGATACGATAGTATGTAGAATAGACAAAAGCCAATACTTTTGTTTTTGTTTTGAATTTTTTTTTTTTTCAATTTTAAAACAACAAAAGCTGTGAAACACAAACCAGCGAGCTGTGGAGAAAGTAGCGTTTATTTTTGCTATATTTTTCATACTATTTTCGGGGCATATAATTTTTTTTTTTTTTTTGTAGCTGATGTAAACATTTGTTTTTTGCATTTTTTATATTTTTTCTGAACATTTTTTTTTTATGTGTGTAACTATAACCGCAGGCGCATAACTTCATACAAGTAGATAGTACAAACTCTGCAAACTACTGTATACTATATTGTTTAATTATTTGTTTAAAATATGTATTCAAAGCTGAAAGCTAAACTTTTGCCTACGCATTTGCTGCTGTAAATTCAAATTTATTTTAAAATTATTTCAACTTATATGATATATTTATATAGTATATGTATGCAAGTAGTAAAATGGTGTTGAATAAAAGGCCGCTTGAACATTTTTATTTTTTTTTTTTCAAAGCTTTAAATCGTTTTAACTACTTTTCGCTGCGCAATAAATGCAACCTTTATCCGATTTCCTAGGGACAACAAAATATACTTCGAAAAATCATTTTTATATGTATGCCCTTACGTTTAGTAGTAAATCTTTCAAGCATAACATAAAAAGAATGTAGAATATTAAATATATATGTATATATGCATACTAAATAAGCGAATAGAAGCAAAAATGTTTTGCATTTTTTATTTCATCTTTTTATTTTTGCAACCGGCAATCACTGCGCACAGAAAATCTCTGTAAAAAAAAACTTAAACAGCTTCATAAACAGACAATTTTTGTCATAAACGTAGCAAACCAAAAAAAAAAAATTCTTAGAAAAGATATATGCAAATACATATAAATTTATATATATATATGTACTAGGGTAGTGACAAGGACTAAAAAATCCAACAGCCTGTCCGTTGGGACGCGCCCAGGACGCAGCTATGATGTGCGCAAACACATCGCCTGCTTTGTGCGTGGCAAGCAACAAATGCTGCATACTATGTACAAATGTGAAAATTAAAATTTTTTGTTTTAAGAATTACACTGTAAAACATTCTCGCTTGCATGCGACGCACCTTTGCAAGGGATTTTTTAATCAGCAAAATTAATGTGACACGCTTTCGATTGGGCGCTCGCTCCCAGATATTAAAGCAAAATTGATAAATGTTTGGGGACAAGTATTATTTATTTATTGGTAAATGTAAACAATGAATTACTGTGTATTTTAGAAGAAAATTATATAAAGTGAGGGGGTAGATAGTATATATACATAGTGGGTGGGATGCAAGGGAAACCAGGGCTTTGACAAAATTGACTAGCAATACGAGTTCAAATCATACTTAGATTTTAGATGTTGAAGAAAAAAATCAGTTTTGTAACAGACAGGGCAGGGTGCGCAATTGTAGAGGTAGGACATACGCTCACTAAATCAATGTGACATAATATGTATTAATATATTCAATGAATGAAGTCGCAAGAAAAAATTATTATTGCATTGTATTTGTTTCAAAAAAGTATGTGATGTGATTGATTAGGTCATATCAAATGATGTTTAACCATTTTCTTTTAAACTTTTTAAACTTTTAGTGATGTGATGTTACACGAGATAATACATGACGACATCACATCATATGACAGAACATCTCGTGCATCATAATCTTCATGAACCGTTGTTATAACAAAAAGAACCATTCGACCAACGTTAAGTCCTTAGTATGATTATAGTATAATCATTATACATATCCAGCCTTACCGCCAAAAAAAAAAGGTTTTTTTTTTTAATTTTCAATTTTTTATGCAAAAGAGCATCTAGACGTTTTGAGAGTATTTTTGCATCATAAATAATTTTTATTTTTCATTTTTCATTTTAATATTGATTTTTCCCCCCCTCCCTAAGCGGTTTCATGAGCGCCTCATACACCCTGCATGGTTACAAAACTGTTCTTTTTTGCTTATTTAATTCTCCCAACCATCTTAAATTTAGTAAGTAGTACCTGGTACTCAAAAATACATAGTTGCAAAATCAACCTCACCAAACAACATCAACAACATAGCAAACAGCAGCAATAAGTAGCAAGTAAAAATTAGAAACAATTGCACGCAAATATTGTTGCTGTCAACTAACAAATACATTACATATAAAAATATTTAATGATGTATTATTACCTTGAAAAGTATTTGTCTAACTAATTATTATTAGAAACAAATCTATGTAAGTGAAAGGGGGTAGGGGAGAGCGAGAGCGAGCGCGACCAACTACTCAGGTGTCGCCCAGCGCAAGCGGATAGTCTGTCGAAGACGGGAAGAAGACGGGTTAGCGAAGTGCCGTTTTGCCGCAATTTGAATATAAATACTTCCAATTTTTGCTAATAAGTGCAAGTATGTTTAATAAATGATACATTTAGTAATACCAAGAAGTTTATCAGGCAGGTTCTGCAATTCACTTACGAGTGAAAATTTCAAACCCTGAAAATTTGAATTCAAAGCCTTAAAATTTGATTGAAATTCACTCGGAATTTAATTGCTGAACCTGCCTGCGTATTTTGCATTTACTAAAATTTCTACCAAATACCCTTTACATAAATATTTATTCACGGACATCTTTTGAAAATGTTACGTACAAATTAGAACAAAAAGTAAAAGAAAGATAGAGAGCTTAGAAGTTAATGTTATTGCTTTTTTTACGATTACAGTGTTAATTTAAAACAAATATGAGTTAGCACTTTGCAACTTTTCGGTTTTCCATTAAACTTTTTTACTCTCCTGCACCGAGAATTTACGTAATTAGACAAATTTTTGGCACGCAACAACGGCACAACCCTTCTTGGCATTCTTTTCATGCCACACCCTAATGCCATCCGCTTTGCATTGAGGTACCCACGGCTCGCATAACTCTTTACCCCAGCGGCATGCGTTAGCCGCCGGTGAGCCACTGCAAGCCAGGAGTCCAACATCAATTTTGCGCGGCCGCAGCCATATAAAAAAAAAGCGTACAAATAATTGCTTGACGATACTTAAAAGGTGATGCTGTCATCTCGTATGTAGTATGTATGTATATATGTACATATGTATGTGTGTTACTGCAGCCAAATCACTTGTCACTGTAAACATATGCAATAAGTATGTATGTGTATCATTTACATATACATGTAGATACAATATGTTTGAATAAATACGTATTTTAGCACATAACTAATTACACATCAGTAATGTACCGTACCTGGATATATGTATGTATGTACTTAATGATATCGACCCCCCTTCGCGCTTTTTTTAGAAATTGGCTTTTTGATACAAATTTGTTCAAAAAAATTTGAAAACGTTCTCCTGTAAAATTTAGTTTTTGACACATATCCACGATAATTTCACGCAAAGGGGTCGATACATATGTATATTAAATGAATGTATGCATAGTGTACGTGTATGATAAAATATTTTTGCTTTGGTTGGTTTGGTTTTATGAATTCAAAGTTCGGCATTGTTTATCTAGATTTTAATAAACAATTTAAAATGCAAACAAACAATTTGTTATACAAAGATGCCCATATGTACATATGTGAGTGTGTTCAAAAAAGGAGGAACATAACTAATTTCGACCATCATTAAAAGGAGTTTTTTTTACACAACACATACATACATATACATAAATTTCCTATTGTGTGCCAGACGCCAAAATAGAAACAAACTAGCTTAATGTAATCGTGAGGAAATTTTTTAATTAAATGTTATTCTAGTCAATCAGATAGGCCATACAAAAAAACACCCTGCCTTCTAGCCAAGCGTAACATAGGAAAAAACATTGCTCCTTTTACCTCTAAGTTGTTACCTCTTCAGGAGTTTCGAGGGAATAAGGACTAAGCAGTATTTATTTAGAAATATTTAAGTCAAGGTCATAATAAGATAGACAGATCAAAAAAAAAAATGTAATTTCCCAGACAGTTTAAAAACCCCAATTTCGACTCTCTTTTTAAATTTTTGGCATAGGACAAATAACTTCAAAGCTTCAGCTCGATAAAGCTTGAGTGGTCTTATTGCATGAACCAAAAATACAAGATCACGTCTTCTTCTTAGTAGCCCGTTATAATCGTATTTAGGAAAAAAGTTGGGCGACTTTGACATTAGCCGTTTATTTACATTTGTTCGTTGTTTACAATTTGGTGGTGGCTTTTTACTGCAATTTTCTTAATTTTCGCTTGTGACAACGTAAGCACACATAAGATAAAGAATAATTTAACACAACGACATGATTTATAGAAGAATTTGCATAATAAAAACGATTTTTCATGCGTTCAACAATTCCGCAGTTTTTTGTTCTCTTCGTTGTTTACTTCTTACAACAAACATGGCGTCGAGATTTCAACAGCTAGAAAATAACTTTTTTCTTTCTCTCGGGAAGGCGTGATCTTGTGTCTTTCGTTCATGGTCTTATTGCACATATTATAATTTAAAAAAAAATTAATTTAAAAAAAATCTAAAATTCTATACATCGTCCATCACTGCAAAGGTTCTAAATCATCTTTCGTAGACTAATCTCAGTATTTCATACATTAGTTTTAAAAACTTTCTGGACTCTTCTCTAAAAATTTAACAACTGTCATTTAGGTCCTTTTACATCAATCTCGACGATATGTAGTAAACAGAAAATTGCACATACAATTTATTGAGAGATCGGAAATTTCGGTGAGCCTTATAGACATTGCCACCTTTTAGACTGGCCATTAAAAACGTGCAACACAATGTCGGCAAGCATACATACATACTTATGTATATGCGTGTACTTCTATGCACTGCAACATTCCATGTAGAAATTAAAAATAATTAAACAATTCCAAAATTAATTTTTACGCTTTTTCAAACACTCTTACGATGTGCATCGGGCACATGTGCAGATCCACATGTACCTATGTACATACATATGTATGCATGTGTATATGCGAGTATGCTTGTGTGCTTGTACGTAAAGAACACCATAACCATAAAGCCGATATAACCATAAAATACGAAATTAATATTTTTGTTTCGATTCAATACCTACTCGGTTCGGTGCAGTAACCAGTTGACTGTTCATTTATGTATAATTTTAGCTAATTATTGAAATTCGTTAACTTACATATCAGTGCTTGTTGCTGCTGTTGATTTGGGATTTTAATGTAATCAATTAGGAGTTGTAGGTTCATTAGAAAATCATGAAGTCGAAAAATTACGGAAAACTTACTTTTCTACATTCCCACAAAAAAACACGCAATACAAAATTTCGACACATCGCTTTTATAGCCCGGACAAAAAACACTATACGAACACAAAACTTTTAGGAAAAAAAATATAAAACAAATATGATCGTACGAGGGATTAAAATAATGTGAAAGCTGTAGCGAGAAAAATTTTTTTGATTAGGAAATATCACTTACAATTACCGTATGTTCGATATTCAACGGCTTATTGCTAATAATATTTGAATTTAAATTACAGTTAATAATTACTATGCATTCTAAAAAAGAGGTAAGTAAACATTCGTTTGGTAGGCAACAAAAAGCACACACTTTTTTTTTGTTTGACACGATGTGGTACATTTTAGGATGAGCAGTACATATGTACGTACGATCAAGGCAGGACGGCAAACGAAAATACAAATTACAACAACACTGGCAACATACCTAATGCCTCACTCACTGGTAGGACTTCGCGGCTCATTCAGCAATCGGAGGCACACCGAGAACTATGTATGTGTGCATATTGAAATCTGTGAAATGTATCAAATTAATATGAGTTGTATGTATGTACATATGTAGTATATATGTATGTAGAGCTTTCTGCTTGGTTACGGCCTTATCCATTAATCTTGATTTAGTTGGCTGTCATTTACATACTAAATACCATACATATGTTTAGTACACTAATTATTGCGTGCTTTGAACTTTTTTATACTTATTAAACAAATATTACGAAAAACGAAAATTATAGTAAAGAGTGATTGCTTACTCAGTGGCTGTGTGCTACGGTTACGTATGTATGTTTGAGTTTTCTTTTTTATCTTTTACGAATTTTTATTTTATTTTTTCTATATAAGTTAGTCAGTTGCACACGGAAAATAAACTACAGATCGAGCGCATCATCGCAATCGACCAACGTTGTCGTGGACCTGTTAAAAAATTAATATGAATTTAATATACGTACATAAAAAATTTCAAGTGATAAAGAGTGATGAGGAAAAGTTTTAAGTAAAGACACAACAAAAAAATAAATAGTACAGTGCCAAATTATATGAAAATGCAATTTACCACAGTTATGACTGCGATTACCTATGTAAATTTCTAACACAATTCTAATGCATGAAAAGGTGAGGAAAAAGCGTAGTCTACTACTTAATTTTTTTAGAAATTTAAATAATTTACAGATCATATAAGGTTGGGGAGGTTAGTAGGTGATGGGAGGTTATGTTATGAGTCCGAAAACAGACTGGTAAAAATGTATACACATGTGCACAGATTATAAAAATTTTCAAAAATATCCAAAATTCAATGTAAAATTAAAAGGCGCTTTTGAAAATAAATCAAGAATAAACATACAACCTCATCTCTCAACTTGTTCTTTTTCTGCGTGCATAGTGTCTAAGGAAATGTGTGAATGGGAAGAAGTTATATATAAACCAGCAAAAGAGCATTAAAACTTATCCGCAAACATATATGTGCATATGTATACAAAATGATGACGACAATGAAAGCTTCAAAAATCAGCGAAAAGTATGTATCTCTAATTAATTTTTAAATAGTGATTTGTGAAAAATACCCTGAAGCCAAATTATGTCAGAAATCTAAAAAGACCAGAGAGACCTAGTAATGGAAAAAGTTGTTATTGGGATTAGTATTATTCAGATGAATATAGTATTTTGTAAGTACATATGTATGTACTTATTATGAATTTATGTACACTCCATGAATGGTTTGTTTTATGTACCTCTTAGCTACGGTTGCATGTCATTCATCTATAATGCACTATTGAAAATATATAAACGAAAACATATGTATGTATGTACGTATGTATGTATGTACGTATGTATGTATGTATACTGTCTGTATGTAATCCATATACAAGGCTATAATACGCATTCATACTCAATAATAGTCACTTAAATTACGTATTGGTTGCAAAAACTTACGTTTTCTTCTCAATTTATTGCGTGCCTATGTTTGCTTTGCTTTAAATTTTTTTTTGTCTAACCATACTTAAGTTTAACTGAAAAAACTCGCTGATAACTAAAAACAAAAACAGAGTACATATTATGCATGTATGTATGTATGTATATATAGGAGTATATGTGTATGTAAATAGCATTATATGTAAGAAATTAGAAAACTAAAGCGAATTCATATGTGTAAAAAATGATAACAATTTAAACGGAAAACTAATACATTATATAACTATAATTACTAGCCACCACATTAACCCAAAGCGCATTTGCACATAACTTTTTCTAGTTGGTTAAATTAACGATTTCTTTTTATATGTGTGTATGTGTGTGTGTGTGCAAAGTAGCAGTAGTTCTGCTCCATCCCTCCGCCTGCCTGTTTGGTGTGATTGGCTGGGTTCTAGTGCACTTATTAAGTGCATGAGTATGTGTGACGGCACGGCTTTTAGTTAAAATGGCTTATAGCAACAAACTTTAGGTGAAGGGGCGATATTAAGTAGAGTACAAACTTGTTTTCTGTATAAGGCGGCAATAACAATGCTGCTTAAATAATAGGCTCATTCAAATTTAAAAAAAAAAAAAAAAACTATTTAGTAGTTATGAATTTAAAAGTGAGTTTACGAATAGAAACAATGGATTTAAAAATGTTTCAACTTGCTTGTTGCCGCTCTAGTTGTTTTTGTTGAGGGCGTTCAAATTTAATGTTGTCTTTGTGATCATTGATAACGGTTGCATCCGTTGACGACAATACGCTTGCCAGTTTTTTTTTGCTTTAATCAGCTGGGTGGCATTGCTGCGCTAAAAACTTTTTTATGACATCGATGTTTCCGTTGTTTTCATTTTTCATTAGTTTAGAAATTTTTTTTTTGGGTGATGCTAAATGCATTATTGCTTGTTTCCAATTTTATCTTTCAGGTGGATATAATAACGGCATCGGAGTTTCTAAGAGCGGCGTCGACAAACAAATTGGCGGCGCACCTTGGGCAACGGATCACCGAAATCGTGGCATCATTTGCAGTACAGGATGACCGGCTGGTAGCATGACACCCATACCGGGCATCGGCATACCCGGCATTTGTATGGCTTGTACTGGCAACAGACCTGGCAGCGTATGAAAAAGTATTTTAGCATTCATGTTCTTCACTAAGTTGACTACTACTTCTATATAAGCGTTTTATTGTACTCACCTGGCATTCCGGGCAAACCGCCTGGTGCACGCAACATATTGCCACCCAGCAACGGTCCATGCGGTCCCAGTGCCATGGCAGGACGCAGCATTGGTTGCATTAATTGCATTTGCCCTGGCAACGGCATCTACAGTGCATCGAAGAATGATAGCAACAGATAAGAGACATAAAAGAAGTAAGTTATTAGCGAATTTTCAGTTCAATTGTTGTTATTCGTGTAGGAGCGACAGCAACGGCTTCGCGCACATTTCATTTACACAAAAAATAGCTAACGTTATTTATATTATTCATTAATTCATTTATTTTGATGTATTATAGAGAGTAGTGGTGATATATAAAATAGATATAGTATATATATATATAATAATTGTTTTTTCTTCGCATTACAATGAATATTAAAGGCATTTTGGTAATAGAAGTAGAAAGAAAAAATGTGAAAACGTACTTACATTAGTCGTTAAGTACTCACTCTTTCTCTAGCTCTCTCTCTCTCTCTCTGTCAGGAGCGCACCCTCTCTTTTGCACTTTCACACTTTTATTTAAAGAAAACTACTAGCAGAAATGACTTCTATGTGTAAAGGTACTAAATATTTGAGAAATAATTTATTTCTTCACGTTCTCTAAACTTTTAATTTCAATTTAAAACATATTTCAAAAAACATTTATGTATGCTGAAATTTATTGTAAAAAGTGTAGTTTTGAGGCTCAAAGGGTTAAAAACTTAAGAACCCTTATCTTCTTATTATTCAAAGCTCATGTACTAAGGCTTCGCAGAACTAAGAAATTCCTTTCTTGTGGCTCAGACAGTTGCCGACAAAAGTGTACTTTCAGAATGTCTTCAAATTTTCAATGATTTTGATAAGTTCTGATTCTCAAATACCATTTTAATCTGAAATTGTAGATATTTTAACTCTTCGCCACCAGAAAGTTTTGCTTTGAGCAGCAGGGGTTCGTGATTTTTTTCCATATTTCTTTTATAGAAAGAAAAAACTCCCTTAGATATGTTGAAATGCATTGGAAAACGCATAGAAAATGCAACAAAACATACAGCTATGGTAGATGAAGCCTCTGAAACATTGACGTTCCTTGGTGACCAAGGATTGGGAAGGCTTTTATGACGATACAGCGAAACAACAAAGCCTATACTGATTACTAAAAAATGTTTATCGCTGCTTTCAAATTTAAAGTTTATTAGCTGGGACATTTTCTAGAACCTAAAATAGCCCCCAGAGAATATCTCCTATGTCACTGTCCAGCTACCATGGCATTGCTTTAATATCCTGACTGAAAGAAATTGCACACCAAAACGCTTGCAAATTATTAAAACACAAAAAGTGCATTGTGACCAACGAGTCAATGACTAAGGGCCAGATCTCAACGATCAGCCGATCTAACTTAACCTAACCTAGACATAGGAAGTCTACTAATCCTCGTATAAAAAGTATTTATTTGTATTTACATTCAGACATTACCACTCAGCATCGACATGGTTTGGAAAAAAGAAACATTTGAGTGAGTATTGGCCCATACCTTTCGAGTCATATGCCTATTATTGACTTTCAGTTAATGCGAAATAAGCTAAATACAATAAATGTAGCGGATGTGAGACAGTTAGGTGGAAATAGCTGACGAGCATGTGAATGTACGGGTGAATGACTACGGTTTTGTGCAATGGGTGGTCATGACTTTGTAATTTTGAATAGGCATGGCTGGCATAAGGATGGGAGGCGGAGGGTGAGGGTATCATTTAACGGAGATATTTACGATAGAGCGCAAAAGAGTGCTGATAATGATGAATTTAGTATGCATAGCGTTTGTGTCGATGAATACATATGTAGAATGATGAAAGTTTTAAATTCGATTTGAATTGGGTTTCATTGGCTGCATTTGCATTTTGAAGTTTTACATGAGCACTTGCACTTAAAAACTAAGTAATTAATAATAAAGTTTGTTGTAAATGCAATTCTTGTTTTTGTTGTTTTTATTTTGTGTAATAATAAAATACACTAAATGCCCCATCACGTTTGTAATTTACAGAAAAAAAAATTAACATTTAGATATTTTTAAGACATATCAATCAATCAATCAACCAACCAACTCAGCAACTATTTATTACGACAATTCAATTATGAATACTAAAATTGTGAAAATTGTACTTACTTGAATCTTAGTTTTTTTTTTTTTTACTTATACAAACTAAATTTTTATTGAAATTGTTAAATTACTTATCTGTTATTTTGCTTCAAGATTTTTTTCTGGCTATTTCAGTACGCCCACAAACTGTTTATGTTCTGACACTTCGGTTTAAGCAGGTGTTAAAGTAACTAGATTAATTTTAAACCATTTCCTTTGTTTTGAATCCTAAAATCGTTCTTAATGAAAACCAATGTAGTCAGAAGATTGTAGATATCTTTTAGTACTAACGCAACTTGCGGTGGGTTTCAAATTCGCAGACTCTTAGTGCCGATTTCACGAAAGCAATTTAAATGAAAAATGATTTTAATTTTTTGAATTTTATATGGAAATTGACAGAAAATAAATAATGATTTTCCATTTAAATTGCTGGCGAAACCGGTTGTTAATCTCCTTGAACAAAAATATCCCACCGAATTAGTTGGGGAAATATTTGAGGTTATTTTTTTGGCACGTGCACATATTTTACTTTTGCCAGGAAATTAAAAAGTAGCAAATTTCAGAGCCAATCATTTTATCTGTTTAAATATGTCTTTGCTACTGAAAGTGCCAACCCAAACGTATTAAAATTATATTTTCATTGCCTTTGAAACACTCCAGGAACTAAAAGAAAATATTTGGCTAGGCCTGGCCTAATGTTTACAGCTCAATGAATATCGGCAACGGTGCATTGCACGGCAAACCCATTGAAATTTGAAATACCTAAAAATCGTTACACTCCTATGAATTTGTTTTTATAATTACTTATTTGGCATTTACACATTTTTCTACGTGTTTGGGCGAGCTTTCCATCCAATTTGTGGACTGGGTCTTCGTTTTGTCACACAAATGGAGTAACCTACAATGTTATATCTGAGAAGCTTTTTCAGACTATAGTCCTATGAATGCATTAAAAGAATTCTTCTCCAAAAACACGCCGCTGAAATTAACGCAATCGTGGGTTGACAACAGGAAACATACAAGAACTACTACAAAATGAAGGTTAGGACAAAACACAAAAGGTGTCTATTTTATAAAAAAATTAAGTAAAAATAAAAACAAAATTTTGCGTTGGCGCTATCGAAAAAAATATTTTTGGCCCAGAGCAGTCCCTTGAGCAGCATTCCGCAAGGCTACATATCGCACACCAAGATTTAAAATGCGATCAACTAAAAAAAAAATTGTCGGCGATTTTTTTTGCATAAAACTGAGAACCTCCTCCTTTGTTGGAAGTCGGTTAAAAATCTACTGTTATACCTGTTTTTGTATTAATTGCGTTGAATTTGTATGATCCACAAGCAATTATAATTCCCTCTCTGAATTTTGAGTAAGCTCACGCTTTGCTTGGCTTTAACCCTTCTGATGTTTAAGCTAGAGCTGGAACCAAGACCGTCTCTGTCAGAATGGTGGCTGATAAAAGATTTTTTAACACGGCAATCGGGCCGGTAGCCGATTCGTTCTCTTGAAAAAATCAAAGCCCTTTTGGTGATAGAATCATGAACATGTTGCTACAGCTTCTATGGCCTCACATAAGGGACCATTTGGATTAGCATATCCCAGAGGTGTAGAACAGTACACGTCGCTTATAGCTAAAGCACTTCTTAAACTTATGCTCAACAGAAGTATTGCGAAGAATGAGCAGAAAAATTCGCTGTCTTTCAATATTTTTTTTTTAATTACGAGTATCATAAAGCAAGTTGTATATTTGCCCAAAAAAATAAGAATTAATAATTTGGAAACTGGTTAACAGGTTGTTATACGAAAACCTTAGCAAAACGATAGCAAATGTCCCACGAAAATGGCAATAATCTCAATGGTAGACCCGGATTTCAGCCACATATCCACACACTAGTTTACGAAAAAACATTCTTCAAACGATGTAATTTTCAGTCACACTAAATAGGAGATGATTTAATAATGGCCATATATTAGGGAGCTAGGTGGGAGAGTTGCTTCAGCAAAGCGCCTGAAAAGCCTGCTCTTATTGCCTGAAACATGGACAAACATTATTTTGTCGAAAATAAGTCAGTTGCATAAATACTGACACTTTAGGAAGGAAGAAGATTGACTTCCTAAACGGTAATTACTTTGCATACGTACAAAGTATAATGTTCCGTAAAGCCAAGCTGTAAAATGTTGCCAATGTATACTTTTCCAAAACGCATCCGAAAAGTTATCGAAACGTATCGCTAGAGAAGTCAGCGAATCACAAACAAAGTTGATGCTTCATTTGCATTGTTTCGCAATTTTATTGTTGTAAACTGAATAAAGGATACAACATACATATATATGTATAATCTGATAGCCAAACAGGTGTGAACAATTGTATTGGTACGATTTGGAAGTCGGCCGAATTTTTCAGAATGAGAATTTTCCGTAAATTATATTCATGAAAAATAATCCCATTTAAATTAAAAACAGAAAATTTCTACGCTTAGATATCTTAACCCTATAAAGAACAAAGATCAACAAACAAGGAACCCAGCAAGAAGACTATCGGGTAAATACCTATCGCCGATATCTTTGCAAAACTTCCTAAATCGCCGTTGTGACAGAAATGAGATTTGGTAACCCTGAACTCCAGGCATCGTATCGTATATGCATAAAAATCCAAAAATCGGTATTAAAAGAACAGATTTGTAAAATAATAGCTAGAGAAAACGACGCCTATCAAGGAAATTCCTTCAAAAAAAAACTCTCCTCACTCTCCTGTAAAATTTTAGTGTCGTAAGATAGGCGGTTTCGCAAAGGCATCGATGAAATAATTTAACCGAATGCGCTAACATAAGAGGCTGTCAGAGGTGGCAATGCAATACATTTCAAAAAGACTGTCTGATTGAGAAATTACAGAACGCAGTTGCATTAGCAGTCACATCTTGCATGTAAAGTGTCTTTCGAAAGAGGTTTTTTTATTTCTGAAAGGCGAATCGCAGATTGCTGGTGCAGCATGTGCAAGTTGAAATATATTTCCGAAATCGATTTGCGCGCTCTCAATTACAGTCACATCTTGCAACTTTTATTTCTGAAACTGATTTCCAAAATGTGACAGAAATGTCTTTCTGGCTGTTCACACATCGAAATAAAATTTTTCTTTCTTAATTTGTCCAACAAAACTACGGAACTCTTGTATACTTTTAATCTTGTCTCGAGATCAGACACGGAAACTTTTGCGCGGCAACTCGTTACTTGTGGGATACGGAGCGACAAAGAAAGGGGAAGGGCACCAAGTTGCTCGTGCTCGGCGAACACGCCTTGTGCTCTCGTTCGTTTGAGTAATTCATGTTGGCGGTTCATAGCTGATAATTGTGTACAAAAAGAGTTGCTCTGTGTGAATGCGACGGGCAACAAACACAAAAAGAGAAGTGAGCACCAAAAGTTTCCGTATGCGAACTCAGTCTAAGAAGTTCGATCTTATGATGCCAAATCGTTGCGAAATCGTCACGTGCCAAAACTAGGAACACGGAATACTAACAAACACCAAAAAGAGAACATTTTATCCTGTTTTCGAAGGTTTCAGGTTCTTTCCCATTACATAAAATTTATAAAAAAAAACGAAATTGGTTAAACTAGTTATCTTTAAAAATTAATGAGCTGAGGCTGTGCTACATTAGGGACTCAAAAACTTTCGCATTTTTAGCGAATCAAAAACACCTTAACTAAAATATGTGTACCCAACATTTTACAGACCTAAATGCATACCCATTCATAGCATCATACATATTTTTGTACGTATGTATCTAATAATCGCGTTAAATTTTTTTTTCTCAAATTTCATGTAGTAGCGAAAAAAGATCAACAAACT
>NW_023458560.1:76789994-76805683 GCF_013731165.1 Rhagoletis pomonella
AAAAATGTTGTACAACGTTGCGTATGAGTAACATTTTAATTTGCAGAAAACTTTAAAAAATTAAAAAAAAAAACCTGCGAAAACTCCAACATGGAGTCACGCATGGAATATTATCGAGCTTTTAAAGAACTCTATAACATACCAACATACATATTTATGTATGTACAAGTATATCGCACAGCCTGTTAAAAAGAGGCTCAACTCAAAAAACAGATTATAAAATATGTACATATAACTGTTTGCGTATCTTAGATTCTACGAAATTTATACTACAGATATATCTAACAGTAGTTTTCTAGTTAGAGAATATAATCATGAAGAATAAACTATGTGCATTAGGGTGGTCCAAAATAAGTTAAGTCCGAATTTTGATGCTCTCATCCCCAAGGACTGTTCTATAACGAAAAAAATACACTCCTATTTTTAACTGACATCAAAAAAAGGAGGAGGTTATCAATTCATCGGAATTTTTCTTTTTTTTTTATGTATGTTACCGCATAACTTCGGACCACTTTAACCGATTTCTATAATTATTTGCTCAAAGGTGGTCTCATACTAATTTGGTTTAGATCCGATCATTGGATCATGAAGAAATTAACGGAACTTCAAAATTTTTATATGAGAATTGAAGTCGGTTTTGTTTTTTGCTAAACAATTACTTGTTTTTGTTTAATCAAAAAATATTTAGAAGTCGCTCAAAGTTTTCCATGCATTTTGTATGGGGAAAAGAACAACTTTTCTACAAAATGGTATGGAGTTCATGAAAATCTATATTTTTCAATCGGGAAAACTCTGGTTCTCTTCAAGTGACTTCCAGTAATAATAAACAATTGTTTATTGAACCGATTAGAACTGCGAAATGGCGTTTCACTTGCAAATTTTTTTAACACCACTTTATATGTATGTGTGTGTATGTACATTCTACATGCGTATCTAATAGATTCAGCTTGGTTTTAAAAACAAAAATACCATCGATCTAAATAAAAAAGCAAAGGGGTTTTGAAAGCTTTAAAAATGTGTCATTTTGGAATTTTATTTCTCTTAAAAATTTTTCGATGCCAGCGACTCTACTACGTATACGTGATTTTTTTCGTAAAAAAAATTGTTTCAGATAAAAATTAATGAATTTCTTTAGTTGAAATATGTAAACAAACAGCAACTATTCCAACTGCTACGCTTTGGTGTTTTACCAACTAACAAAAAAACTTGCAAAGAACTAAAAAAAAATAACAAATATACAATTTATTTTGTGCGGAGGTTGCAGGGTTTATTTGTAATGATATGCCGGCACGGAGAACACCTAGTTTAAAAGGAAAAAGTGCCATTCACATTCTCAAATGCATTTGCAATGAAGTGATACTCACATTATTAAAAAAAATGCCGGTATAAACACAAGTGTCACCTGCTTCCGGTACGCCGCTTTTTTTTTTTTTTTTTTTTTTTTTTTGTTTACATGCGAGCAAATGTTTTTCTTTGCTAAGATGTAATGTAAACAAAAAAAAAAAAGTTGAGCTCTCACAACCACAAAAAAAAACAAAAAAATTAACACTAAAAAGGTGGCGGAAAAGGGAACCGAATAAATGAATTTTTTTCACTAACCTCAAAGGTGTTATGCAATCCAGTTGTGTGCAAACTCCATCCTCGCTTACATTTCCGGCAAAATGGACTTTTGCTTTGGCAAATATCTCACACTCACCAACATGATCGGGCGAATCAAAGCACGCACTGCACAATGGCCAATCACACGTTTCGCAGCGATCCAGTGAATCGCCATCTTCACCGAAAATCAAATCGCGATAACAACCAAGACAAACAATACCGCTATTCTGTTTGGGACCCAGCGCGAAGGGTACTTCTTCCACAACTATGTCGCCCTTCTTTACCGGCTCCGTGGTCACGAGGCTGCGGCCCAGCAGTGGATCAACTTCAATACTTGATTTTAGCATTTTACTTACAAATTTTTCAGCTGCACCGCGTTGCGCAGAACTGTATTTGGCTGATAATTCGTGTAGTTCAATAATTTTTGGGCTGTATCCGTCTTATTTAGTTGCGTGTAAATAAATAGAGCGCAAATTTAATGCACTGCTTATTTTTTTTGATTTATGCTTTTGGTTAAATTGATTTCACAGTTTTTGATACTTTGGATACTCTTTGGAAATTTCACGGTGAAGATTTTAATTGAACGGAATTGATTGCAATAGCTGATTGACGTGTTTCTGCGATTGCGAACGTTTTTCAATTATCTCTTTAACTCATCCGAAATGTGCTCCGATGCTGCTTATATACATATGTGTGAGCCTACATTGCAGATGTACTATGTATGAAAAGGAATTTATTTTTAGTTTTTTTTTTTTTTTTTTTTTTTTTTTGTATACATATGTTTACCTGATGTGCACCCTAAAGTGAGTTCTGATCGCAGAAGTTACGGAAAAGGTATGGGAAAGGGCTTTTATTGGTTATTGCGAAAATTTTTAGTTATTAATTTTTGATTGTTAAAAGATGAAGAAATTTCTAATAACTCAGAAGTTAATTACGAATTTCCAACCCTTTAATATACACATACTTATAAGGCTATAAATTACGGTAAATCAAATTGTAGCGCGCCAATAGACCGTTGTGGATTTCAATTTTTCAATTTATTTTATTTTTGTTGTTGTTTGCGCCTTTGTGTTTTGCTGCATTTGTAGGTATTTTACTCGAAATCTCTAGCACATTTTCCGAGTTAAGTAAAAGTGCGCTAAAGAAGGCATAACAAATAAACAAAAAACCGAGAGAATTTTGTACGTAAATACAATGCCTACATATGTATGTACATACATATGTTTGTTTGTTTATATGAATATGTATATATGTATGTATATACGTGTGTATGTGCATATATGTACATAATGCGCGATTATTGTTGTGCAAAAGGCAAACTATGTTAAACAAAATGGCAAAGAAAGAAATTTAAAAACATTTGTAGTAAATTTTAAATACAGAATAAATATTTTTATTTATTTACAACAGAAATAAATAACTTCCCAAATTTTGTATAGTAAATAAGTTATATGTACATAAATACATATCGCCATCTTAATTCACAAAGGCCCCAACCAACACTTTTTTTTCGAAATTCTGTTTTTCAAATATTTTGGTAGGAGGTATTAAAATACACCTTCAATAAAAATTTAAAAAATCGGAGTTACATGCCACTTTTTACATACCCCTACCCGATACTCTTTCTATAATTTTTTTGCTTCTCTTGTAAAATAAAAAAAAAAGTTGGTTTGGGCCATTGTGAATTAAGGCAATCTTTATATTCCGAATACTGTTGTTTGTATTCATCGCATATCGTAATTTTTTTTTATCGCACCGGTAGTATCGCATCTGTTTGTGGCCACCTTTAAAGTAAAGATATGTAGGTATGTACATTAGGGTGGCCCTTAGAAAATCAAATTAACGACTTTTCAGTCTCACCCCCTCAATCGGTAATAACACGGTCACAGATATCACATATAAATTTTGGTCCCGATTGGAGTCGGTTAAGGCCAGAGCCTCTATAGACCCAAAAAATTTAAAAAATTTGGATACTAGATGAAAAAAAGTAATAATTTGAGTCTCCATAGAGGAATCTGATCTTTGCCCCCTGTGCGACACGCCTTAATCGGGACCAAAATTTATATATGATATCTCCGGCGGCCGATGTGGCGTAGTGGTAAGCAGTGCGCGCTTCCGCTCCGCAGGGCCTGGTTCAAGCCCTGGTCAAAGTAACATCGCAAAAAAATTTAAAAAAAAAATGTTTTTTTCTTAACAGCAGTCGCTCCTTGGTGGGAAATGGCAAACCTCCAGGTGTACTTCTGCCATGAAAAACAGCTTCTCATAAAAATACAATCGCCGTTCGGAGACGGCGCAAAACTGGAGGTCCCTCCGCTTTGTGTGACAACATCAAGGCGCACGCCACAAATCGGAGGAGAAGCTCGGCCAAACACTAACATATGTGTAAGCGCCAATCTATTATTAGTGTTATTATCTCCGACTGTAGTAGCATCGACTTAGGGGTTGGGAAATCTGATGTAAAAATTTGCTTCCTACATTTAAGGACCACCCTTATGTACAAATGTATGTATTTTGTAGGTAAACTTTCCCTATAATGACTCGGGTTTTACCCGACCAAAGGCTGTTGTTTCGGCGACCTAACCCCGTTTAGATCGGTGATACCCTTCAACTATTTCACGTCCATGAGCAATACCTTGCAGCCGGATTGCTTCGAATCCTTCTTCTCCGGGAGGGCGTTTGAGCATAGATTGAGAGATAGCAGTCTTCATGCACAGCAACTCAACTCTGTAGAAGTGCGTCGTCTACAATGTGCTCCGTAAAGACCGCGAGCGCGATGGTGAAGGATTAGCGTTCATCGTACACCGCACAGTGCAGTATCGTCTAATCGTAGAAGACATCAACCCGAGGTACGCTACCCTAGAATGTCAGGGCATAGCTGTCCGGTCAGGCGATGTCGAGCTCGAAATATTTAACGTGCATATACCCCTTGTCACCTGCTACCCGGCAGGATATCACCCTGAAATAGGTGCGCTACTAAGAGGTGAAAACCGAATGGTAGTAGGTGGATTCAAGCCTGACAAATGATCGCAAGGGAAACCTATTGGCTGAGTAGATAGACGATTCGACATTCTGCACTATGAACAACGACGCCCACACCAGGATTGTAGGCGGCTGCAGCCGCATGCCAGACCAAAAAATTGCTAGCGCTGGTCTGATAAATAGCACATCATGGCGACCTATGCTAACACTAGCATCAGACCATCTGCCCATAATCATCTCGATCAATAAGCCCACCGACTTTGCACCCGCTGACCACGGAACCTGTACCAACAAATCTGATGGGAACGGCTTCGTGGAAGTTACCGAGAGCAGCTTCGCCGCCCTTCCCACACCCTCAGACGTACACGCTGTCAAACGCCAGTACCGTAGGGTAGTCACTGCCACAGTGGCTCGCTTCATACGAACGGGACGCATCGCGAAAGTCCGCTCAAATTTCCCAGCTGAAACAGATCTCTTATCACTCCTGATGTGTTGGAATCAGGGAGAGTGGTCCCACTGCTGAAAACGGGAAAACCCGCCAAAAAGCCCGATAACGCTCCTTTCCCCGATCGCGAAGATACTCAAGGCCCTTCTACTCCCGTACTTCAGCTACCACCTGACGCCAGCGAAGCATCGGCATGGCTTGCATAAAGTGCACAGAACAACAACGGCTTTTAACGCCATAAACACCCAAATAACTCGTGGCACCGCAAACGCCTCAACAAAGTACAGAGCCGCAACAAGGTCCTCAAGTCGCAAGCTATAGGCTTGTCATAACGCAGGATGGTATCCTGTCCGGACAGCGACAGGATGCGTTCTGATGTCGCCTGAGCACCACCTACACAGTGAAGCCCAGCAGTTTCTGGTGGGATGCCACAGAAGTCAACACCCCAACAGACCTTTGCTGGAGGAGGGACCTGCGCCCAGGCACTTCAGGGGGTACCTATTCGTATACAAGGACGCGGTCCATATATTTACAGACCAACCACTGGACCCGACGACGTACCGACGAGCGATCAACGACATTCATAGGGTGTCGGTCACGGCCTACCACGACTCCCGGTCTATGAATGCTGTCATCGGAGCCCAATCACCACCTGTAGCAGTGACGGAGCTTCAACTGCCAAGAGAGACACGCGTTACCCTGGCCCAGTTACGGTCTGGATAGTGTTCGCCTCAACAGCTACCTGTCCAGACTCGACCCCAATATCCCCAATGAGTACCCGGCGTGTGCAGACTCTTTGCACGACACCAACCACCTCTTCACATACCAGCTCAATCCAACTCAGCTGACACCTGTCTCCCTTTGGTCCGACTCTATTGAAACAGCCCGTTTCCTGGGACTACCGTTAGTTGAGCTTGACGACAATTATTGAAGGAAAAATCGAAATAGGCGGGGCTTAGTAGTGCCGCTACAACAACAACAACATGGGGCGAATCGATGACGGCTGTACAAGAAAGCAAGTTTGGGTGTTCGTGGTAGCCGAGTGGAGAGTTGCGTGCTACAAGTCTGTAGGTGCCAGGTTTCATCACCAGCGGTTGGAGCGATTGCCAATTTTTTTTGTTTGCATTTAATTAATTTTTTTTTATTTTGTTTAATTTATATACTTAATTTTATTTTCATTTATTTTATTTTTTAGTGTTTAATTTTCTTTAAAAATGTTATATAAAAAATAAATAGAAAATAAATAAATGAAAATTCTGGTGGCCGTGGGACTCGAACCCACGACCTTGCGGATCGTCAATCTGCTTTACTGCCGTCTGTTAAGGCAGAATTTAATCCGCATTAACGCTGCCGTCTGACTATGCTCTTGCTATATCTACGCTCAACACAATGGCCATAGCGAATTTTTACAAGGTACACCAAGACCAAGACGAATTTATACAAGGTGGTGTCACTGCCGAATTTAGATTACAACAACAACAACCACATGTATTTGGATTGTGGGTGTTATGTCAAATCTCAATTCGCCCCATAGTTTACATGTATTTTGTGTTTGCTTGTGATGGATGTGCTGTCAAATAAGTAAATGCAAACACAAAATACATGTAAGGCGAAGAAATCAGCCGATTTTACAACACCACCTTGTATAAATTCGCCTTGCACCACCTTGTATAGATTCCCAAGGCGTAATATGAAATCGCCTTGTTTACAACAAACACATGTTTTTGACATTAGGAAGTACCGTGGCGAAAATCTAAATTCGCCAGTAACTCCACCTTGTATAAATTCGCCTTGACCCGAACTTTTTCTTGTGGTAAAATCAAGGCGAATTTATACAAGGTGGTGTTGATGGCGAATTTATACAAGGTGGTGTTACTGGCGAATGAAGATTTTCGCCGCGGTACTTATCAATGTCAAAATGATTTGTGTTTGTTGTAAAATGAATTCGCCTTGCATACAACAAACACATCTTCTTGACATTAAGAAGTGCCGTGACGAAAATCTAAATTTGCCAGTAATACCTTGTATAAACTCGCCTTGACCCGAACGTTTACTTGTGGTAAAATCACGAAAACTGTGAAGCGATCGGCTGTTTGACGTTTTTCCAGGAAAAAGGCTTTTGGTTTCCCATACTTTTTGGTTGTTACTCACTTTGTCTCTCACTTAAGAGAGAATTTTTGCTGTTTCACATTTTTACAGGATTTTACACGAAAAGTATTGAATCAGCAGAGGAATTCTAACAATCACTACGATGAATTTTTGCCGCTAAAATTCTCTAAATAAAAAGCAGTGGTGCCTAAAAGTATACAACAGGGAAGAGTAACACATGAAATGTTTAAGCAGCCAAATCTTGCAGTATGAGGGGAATGTAACTAGATGCTGCGTGTGGTTAGGGGCCCCTGCTATCCTTTTGGAGATTTTTGGCAATCAAAATTAGCGATTGCGAATGTTGGAATCCGGCTGCAGAGCTATTAAATACGCCTTGAGTTCGCCTTGAAAATGGCCAAACAGCTGAGGTTAGCAACACTATTTTGCAAGACTTGGCCGCACTGGCAGCTGCGGATGAATTTTTCTTGCATTTACTACTAGTCACTACAAGTTCATCTTGCTGATTCTGCTCACAAAATTTTTGGTGTTCGTCGTGGTCATTCTTCTCCTGGTTCTAGCTCGCAAAACTTTTAATAAAAGTAAGTAAAAAATTGCCTAAACGAGTGTTAAATTGAAAATAATTAATGCTTGGAATGCATAAAAAGTGAAATATTCGACGGCATTTACACAAGAACGTGAGCTGGGTAAAACCAATTTGAGACGGGAAAGTGATTTCATAACCTATAAAAGGGTGCGTGTGTCTGTCTCACGGTGGCTTATGTGCATTTTAAGGGGACAGCAGGCAGATAAACTGGGGACCCAGCGGTACTATTGTCGCTACTCTTTTTTTTCGATTATTAAGGAGAAAAGGCATCTAGAAAGGTTTAGCTCATCGTTATTGCTATGAGTGGTGTACGTGTGGTTAATTTCTTAAACCCCTACCCCTCCCCGCATTCTACACCCTATTAATCCCTCGTTGAGGCTTTATGAAATGTTGGAGTACAGATTTCGTCACTGACTTATAAACAAATGCTTTTACTATATTGCAATAAACAGTTGCAGATTGTATGCTAAAGTAATTGACCGGCAAACTGAATATACCGCATTGAGAGCGCCAAATAGGAGAGGGCTTCATTTGCTATATTTCGCTGTTACGTAACGAACTATGAAAATATTCGCAATGATGTCTAATTTGTGACAATTTTTCCGTCGCGTTCCCAAATTGCTGTTAAATGGGTGGGTGTTATCATCGGAGTGATTAAATAGGTAAGAAATTTCCGGAAAATGTGACTCGCTATCTTTCAAATTTCCGATCACTGATTGTCATGTGAGAGTACATTACCTTTAATTCAGCAAATATCCAAATGTGTGTAGATACTCTCGATTTCGCACTGTCATACATAATTAAATACATACATATATGCACATAAACTTGTATGCACAATCATACTTACATATATGGAGGAGCAAACCTTGCTGCTGATATCTTGAACAAGTTCTGATATGGCAATTTGCATCTTTCAGCTAAGTATTTTAAGATAATGGAGCACACCTTTTATCTTTATATGTATGTATGTATATGTCCCAGGCTTATGCAAAATATATTTTGTCTAAACATTTATTGAACATTTAAAGTAGAAATTAATGCGAACTGATTAGGTAGTATAAATATAAATACGCCTTAGAGCTGATAAATTGAGATTTTATACGTATTTTAAAGCTCACTCCAAACCTCTGACGTCATTCAAATCAATACCAAGGTGTCAATGGTGTCACTTGAAAAATGGGTACATAACGGATTAATATTGAGCTAGTTACAAATAATAAATAATACAAATCAAGCATTCGCTACAAAATTAATAGAGCGGTTTGTTCCCTTAGACCATAATTTGATTAATTCATTGCTTTACGCCTTCTTTGTTGCATATTTCCTTTCAAGTGTTCTTTGTTGCCACAAACAACCCTCATTTTGGAATTTCCTTTTACTGTGGAAGAAAGGCATTACATAAATATGTACATAATAATATGCCACTGCTGTGGTTTAGCGAACGCTACTATGCCTTCAAAAGTCCAACATCACTGCTAGTGTAGCAAACCCCATTGTTGGCGTTGCAGTATATTTTTATTCCCATTTATAAAATACCATTTCTACACATCTCATCACCAAGATCGTGAGCGTCCGTGTACTCTTCGTCCACTGATATGATTCCTCAATCGAATTCGAAGGTGCCACCGCGAGTTCTAGCTCATTTTTACTTCCAGCCATCTTGGTTAAACAAAAACAGGGTCAGGGATAAGCGGGGCATTGACTCAGCTGGACAAGAGGCAAGTCTACAGGGCAATTAACGAGTCTACAAATGCTTGGTAATAGTTGTACGTGCTTGCAGATAGGTACATATTTACAAATATTTATATCTACATATGTATGCATGTGCACATAAGTGTGATGGCCCCAATAACAGCCCGTTTCCATGCAACATAAAAATGTGTTACATCATCATAGGAAAAAACTAAATATTTGTAATTTTACCGTTGTGATTGCTAATATATATGTATGTACTGCTACGTTTGAATGTATGTTTTGTGCCTTGTGTTGGCTTTATTAGCTGCGGCATTTCTTAGTCAGTTCAACTCAACAACAACATTTTCATATTTTTACGCTCTGTAAAATTTCGTTGCCTCTAATTTAACACATTTGCATACATACTATGTAGTATATGAAAGTATGTGCACACATGTGTAGGACATAGACACATTTATATGGACACTCGAAATAATATATATTTTAATATTCTCTTGTGAGGCTTTCGTGAAGCATATGCTGGCAGGTGACTTGTCTGCTGACGTTGTTCGAAGGTTGCCTGATTTCTTCCCCAACTGTATTTTTAAGTTTTGTTGTAGAACACGTGATGGCGATGGTGATTTCAGTAATCCCGTAAAAATTTGAACAAGTCACAAAATGCAACTGCCGGACCACGTTTAAATTTTGCTGTAGGATTAGGAGTCTTGAGCTGCGAATCAAATATTTTTTAAAGCCATTGAATTTTACTGTGATTTTAAGTTACTATTAATTAAGCTCGGGTAATTCGTTGAATAAGATATAATAATCAGTAAGGTTATTTCTAGGGGTAGATGCAGTTTGAACATTGCTTTATATATTCTATGTACATATGTACCTATGTAAAAAAATATGTAAGTAATTCCTCTTATTTACATACATATGTACATACACTATATAGCCCCAGGGGGGTGTTTATGGTAAACTCTCAGTAAAAGCTAATTGAAACATGCGCGATCAATGGTTGATCGCAAAAAGTATCTCGATTAGCTCTCAATCAAAGTTTCGCGCCGTACATTTAACAAACGTATATATTCGCCTATATATCTATCAATTCAGCGTTCTCCATTCTCACTCTCTCTCTTGGATTCCCACATTGGTTTCGCTTGGAGTTCGCACGCAGATGCGGCAACATTAAAACATCAGTGATCAATCTTTACACATATAAGTTTGCCGGCTACTTTGTAACGTCATCCGTGTTTTGTAAAACACAAATACATTTATATAAAATGTGTTTGGACGGCAGCGTTCAACGACCTTTGTGGTTTACTTTATATGGTCTTCAACGTTCATCACTGTGTGTGGTTGCAGTGGAGTTCATGCTGTTTACTTCGTGGTAAGGGAACGTACCCATACTACGTGTCCCGTTCAGTGATGGTGATCTTAAAAATACTACGCTTGGTCACAATGAGGGGCGGGGGGCTTAGGTTTTTATATCGTAGTCAATATCCTCTAAGGAAATCTAGCGTTTTTTTTTTTTAGCTCCATTCAAATATGGCGCGCAGTGTTTGGCGCTTTTTAAACCCACATGACTTTTGTTTCTATAAATTAAGTTTTAGTTTCTATAAATTAAGTTTGCCGTCACGAGCAAGATGAATTTAAATGGGGTTTGCTAAAATATAGGCCATATTTTAATACAAAATTAACAAAAAAAATTTAGCATATAAAACTGCGAAAATTAACAAAAAAAGAGGCGTACGCTCAATTTTGTGAGTAACAGTACATATAAGCCAAATATTTTTGTTTACGTTGTGTTAGAAAGAAATGAATTACTACGTGAAAGTTGTAGAGGGAGGCGAGTCTGGAAATATACTATATATATACAGGCCACCGAGGGGGAGGGGGGTTAAAAATTAAGCTATATATATAAGCTATATATATAATTTATTTACGTTCCTGCAGATATGCGCTATGGCATGTTAATGTGTATGTATGTTTGGTAACATATACACATTGTACATGTGCATCATTTTCAATCTGCAAACATATTTTTTGTAATGCTTATATGTATTTGCCACTTAGTTAAAATAATTGCCAACTGGACACTTTGCGAAACCTACCTGAAATATTTACTTTTTACGAGTGCTTTTCTGTCTGTCTTTCCATCAGAAATATCAACATTTTAGTACTGATTTTTTTTTCATAACTCAAAATAAAATAAAAATCGTTTGTATAAGTATCTATATTTTAGATCTGCAGATTTTTATAATAACACGCGTGTATCTTAAATTTTATACATACCTGCATTATTTCTACTTGCCTTCGCTTTCATCTGTAGATGGCTCCTCCATCATACCCAGATCTTGGCAAACAAGCTCGCGACGTCTTCAGCAAAGGCTACCACTTTGGTCTCTGGAAGTTGGATTGTAAAACCAAGACACCATCTGGCATTGAATTCAACACAGCCGGTCACTCCAACCAAGAGTCTGGAAAAGTCTTCGGTTCTTTGGAGACAAAATACAAAGTTAAGGACTATGGCTTGAGTTTAACCGAAAGATGGAACACAGACAATACTTTGTTCACCGAAGTGTCGGTCCAAGACAAGTTGCTGGAAGGATTGAAGCTTGCATTCGAAGCTACATTCGCTCCTCAATCTGGGTGAGTAAAATCATTGCATGTAAAAATGTGACATCTTTACTAACGAAAACAACTTTCTTATATATTTTGAAGCAACAAAACTGGCAAGTTCAAGGCTGCCTACGGTCACGAAAATGTTAAAGTCGATTCGGACGTGAATGTTGATCTGAATGGTCCACTGATTAACGCTTCAGCTGTTTTGGGTTATGAAGGCTGGTTGGCTGGTTACCAGACTGCATTCGATACCCAAAATAACTCTTTGAAAACCAACAACTTTGCCTTGGGCTATGCAGCCAAGGACTTCGTGCTCCACACAGCTGTGTAAGTTACTACAACCTTTGCCTTTTTAATTAAGTTTTTGTTTCAATTGTTTGTACTTTGTTTACAGCAATGATGGCCAACAATTTACGGGCTCCATTTTCCAAAAGTGCACTCCCAAACTCGATGTTGGCGTCCAATTATCATGGACATCTGGTGGTAACAACACCACATTCGCACTTGGAGGCAAGTACCTCATCGACGATGACATCAATGTCCGCGCGAAGGTGAACAATGCCAGCCAAGTTGGTTTGGGCTACCAACAGCGGGTACGCGACGGCATCACAGTCAGTCTATCCGCCTTGATCGATGGCAAGAACTTCAATGCTGGTGGTCACAAGATTGGTGTTGCCTTGGAGTTGGAAGCTTAAAATAATTATGTTATGAGAACATCAAGTATAGTAATAAAATCAGAACATCGTACTATTAAAAACGGTAATTAAATTATAACAGAAACCTAACAACAAGAAATAAAGGAGACCAAAATCATTTTATGTGTAGCGAATACAAGGTAACTCGGAAGTGTTGTTCCAACAACGAAAAGTGTGTTAAATGGATGATAAATCGGGTTGGCTTTCCAAAACGGAACCAGTCGAGATTTCGGCGAAAGTTTAAGGAATTTCGTCATGAAACTTGGTGAGGAAGTTGGGGAGGCCTTTATCTGAATTGATCACTATTACAATGTAGTTACTAATAGTATTTAAGCAATTTGTTAAATTATCTCCACTTCTACCACCAAATTTTTATAGAAAACTCCACTTATAACGTATATTTTGTGTGATATATTTGCAGTGCGCACTTGCGTATATAGTTCTTTTAACAAGTAACTAAATCTATTTAAATTTACCTTTGGTTTTACTAATTTATATTAAAGGCTTCAATTTCAGTCCCCTGTAAGGATGATATCATTAGCAATGTGAATAAGAAAATGTAAACAAATAAATGTTAAATCAAACTCCGAGTTTCTTAACACCACGATGAGCACGCTTGACAGCTGTTCATAAACACAAAAGCGTAAACTCGAGTTTATGGCGCAATGTGACCATAATTTAGACAAATATCTTTTACTAAATATTTTATATCGAAAATTTGCATAAAATATAAATTTATTGGACGTTGCAGCTCTGCAGATCTTGAATTCAAACACAAACTTGGCAGCACTTTAGGAGAAACTGACAACTTAAATTTACGTTCTCTGGATGTCACTTTTGACATTTGCGTTCATTTTGAAATTACAAACGGAAAAGCAAAAAGCGCGATAGTCCGCGATTTTGCTTGCAAGCATTTAATTAAGCTCTTAATTAATTCCAGAATCCCAAGAGTTTATAGTTTTAAAAGTATTTCAAGATGAAAAAACTACAAAAGAAACCCCCGAATAGAACTGATTTAGCTAAGATGATAAAAGAAGTGCCTGAAGAATACCAACACCACATTCAGTCAATGTCGCTTAAAATGATGCAGCACCCCGCATATGGACATCCGTAAGTGAAATTGATTTCAATATTTTGTAGCAAAATCATAACAATTTTTTATAGTTACGAGTGGAGTACCAGAGATTTTGAGATGGGCGCTCCCTTAGGACGTGGAAAATTCGGGCGCGTCTACCTAGCTCGCGAACGCACTTCTAATTATATAGTAGCTATGAAGGTAATGTTTAAAGCTGAACTTGAGAAGGGAAATGTACAGCGACAAGTTTTGAGGGAAATTGAAATACAAACTCGACTGAAGTGAGTAAATAAAGCAAATGCATTTATCAAGTTGACCAATGATATTCAACGGCATCTTTATAATAAATTTAGGCACCCAAACATTTTGCGTTTACTCACATGGTTTCATGATGAAAGTCGAATTTATCTTGCATTAGAAATTGCATCGGAAGGAGAATTGTACAAACATTTACGCAATTCCCCACATCGACGTTTTGAGGAACAACGCGCCGCTAAGTATACATACCAAGTGGCTGATGCACTTGAATATTGTCATTTGAATAATGTAATACACCGCGATTTGAAGCCAGAAAACATATTGCTGACGTCTTCAGATGATGTCAAATTAGCTGATTTTGGTTGGTCGGCACACACACTATCTAACAAGTAAGTTTCTGCTCTTATTTTGTGCATGCATTTTATATGTATGTACCTAGCTAATTTAATTTTTTTCGCAACAGACGTAAGACTCTGTGCGGCACTTTAGATTATTTGCCACCAGAAATGGTGGATGGTCATATATACGATCACACCGTCGACCAGTGGTGCTTAGGTATTTTATGTTATGAATTTTTGGTGGGTTGTGCACCCTTCGAATCGAATGATAATGAGAAAACTTACGAAAAAATTAGACGATTGGAAGTTCATTATCCTAATCATTTGAGTGCTGGAGCTAAAGATCTTATTTCTAAGGTACCTAATAAAGTTTGTTTGAAAGCGCTTAATTAAATTTTAACACAATTTCAGTTGTTGCGTAAATCGAATAATGGCCGCATAACTCTCGTAGAGGTAATGAAACATCAATGGGTTAAGGAGAACATGGCTAAACGGAACGCATATATAGCGGAGAAATTGAAGCGTGAGAAGGCTCTTGAGTAGTCTGCATTTACTTAGTTTTTGAAAGCACATTTATATGTATACTTTTTAATTTAATATATTGCCGTTTTCTAATAATATTGATCATTCATTAAAAAAAGCCGTTTACTTAATCGATGAAGAATGTCGAGGTTTGAGTTTCTAGGTTCGGAGTAACCCAAGCCAATAATTGAGGGAAGAATTTCGTAATTTTCGTAACTGCTTAATAAAATTATGATTATAATTAATCTAATCGTAATTACGAAAATGTTGATTTCGATTCACTGATATTCGGTACACGTTTAGTAGTTAAGTAATAATGTAAATCAAAATGAAGCTTAATGTACTGCGTGTCTAGTGACGATATGTACATGCATATGTATGTATATTAAAAGTGTTCGAAAAGCAATACAATAAAGTAGACTTCATTTTTGGAAAGAAAAGTATAATGGGGCGGATTCTTTGTTTCGTACGGATCGAAAATCATGGAATTTTCCTATAATTTTTTATAAAAAAAAAAACTCAGTGCGTGTAGTCCCTACGCGCGGAGGAAGTGAAACTTAATTGAGGAAATGCCTGAAAGAAAGAAATATGCGATACACAAGCAAATGTACATATTTTCTAATATACAAAAAACATATTTATTTAAAATTTTGTTTACGACAGTTCATCAGATTAATCTGCATCTTCATTTTCATGTTCATGTTCATGTTCATGTTCATCTTCATGTTCATCTACATCTTCATCTTCATCTTCATCTTCATCTACGTCTTCATCTTCATCT
>NW_023458560.1:76805693-76881675 GCF_013731165.1 Rhagoletis pomonella
TCTTCATCTTCATCTTCATCTTCATCCTCATCTTCATCTTCATCTTATCTTTATATTTGTTTTTGATTATATTCTTGTCTTTGCATTAGTCTTTTCCCGCCCAATTGGCGTTTAACGCAGCTATTCGTTTTCTATACCCGTCATATGCTACCTGTACCGTGGCGTTAAATATTTATCGCAAACATAACGGAGCTATAATAATAAGATTTGCTTCAATAATTTGAGTTTAACTTTTTAAACAGGTGGCCACCCTCTTCAGGCACCTCAAAAATATTTTAATTATGTTTCTGTAAGCTCTTTCTGTACTGTATAGTATTTTATTTATTTATTATTTATTTATTTACGCGTAAGACTTGTACAATTTAACTAAATTTTACTTTTGAAACAGGTGGCAACCCTCCTACATTTAGCTAGAAAATACAACTTATTCAAAACCATTTCTTTTGATACCCATATTGGGATAATTCGTTTAACTTAATAAATAATTTGAATTTGATTTTCGTATATATGGCAACCCTTTAAAAGACTAAAACCATACTGCACATCTGCAGGTCAAGCCCTTTCAGTGACGCCTCTTTTTTGAAAATCGTACGAACGATACAGATTTTATGACTTGATGTTAATATTTTACGCAACCCTCTGCGGCAGAGAAATTTTGAATTCGATTTTCTAACATGTGGCAACTCCTTTCATAGAACTAAAGCTATGTTGTAAACCAGAAGGACAAGGCCTTTCATGTGACACCTCATTTTTAAAAATCGAATGAACGATACGGATTTTATGACGTGGTGTTAAATATTTTACGCAACCCTCTGCGGCAGAGAAATATTGAATTCGATTTTCTAACATGTGGCAACTCCTTTCATGAAACTAAAGCTATGTTGTAAACCAGAAGGACAAGGCCTTTCATGTGACACCTCATTTTTAAAAATCGAACGAACGATACGGATTTTATGACGTGGTGTTAAATATATAACGCAACCATCTCCGAACTCGATTAAGAAGTTTCACTTCAAAAATTTCAAATTTTCGATTCGTACGAAAACTAGCATACGCCTCAATATAAAGATAGCTATTAGAAAAATAAGGCGGCAACGAAAATTTTTCATTTTGTTTTTAAACAAAATAATTTAACAAAAATCTACCAAAATTATAAAAAAGTGGCAACTCTGGTCACAGCCGAAAAAAGTGATGTTGTTCACGCTTGCCTGGGTATTAGGTTAATTTGGTTAAAAATTATTATTGTGTGGTGTATTTTATTGTCAACTGAATAAAAAACATAACCAAATAACGTAAATCTATAAAAGGAGACAACAGGTTATAATTGTAGCGAGTGTGAACATCAGGAGCGTGCCTTCTCTTATTATCCAATTTCAAAACGTATTTGGGCAAAAAAAAGCATGCTCCTGATGTTTCCACGCGTTGCAATTATAACGTATTGCCTCTTATATATTTGCGTTCTTTGTAACAGCGCCTTAAATGTTTTGACATAGTTGTCTTGACAATATTGTCCGGTGTAAACGCGCCGTTAGTTTGTAAATGCTCAGTAATTCTGAACTGTGGCAACGTCGTTTAAATGCATATTTCATTACAGCTAACTTCACCGGCACGAAGTATCTTCGGCTAATAGTTACGGTTCAGTGGCATTGTTTCGTCATTCATTTGGAAACTGAGTTTATTCTTTGCCATCTCGTGGAGAAAAATAATTATTTTTTAATGTAATTAATATGTGCTCAGACAGAATAGTTATTAAAATTTCTTGCTAATAAAGAGACAATTATATGGTAATATTATTTCTGTGAGCAAATCTAGGTATTGTGCTAAAAATCATTTCATAAGGAAAGCCTTGTCTTGGCCTCGCCTGCATTCGGGTATGTACAAAATGGCGGACGGCATAGAAAATTTTTACCTTCGATTTTTATTTGGGGGAATGGGAATAAAATAATTTTTTTTTTGCTATTTTCAGTAAACAAATTTTATTCAAATACAATTTTATTAGAAAAGGTAAGTTTTGTAAAGCGTAGCGGTCTTGAGGTGATAATTTCATAAAGGGACGTTCGCCCACGGCTGTCCCATCAAAGGAACTCGCCAAGTTATTTGCGTCTGAAATATGTCCGAAGCCTTAGCCGCGCCCCTAATTCCACAACTGCAAGAGATGCAGCAGCAGCAACAACATAGTGGCCCTAGTGCCGCCGCCGCCTCCGCCGCTCAACAATGGTATTCAAATCCCTGGTATGCCAATCAATACCAGCAACAGTATAGCCAGTACTATCAATATTATATGCGCTATGGAATGCAACATCAACCGCAACAACATCAAAGCAATAATGCTCCGCCTGGATTTAGCAACTCTGTTATACCATCGGATAAGAACTTGCCCCCATTACCCTCTGGGCCACCGCCACCTCCACCAATGACCCCAAGTGGCAGCAGCAATCAAATTCAAGGTAATCAAAAAAGTTTCGGCGGGATCAGATTTAACTTAAGTCAGCAAAAGCGATTGGCGAATGCGCCAAATCCATTGCAGAATTCACCAACTGTTCTGAATACGCCATCTTTTCAAAATAATAACGTCAATAACAATCCCGTTAATGGTGTTAGTATGAGTAATGCAAATAATAATAGCAAAAAGAAACGTAAAAGGAATAAGAAGCAAAGTCCACTACAACAACAGCAGCAGGCTGCTTTCGATGCTCATTTTGAAAGCTTAAATACAAGTCAACAAATGAATGGTAGTTTTATTAACACTTCGCTTCCACCGCCTATAATCGCGCCATCGATAACGGCAGACTTATCCAAACCACCACCACCGATTATGCCATATAGCAGTATGAATGGCGCTAGTGTAGTGGAAGAGCAAAAACCATCGGACAATAGTAAATTAAATGAACAAACAGCTTCTGTAGAGACGCCAATCAAGAAAATAAATATGTTTAATAATCCAAATGATGCCTGGCCAGAGTCACTAAATAATTATGTGGCCCGTTGTTACGCCAAGTGCGCTACTGATTTGGATAAGGATCAAATTGATATTTGCTTGAAAGGAAAAATAATGGCAGCTGCGAATCGCAATGAGCTTTGGACACGTGATTGGGATAATGAGCCTATACCTAGTGTACACAGTGAGCGAAATAATATACAAATGCAGTTGTATAATCAGCAACAAAAACAACAGCAACCGCAACAGCATACACCAAACGCGCAGAAATACAAGCAACAACAAAATCAAATTAATCACCAAAATTCACAACAAAAAAATAATAAGGGTATATCTCGTAGTTTAAATGCACGCTTAGGTCAACGTAATTCATTCGGAAACGTACAAAAGGCTTCAAGAAATTCCAGAAGTCGTTCGCGGTAAGAATTTAAATTTTTTATTCCTTTGGAGATCTTTCCATCATATTTTAATTTCAGGTCCCCACAACCAAATAAATATCATAAACGCAGTACACGATCTCGGTCGCGATCTCGCGGTTCGTCATCAAGTCCTCGTCGTAAGATACGTCGCAGTACCAGTTCGGATTCATCTGATCGTCGGTCGAATGAAAATTTTATAGCATTTAATTCCTCCGGTAAAAAGCAACAAAAAGGTAATAGCTCTAAAAAGGGGAAGAATGCTAAGGGCGCCAGCAGTTCAGCAAATACGAAATCCAAAGCCCCCTTTTATTCGTCATCTGTAGGCGGCGCGGTAGATGACGACACGGCACGATTGCAGCAACGTGCAGCGCGTTTCTCGCAGGGTTCTTCAACGAAAAAATCGGTTGTCGCGGTAGCTAGCTCTCCATTCGGTCATGCGAAACAATTAAAACAGAAAAAATACGGGGGTAGTTTGGGCGGGCGCATGTTTATGGATACGGATACGTCCGGCGGTTTTGAAACAGGGTTAGATTTATTAGATTTGCATATTGTAGGCACATGCAGGCTTTTGGAAAAGTCTTTCCTGCGATTGACTAAGGCACCATTACCAACGGAAGTGCGGCCCATTGAGGTGTTAACGCACTCGTTACAAAATGTCAAAGAGAAGTGGAGAGACAATCAGGATTACTACTACGCTTGCGATCAGCTCAAATCCATACGTCAGGATCTGACGGTAAGCATGTAATAATAGCAATCGGGTAAGTTCTGTAACTCACTTCCTTTCCTTTCAACCCCTGCCAATTTGAATTCGAAGCGGAGTTGATTGATATTCACTCGGAAGTGAATTGCGGAACCTGCCTGAATATATTGAATTATATTGGGGATGTAGTTCAATTTAAAAACTTATTTTAGAAGAAAGAATTAATTTAAAATTAAAATTTTGTGGGTATTTTGACCAGTTCATATAGTTTGATAAGCAAAAAAATCAAATATAAATATATATATGTGCACACATATCTTCGCTAGTTTTGGTAAGTGTAGTTATCTGTTAGACTGAACATATTCTTAAGAAGCCTATTGATGGATGAAATCTCCAAATGGTAAATTTTGAATTAATTCTCTTATTTTTTTAAACGTGCGATATGCACAATTTTAAGCTGAAATAAAAATTATTTGTAATTTTCATTTAAAATATAATTTGATCTATAACAAAAACCACATAAATAAAAGTTTCAAATCTTAACAAAATTCACAAAATATAAGGTGCATTCGCGTATCAAAAACTTTTCGCGTACACAAACTGACATTTCATTTTGATGAGAGGTTGCTAGTTTGCTGGAAAATTTTATTTGCCAGCAGCAATTTGTCAGCAAGAAAAACAGCTGATCAAAGTCATCTTTGCAATTTATGGAAAAAAATTAAACTTATTTTGATGATTTTTAAGTTTAAACAACTTCTTAGAACTGAAAATGCTTCGGAAGAAAGCAAATAATACTTACTTTTGCTTAACTAATTGCTTTAGGTAAACTTGTAATCTATATTCTTTTCATTTATGTAAACTAAATCTCGGATCAGCTATACTAAATACTTGCAAGTTTTTGCTGGTTTTGCGTTCGTGTACTTTAGCAAATATTTCTCTCCTTGAGAGAGAACAAATAAAATTTCTTTTCAATTTTGCTTTTGAGAGTTTTTGGCTAGAAGAATACGCGAATACACCTATAATCAGGTTTCAAAAGATTGCCATCAAAATTTCACACTTTTTGTTGGTAGCCCTTTCAATTTTAGTCTAACAAAGTCGGAAAGTAATAATTACAGTTGATTTTTATGTGTTTTTCTCAAAGGTGTTGACCATGTTCTTCCAAATAACGCATCAACAATTTTTTTTTTTGTATGGAAAAATATGCTCAACACTTTCGACGAAAAAATAGAATCAATGATAATTTTTAGCGACTTGAAACTTGTACTTTATTATACTAAAATGCTATATTGAATGGGTTATTTTTATTAACTTAAAATTCGCACATTATCAGACTAAAATTGAATGGGCTGTAAAACTGTATAGTCAAAAAATTCCAATTTTTCTGAGAAAAAAGGTTTAAATTTGGATGAAAAGTTGTGGCATTTTGTTCCTTTATACAAAGTTTTAAACTTGGTTTAATATGGATTTTACACGAGAATGAACTAATTAAATGAGCGATATGTGATATGTATATACATAATTGCATAAAATGTGAAACTACAACCAATTCACGCTTACTATAGGTTCAAGGTATTCGTGACAAATTTACTGTAGAAGTCTATGAAACACATGCTCGAATTGCAATGGAAAAGGGCGATCACGAAGAGTTCAATCAATGTCAGACTCAACTGAAGATGCTTTATACCGAGGTGGGACCGAGCGTTAATACATTGGAATTTACAGCATATCGAATACTATATTACATCTTCACAAAGAATACCTTGGGTAAGTATTACTGATAAATTTAAATTGAAATACGTTTAATTTTTTTTATTTGACATACTGTATCACTAGACACAACTACCGTTTTACGCTCAATAAAACAAGACCAACGTGAGAATCCCGCAATTGCACATGCGCTAGCTTTTCGTTCGGCCTGGGCGCAGGGCAACTACTGTAAGCTTTTCCAGCTTTACAAGACGGCACCTCTTATGGCGGGCCATTTGATTGATTGGTTTATCGAAAGAGAGCGCAAGAATGCCTTACGCACTATTATTAAAGCGTACGTTAATATTTAAAGAAATTTAGTTTTGATTTAATGACTTTGAATTGACCTTATATATCTTTTTAGTTATCGTCCTGCAATCGGCATTGAGTACATTACAAATTTACTGGTTTTTGAAAGTCAAGAGAAATGCAAAGAGTGGATGGCCCCCTTCAGTCTGCCTATGGTTGGTGCTAATGGCGACCAGATTGATTGCAAAGTGGCGGCTACAATTACTATTTAAGAAAAAAACGCCGTAGATTCCTTAAATAGGATGTGTAAAATATTCACAAATAGTGTGCATGTGCGTAGAGGGCAAGTGTGTGCATTGACAAATTTCATAAGTACTTGTTGAAGTTTGAAGTGTTGCCTACCCATAATCTCTCCACAGTTTAGTGCGGCTGCGGTGGATACCCGCTCTCTACGATAACACCATCAATCTACGGAATGACGTCAGCATGTAAACAGTGCAAAAACACCTCTCTGGGTTCACTTCGTCTGTTCAAAAAAAAAGAAAAAAAAAGAAACATAAAAACCTTGGGTCTTTGGGTGTTTTATGTCCTTTGTACGTTATGAACGCTCAGAAACATTTCTAATCACATTGATTATCGCAAAAATGCTAATTATTTTTGGGGTTGGTGAATTGTTAAAAAAAAAATGAAATGGGTTTTTAATACGATTCTAAAGACATTTTATTAGTTATATGAACAATATTCAAAATGCAGTGAATTAAAAAATCCGCTAACATAACATCTCGGGTAAGAACATTTTCAACGTATTTGCGCTAACATAAAATTAAAAAAAAACTATTAAAGATGGGCCCATCCCACTAAAAATCGTCGCTTGACAACGGTTAACAATAAAAAGGTCGCCGCGGAAATATGTAATTCTTTAAAAATAAACGTAATGCTGACAAGATCGTAGAATAGATCAACAGCATAAGCCTCTGGCGTCAACAAAAGAGAGATTCGATAGCCCAAGCGGAAAAGTGAAAAACAAAAAATTATTGCTTTGATGGCAATATAAAATCAGTTTTTATAAGAAAAATATACAACCAATATAAATTCATATATGATGGACAGTAAGCTGATCTAAAATAACTACACCTCCAATGGGATATTGACTTTCAAAGTCGTATGTTGTTTTGCTGTGCATCGTTTTAAAGCAGAATGAATACACTCAACGACTGTGACTTGTTATTTACGACGTTCGCTACATCTTCAAACCTTCAATGCCATAAGTTTCATGCTCGATTTGCATTGAAACCAATTTTTTTCTTGTTTTAATTTGAAAATTATTATTTTTTAGTTATAGATTGAAAAACAAGGCTTAGCTAAAAATAGTTCTCGATTCTGTATGTTACTATTAGGCATGTAATTTACATATATATTTTTGAATTGCTTGGTTCCTGCGGTCCGTCAGTATTGTGGTTGCATGCACCTTGTGCGGGCGCCCACTGAAAATTAATATTCTTGCTATCCCAGCAAAAGTTTAATACAAAAATAAGATTTTAAAATAGGCTTCAAAGTTTTAGATCGCCTTTGCGAAATAATGTAAATGCTTTTTTTTTCAAACCATGGATTTTTGTAAATTATTGTTAGATATTTTGAATGTTAATTTTTCTAATGTTTCTTGTCTCTTCTACAAATATTGGTGAAATATTTATGAGCGTTAACTAACTCGACTGCTGCAAAAATTGTGAGCGTTCAAAGGCGATAAAATACGCTGAAGGTGTTGCTGGTTAAACTTGCTGCTGTCAACAATTCCGACCGACGTTAAGAAAAGCTGTACACAAAGGAAAGTGATCAACCGAGTGAACAACAGTTTGAACTCCGCTGGGCGATTCAACACAAACTCCCAAGTGTGTTAACTCCAGCTGATGCTGGTCGTCAAGCGGTATACTCATTAATTTATAACCTGTTGTTAAAAAGTAAAAAAAAAAGAAAATAATTATGGATTGCAGCGCGAAAATGCTAGTTATCCATCCTTAGCCGCACTTCACCGCATATTTAAACTAAACTCTTGGAATTAATTATTTTACATTTTTATTGATTATCTATTATATCATAAGAAGTTTTTATAGGAACTAGTTTTAAGTATTTATACGTATATAAATCTTGTTATTGATTTCTAATGATTTTTTTGGCGTTTGAAAGCTGCAGGCAAAAGAGAAAATGCTTCCGGCATACATATGCATTTGGTTGAAGCGCAATGTTTGTGCGTCGACTTGAACGTTCAATAAAGTGGCCAAAAGTTTCCCATAGTTGTTGTTTTTTAATATACATAGTATATGAACAGGCGGTAAGTATTTACATATCGGCACCCTTATGCCAGTAGCACGAATGTGCAAATTTACTAATTTTGAATTACTGCATTGACTTGATTCCACCTTTGGATATTCTATGCAGGGACTTTGAACCGAACCGGTTTTGAACCGGAACACCGCTCTTTTCTATTAATTAACTGAACCATTAACCGAACCGAAATGTTCCACAAATGTTTGATCCGAACCGAAAACCGAACCACTTTCTATAAAGATTGAAAGGTTCGTTTCAACCAATTTTCAGTAGGTAAATGTACCCAATTTTTTTTCTTTTTTTGGTAAACATGGTAATACCTACCATCTCATTTGACAGACACTTGACCCATAACCTCGCGCGTTGTTGCACTTGACACTTGACACAACTTGCGCGTTATTTTTTTTGGTTTTTCGAACCGTTGAACCGAACCAAAACCCCGGTTTAAAGACCAAAAAAAACGCTTTGACGAACCAATCCAAAAGTGCAAAAACGGTTCGAACCGCTGAACCGAACCGACCAAATTTTTCATCCGGTTCACGTCCCTGATTCTATGGTATACGAAAAACCCAGTATACCATGCGTACACGGTAACCAAATATTTCAGAATGTCAATTACGTGAATGAAGAGTTAAGCCCCGTAAAAAAAAAAACTTTCAAACACTCATGTTTCTGGCATGCGGGGGCGATATATGTTCAGTTTGGTAACACTTATAAACATCTTCGTGTCACTACAATACTGGAAGATATTGGCGCTTAACATAAACATTCAGATAACACATGGCCTAAACCGAAACCGCCCCGTGAGGGGAAAAGTCCTAGTACAGTCTGTCAAAGGCATTTGACACCGTCAGTCAATCCACGCTACTAAATAGAAGATATTGGGGCCTTATCTCCCACAGTGACTCGAAACGGTGGTCGGTGAGTTATCTGAGTGATCGAAATTCGTCAGTCACTTTAAGAGATGAAAACAGCAAACTGCGAATAACTAACACGCGGTTCTACAGGGTGGTGTCCTCTCCCCGCTTCTACATAAAAACCCTCGGCAACTCTTTTTACCACCTGGGCGAGGGAGGTCAGACTGCAGCTGCGACGGTAAATAGCCCGAAAATCCTCCGAGTAACCTTCGACAGTCTACTCTGCTTCTCGGCGAATACAACCGCAATTGTCAATAGAGTACAAAGTCGCAACAAGGTCATCAAGCCGCTAGCCGGCAGTACTTGGGTCAAAGACAAAGAAACCTTGGTAACGTACAAGGGAATTGGCCGGCCGGTACTGAACTATGCAGCGCCTGTATGGTCGCCGGGGACTAGTAGGACGCAGTGGATTAAGCTTTAGACTTCACAAAATACGGTATTCCGGACAGCAACAGGATGCCTTCTCATGTCGCCGCAACATCACCTGTTCGTCTGCTTTGGGAGACTCAGAACACTATAGCCCAACTTGGCTCTGGCTACTGCAACAGGTTAAACTCGTACCTGAGCAGAATAAATGAAGATGTGCCAAACGACCCGAAACATCTCTTCGCATGCCCAATACTTATGATCTGATAAGGTTCATATTTGGAATGTATGTACATTAGAGTGGTTAAAAATTTTTATTTTTGGAAATTCATAAACGCTACCTCAAATTATTGTTATTTGTGATAAAAAAAGAGGAACGTGTTTTTTTATTTTGAAAGAAAAGTTTTCCTAGAGGTCGCGCTGGTCGGTTTTTATAAAAACGCTGATGTTCTCAATTTTTTTATTTTCTGGACATAAGAAAATGCAGCTAAAAATTTGTTCTTTACATATAATTACTCTGGTATTACCGGGGAACATTCCCTTAATTATATACCTGTCTTGGGCAGTTACAATGGGCCTAGTGCCCGAAAATATGCTCTCGAAAAGGGACTAGTAAAATTAAAACGTTGATACTAAATGATTAACGCATTGTCATGGGTTGAAACTTGTTACCAGGGGGCTTCTGGGGTTGCTAATTAGGGATCTGAAGTCGGATCCAAAATGGCGGTCCATTTTTTTTTAAATGATTGGATTTGTTCGAAACCCGGCACTCGAGAGTTTTTGTGGTCGCCGATTACGAATCTGAAGTAAATTTTTTTAAATTCAAAATGGCGGATCCAATATGGCGATCAAATTAAAAAAAAATGTACTAAAATTAAAACATTGATACTGAACGTTTTAAACATTGTCAAGGATCAAAACACATTTCCAGTGGGTTTCTGGGGTTGCTGATTACCAATCTGATGTCAGATTTACCAAATTACAAAAAAATTACTAATTAGTAATACAATTGAATACCGTATTTAAATAAAACAAATAATTTATGATGTTTTAAGCGTTAATTTGTTCTGCCATGTTAAAAATAAAGCAAAAGTATTGTAACAGAAGTCTAAGGCATATAAAAATATAAAAACACTATGGTTTTTGATTTTTTCCATACATAAAAATTAAAGATAATTTTCTGTTTTATTTAAATAAAGTATTCAATTGTATTCTAATTAGTATTTTTTTTGTTTAAAATATTTTTATAAGAAAAAATTGGTATTTTTTCCTTTTAAGTGTTATTCTAAAATTTTTATATACGAAGTATACAAATATGCATATCAGAAGAAAGGGAGTTCAATAGCCTTTACAACGGTCCTAATTGTTTAAAAATCGGTTGGTAATTTTTTTGTTTAAAATATTTTTTTTTATAAAAAAAGTTATTTTTTTCCTTTAAATGTGGTTTTTCTCAAATTTTTATATACGAAATATACAAATAAGCATTTCAGAAGAAAGGGGTTTAATCGTCTTTATAATGGTACCAATTTTTTTTTTTAAATCGGTCAGTAATTTTTTTGTTTAAAATATTTTTTGTTTATAAAAAAAGGTATTTTTCATTTGAATGCATTTTTTCTAAAATTTTTATATACGTAGTATACAAAAATGCCTGCCAATTGAGAGATCCGAGTTCGAGCCGGAGTCGTCGGGCAGTGGAGCTTTATTTATTTATTTTTTGTTTCTTGTTTTTAATATTATTTTTTTTTGTTAGGTTTTATTCTAGTAAAGATTTTTTTAAATTAATTTTTATGACATTAAAGTAATTAGGTTTCTTTCCAAATAAATTGTTGTTAAACTATAGTTTGCACGCTTCATAAAAAGTATTCGTTTATTAAATAGCGTCTAGCAGACCAGCTTTTTCCATTATTTTTAAGATTCAGAGATTTTAAATTTTGTTCCGACAGCATAAACTCGTAGAGTATCTGTGCGAATCTTCATTACGCACGGATTCAATAAAGGTTCTCTTCGAATTTCGAATTTACGTTCCTAGCCATTCGGATTCTGGGATAGCACTTTCGTAGATTCAAGTTAGGGTGAGAGAACTGTTGGGTAAGTACTAGTATGCGGTACTTGAGGTCGATGAACTTGCGTTAAAAATACTTAAAGATCTGTTGCGGAAGATATGGCAAAAAATGTAAGTTCGGAGAAAACAAAAAATTTCGAAATTGCTTTTCAAAAATACCTACTTGAGGGTTGATGGTGTACATCGAAATTTTTGTACACACATACATACGTAGATGAAAATTAAAAATTTTTGAGGAAATAATACGTAAGTATGTACGTATGTATGTAATAATATAGAATTTTTTATGTGATGTATGTCTAATTTTAGTAATCTAAATATGGCTGTGCCTAAAAAAGTAGGGCAAAACAGGGTTCCGTTCTTTGTTACTTACCTAAGCTTTCATTGTTTAACACGCTTCCAATGGCCCATATCCTTCCAGTACTAATTCAATAACTACATACATATGTAGCTGGCTGTGGTGTGTGTCCTTGTTGAAGCTTTTCACGAGCACACAAGCGTTGCTGACTAAAACCAATTCACTACTGTAACTGGTGGCGAGTCGAGGTGGGTGGAGTGCAACAATGCGATGGCAGCAGAGACGTCAGCAGCAACAATGTTGGCAGCATCCTCAGCGCGCACCTGTATGAATCCGGTATTTAAGGAAGCTGCCACCAGAGCAACGGCTCAGTTAACGCGCGGCGTTTGAATTTGCAGGATCGCGGTGATACCAACGGAAAAGTGGAAATGAATTTAAATTTGAATTTGAATTCAAAGTGAAGTGAAAGTGATTAGAAGCCAATAACAACAACATACATAAGTAATTGCAATTAAATTGTGTGAGCAAGAATAGAGCACATTGAAAGAGAGCATACAAATGAGTGCAAGTAGGTGCGACTTTAGCTGTGTGTGAGTGAAGCACGAAGAAAAACGGCCTGGACAACTAACTGATCCTGGCAGTGCTAATTAAGTGAGCTGCGTGGTTTTTTTTTGGGTATTTTATTTTTGAAGGCCGCCGTGTTTGTGTACGTTTTCCTGCAAATTAAGTGCTTGTAAATGTGTTTTTTTGTTACAAATTCCTTTCGTGTGCACTTAATGTGAAAAGCATGTCCGACTGTACAACAAACAACCAACGTGCATTAAGCCGCAACAAACAAAGGAAACAAATGCTTATTATTGTAATTAAATGTAAATTTTTGAAAATTCAACCAACGAAAGTTCATTTAATTGTGTTTATTTTTCTGCCATTTAATCAGCGATTCGGACATTTAATTAGGTGGCCAATTTTAATTGCACACATGTGTTGTAAATGTGGCTTTGAAGTATTTAATGATTCTAAATAATGAAATTTTAAAATGTGTCAAACTATGTTGTTGGCTAAAAAACATTAGAACAACAAAAGTGCGTGCACTGCTTTGTAAGCGGATGCGTATGAGCAACATTTATTACCAAAGCAAATAAGCAGTCACGTATACGCCGTGTAGTGCACTTAATAAACAAGTTTGTGAGTCTACATTTTACTTTTAGTTTGCCGGTGCGTGGCTGTATTATTGCTAATGAAATAAACAAAATTTAAATGCAACTGTGAAAGTATTTTTCAACTAGAGGAGTGAGAAGTAATAACTAAATGGATTAAACAATACTTATGGATTTATATTCCGGAGAAATTCTTACTATGCCCACCATTTCTTTGTCAAAAACTGTGTTAATAAAAAGCCTACGTTTTTCCCCAAAATACTTTTTTTACAAGCAACACTAAATGATTTAAAAATTGTTTTATGAGAAATTTCATTAGCTCTAAAATCATTACTACTAATCACAACAATATTTGAGTCATCGCCAAAAACTTTTACTATTAAACTTTTTTGTTTCTAACAAACACAAATATCTCGAAAACGATAACAGATCCCGAAATAAGTGAAACGATGTTTTAAAGCGCCTGAGATGGAAAAGTAAAAAAAAAACTCGCTAAATGTAAAACATATCTTGAACTACGAAATGACTTTCAAAAATAGGTTTTAAATTTGTTGGTTTTTTTTTGAAAGCTGTATGCAATGATGGATGGATTTAACTCTAACTGAAGGAATTTATATCGAGAATTAACCGCCAAATGGACGTACCTAACGACATTTTATCCGAAATTTTCTATTTAATGCAGAAATGTTCCTAGAAGTTTTAGATTAAGTTCTGCATCAAAAAAAAAAAAAATTGAGAAAAATGTCGCTTACGTCTTTTTTGCGGTTAGGGTTCGATATGACCAGCCCAATTCTGAATACTCCCAGGGAAAGAAATCCTCCAATAATTAACTCTCAGGGAGTAGCATTTTCTCCGAAAATTTGGCACTTTTTTGACAGTTCAACTCCGACAATTAATATGAAAAATCCTCAGGGAATCGGCCTGGATGTTTTTTAAAGAGAGATCTCGGTTGTAGTCCTTCTGCAGGCAATGGTAGATTTTTGACTTCAACCAGTAAAAGTTGCCGCAGTAAAGCAAACTTGCTCCCCATTTTTTTTTTTTTACAACCGGCGAAGGTGTTGGTCTTTTAACAGAATTACAACAGAATGACAAAGAAAAATGTGGGAAGTTGGAATTCTGAAAATTTTCGTTAAAAAATAAGCAGTAAAAAAACGGATAATCGAGGATTGGAAAATCCGGCGTGTTTGGACCTAGTGAAGAGTACACCAATTTTCGAGGTTACTTTTATGTTCTTCTCACCACATATTCATTGCATTAAAGTTGTTTTTTTTAATGGTTTTACACATTTAATACTTTAAAAATAACGCATTTAGTGTGCGGTTATAGTTAAGCCCCAGTGAAAATAACGGTTTTGATTACAGTGTTTTATTCAAAGGTTTTAAAAAAATAGGTTTGGTTTTTTAAGCTAATGTTTGTATAGGAGCTTTAATAAAAATTTTCAAATAAAAAAAGTAATAAATCTGGAAATGGTAGACTCCATGGGAAACTCAACTTTAGTGCAAAAATTTTTTTCTTTATAAAACTAAGAAACGTGTGGGTGGATAAGACATTTGTAAAAATCTTCAATCAACCCAAAAATAACAAATTGAAGCTTTAAATGCATTTTTATAACCCTTTTTTACGTTTTGAAATCAACTTCTAAGTAAAATTTTTGAGTGAGTTTAAAGTAGGTTGTGTTGAAAATACTGCCAAATAATTTACGATTCATAATTTAAGTGTTTGGTAAGAAAAATATATAGTAGAACGCAGCTGCTTTTAATAAAATTGTGTTATATATATAAAATTGTGTGTGTGCTTTATCTATATCATGAGTTATTATTAAGCAGTATTGGTCTTGTCCCACCCGTGACAAAAAAAGCTAAAAGTCATTATATTTAATAACTGAAGTTGAAGTTGTGTTTCGTCGTGTTTGTTACCTAATGTTAGCAATTCATTGCAAATAATTACCACAATTGCATTTTCATTTCCACATAGTTAGATAAGAATAATTTTTTAGTGAAGCATGTCCCACCCGGGACAGCTACGACAGCTACTCTTTAAAACTTCGTACAAAAATTATAAAAATTCAACATACCTTAACAATTACACCCAAAAATTGTGAAATTTTAGGACAATCTCGACCATCTTATATCGAACATGTGTTAGATAATTTTATGTATAGAACCCATAAAAAATTTTTGATGCCAATCGAAAGTGTGACATCAAACTTGTTGTCCGATGTGAAAAAGAATGTCTCATATCTGCTCCAAAAAGCAGGTTCGTTTATTTGTCCCACCCGTCACAGAAGAAATACTCAGATTTTTTCCATTTGAAAGTAAGCTGGAATTTTTTTTCGTATTTTGTAATAACTCAAATACATAATTGCCCAAGGTGTGATTGACAACTCAGTTAGGCTCACTTTTAAGGTTTTATTATGCCAAAAAATATAAACAATCGATTAAAAATTCATAAAAATTTTTTTCAATTTGACTTTATAGGAGGGAGGCAATGTCAAATTCAATCACGCTTTGTTGAATACATTTTGGGCATAGCTTTACCAAAATATAGAACTGTTGAGTACTTTATACGAGAAAGAACATTTTTTCTGTACAAATGTCCCACTCGTGACGGTGGAATCGCCCAAATATTTTTAATTTTTTTTTCATCTGTGATATCCACTCGACTGGGGAGACTGGGTAAACAAACAATTTTGAAACGGCAGTTATGCAGAAATATGCGCCAATCGATTACGAAATCACCATTAGATTAAGTAAACTGAGTTTAAATTGAACAGCTGGCTGACATTTGGCTAATCTGTGTTTAAACCAGCCGCATCGGGCGTTTAAACTAAGTTAAAATCACGGCCGTGCACTGAAAAACTGGCCCTCAAACAGCCATGTAAAAGTTTTCTTAGCTTTTAATTTTATAACAAAGCTTAGCACAAATGTTATTTCAAGCAATATTTAAATGGTTTATTTCATACAGAGTTGCATGAAAGAACCGTGTGGACAAATTCCCTGTTTATATGCACTCTTAACACGACTCAACAACTCTTAACTCGCATTCAAAATTTGATTTATGGTGGCACGGTTAAAAGCTTCAATTCGATTTAAGAACGTGTTTACATGTGTGTGTGTCAAAATAACATGGTTTGACTTAGAACGAATTGAAGTGTCATATAAACATGGTAATTGTGTATGAACTTTTCGTTTCGTTTTTCAAACTTTAATATGGAAAATGTAACTCATACGCCATGTACGAGTATAGCCATGTACATGGCATATTTGTCTTTGCCAAAATTTTCTAGGTTCAGTTCACGTTGTCGCACTCAAATGTGTGTAATATATATATATATATATATAGTTTTGTCCATTTATATGCTCGAACACGTCCCCAACTTTCATTAACAAATTAGGTTTATGTATTTCTGTTGTTATTTCTTAGTATAAACGCGTAAGTCTGTATATACAATGTCTTCTGAATTGCGAAGAGGGTTGCTTTATACACGCAGTGTAGTTTTCTCCTAAAGATTCATCTACATACATTTAATTTTGTTCATATTTAGTTATATTGATAGTTGTCTTCCTAATGCCCAAATTTTGTCGGTATACGCGGATTTCCGAACAGCCCTAGTTGAAACATTTGTACATTTCAATGTACTACGTAATTTGGCGATTCCGTACAAACAAGAAGGCCATAAAATTCGCAAAAGATACAAGAAAAATGTTACAAAGGAGAAGTTAAAATAATTCGGAAAGTAAAAAAGTATACATATATGTATACATACAAACATGTGTGTGCAACAGCAAAAATTCAACTAATAAAAGAAGCAATTCACAACAAAAGTTGCTGCTTAAAAGTAAAAACAACTACATAAAGACCGCACAAAAGTATGCCTTAAGAATTTTTTTTAATTTCACTTATAGTGCACTCAAAATGCAGGCAAGCGAAAAGAAATTTTGCACTTGCACTCAACTCGCACTCGCACAAAAAAAAACAACGACACACACTTTGACACATTTGACTTGATGAGCGCGGAAGGAAACGGCATCTTGCCAGGCTGTGACGTTCTGCAGGTGTGAAGTAATTAACTAGAAAGCCGATTGGTTGGCTGGATGGTTGGAGTAAATGGGAACATACATATGTATGTGTAGGAGTATATACTCGTATATTAGATCGTTCCAGAAAGTATATTTTACAAGGCAATTTCGAAAAAGGTTCTTTTTGCCTCCGATTTTGTTTTTGGAGTTCACCCTTATGCATTTTTCGTCATATCATCGGCATTTGCAGTCCGATCTTTAAGAGTGATATATCGATATTTTTTGCCTAGAGGAAAAAATGTTTTTGTTCCTAAGTTAATTGGCCTCATATCACCCTAACGTACCACCCTGATGCCAGTAAATTAAAGCTCATAAAAGAAATTTTGCTAACGAAGTATTTCGATCATTCTAGTAGAACTATTTTAAACAAAATTTTTTATTGTCGAATGTAGGTGTCACGAAACTATGTAAAACGGCGATCATAGGGGACTCGAAAGTGTTTTTTTTTGTTGTTGTGTCGGAACGAGGCACAAAACTACTTGTGTGCAGAAGGTGTACGCCGAACTTTTTCCCCTGATCTACCTACGGTCTAATATATGTATGTATGTATACACATCCATACTAGTATGTCACGCTCTCATAGGCAGCCTTTTGAATATTCTTTGGGAGGCAAGTTATTGAGATTTTCGTGAAGCTTTATTTTTTCAATAATTTAATATTTTGTAAAACTGTCCTATGCTAGATTCGACAACGGCATTCTCTTTGGATTCTATGTTTCAATTCTTTTTTAAAAGTTTGTTAATTTTTGCGTGATTTTTAATATAATTTGAACCGAACTATTTTACATCAGATTACTAAATATTCTATTGAAATATTACTTGTGGAAAATTTTGAAATAATGGCCTAAGTGCATGTAAATGTGCACGTCTATAAACTTTAAGTGCAAATTATTTTGTTTTATTTTTCTTCGCTCCCAATTTCTTTTATTTCTATCTAATTGAATCGATGAGGAGAATGTCAAAAACATTTCTGTCACTGTGATGGCAGTGCTGCCTGTACTGACAGTCACAGTCAGCGGTGGACGAGTGGTATAGCAGGAAGTTGGAGACTCGACGGCAACATTGACATAATTTTATTTAATTCATTGCAAATACAGTAACATTTTTTTAGAAAATCCAAGAATTTAATTCATCAAGCAGATTTTTAAGTGTGTTTTATGAAGTAGACAAAATAGGTTTTTGTTGTTGGAAAATTGATATAAAACGAAGATTTTTTTAAATTATATTTTTTCGTTTATAATGACTCGCACTATTATCCCAGTAGAAGCAAATGTTACAACTAAATATAAACTTTTTTTGATAGCTTAACATAACACAGCAGATACTGAACAAGTATCAATAAGAAATTGATGGCTGAGTGGAAGATCGTTCAAGAAAAAATTGCCATTATTTCGTGTGTGTGTGTGTCCAATGACTTTTGACATCTGATACTTCACAGCCGTGTGCCTCACTCTTTCCTCAAGAAATAATGGAACGGGCATATATTTCTGTTACAAACATGGGTTGCCTTGTGCTCTTTTTTTTCACAAAAAACTTTAGAAAACCGTACACTGAGGGAAAAATGTCGGCCTAAAAATAAGAATTTATCTAAATATCTAATATCTAAATATTTCATTTTTGAAATAAGAATTTCGTATTCAAATCAAATTTGATGCTTCTTTATTATGAGTACGCGTATTTTATTTTAAGAAATATTATAAAGAAAAAGGTTGGTTTAGTTATCACAACCTTTCATACTTCGACTTAGAATGTTAGATGTATGTATATGAACTAGAGATGGGCACGGACCTAAATTTTCAGGCCCGGCCCGGCACGAGTGCAAAATCAACTTTCAAAAACACGCACGAGCCCGCACGTTAAGAATTTTAGTGGGGCCCGGCCCGGAAATAAAGAGCCAATTTTTATTGTATGTATGCATATGTACATATTTTTAATTTTTTGTGTTTATGTACGTATATTTACTTAAGCGAATCAATTTTTTATATCAAAGATTTTTATAAAATATTTTCTGGGAAGTAGAAAAGTGGAAGGTAACGGGTGATTTTTTTGAGGTTAGGATTTTCATGCATTAGTATTTGACAGATCACGTGGGATTTCAGACATGGTGTCAAAGAGAAAGATGCTCAGTATGCTTTGACATTTCATCATGAATAGACTTACTAACGAGCAACGCTTGCAAATCATTGAATTTTATTACCTAGAAAAGTTGGCAGAAAATCCGCTTTTTTATCGACAAATTTTGTTCAGCGATGAGGCTCATTTCTGGTTGAATGGCTTCGTAAATAAGCAAAATTGCCGCATTTGGAGTGAAGAGCAACCAGAAGCCGTTCAAGAACTGCCCATGCATCCCGAAAAATGCACTGTTTGGTGTGGTTTGTACGCTGGTGGAATCATTGGACCGTATTTTTTCAAAGATGCTGTTGGACGCAACGTTACGGTGAATGGCGATCGCTATCGTTCGATGCTAACAAACTTTTTGTTGCCAAAAATGGAAGAACTGAGCTTGGTTGACATGTGGTTTCAACAAGATGGCGCTACATGCCACACAGCTCGCGATTCTATGGCCATTTTGAGGGAAAACTTCGGAGAACAATTCATCTCAAGAAATGGACCGGTAAGTTGGCCACCAAGATCATGCGATTTGACGCCTTTAGACTATTTTTTGTGGGGCTACGTCAAGTCTAAAGTCTACAGAAATAAGCCAGCAACTATTCCAGCTTTGGAAGACAACATTTCCGAAGAAATTCGGGCTATTCCGGCCGAAATGCTCGAAAAAGTTGCCCAAAATTGGACTTTCCGAATGGACCACCTAAGACGCAGCCGCGGTCAACATTTAAATGAAATTATCTTCAAAAAGTAAATGTCATGGACCAATCTAACGTTTCAAATAAAGAACCGATGAGATTTTGCAAATTTTATGCGTTTTTTTTAAAAAAAAAGGTATCAAGCTCTTAAAAAATCACCCGTTATATTATGTACAGACATGTAAACAAAACTACTAAGTATCTTATTTTTTTCTACCGGATTCCAAATATTTTTTTTTTTACTTTTCTCTTATCAAAAGAGTTTTAATATGTACTATTTTTTTTTTGTATAAAAACAAAAGTTTATCTAAATTTTGTAGTATTAGCAACGGGCTTTTTCGTACCAATTCGTGCTTTTATGAAATTTTATATGAACGCCCATGCACGCACGAGTTCGTGCTGACAGCAAATATTCCGGCCCGGACCCTCTGCCAAAAGCCCGGCCCGTGCCGGGATATATACTTAATTTGTTAAGTTTGCATGATCTTAAGTCCAGTATTTGGTACTCATATAGGATTTGTGTTCGATATTTTAGTATTTTCGGTTTTAGTCCGGTTTTAATTTCGGAAATGCTAAGATTGAGTACGAAAAACTTGATTCCTTCTCTGAGTGTAGTAGAAAGCGTAAAAAATTTTTTAAGAACGGCGTACGGCTTTAAGGAAATTTGACTCAAGAAAATTTCTTAGCCATTTCTTGTACGCCATTTTATATGGAGTTTTTGCTTTGCTTGAGAGCTGCACACTGGCCTTAAGGCTCTAATCTTATTCGATCGTCCATTTGTTAGGGCAATATTAGAAATTATTACTAGTCACTGCTTATTGCAAACATACCATAAGCGCATGCGTTTCCTCGTAAACGATTTCTATCGTAACCGCAGGAACGAAGAAGAGTTGAAAAGGGACGAACGTTTCCTAAGCAGTTGTCCTGCTCTGAGGAAAAAACAAAATAATTTATATTTGATTTATTCTAGACTCTACGGATATCCGCAATCTTGAAGGGACCGATTTTAGCTCGCCCAAGTGGCTCGTAATGACACTAACTGGCCAAAGTTTTCTTTTCTGCTAGATGAGCGGCGATGAGTGGATCGTGTTTTCGGTTTGTTGTTAGATGTTAATTGTTAGTTTCATACAAAATTTAGAAAAATTCAAAAAATTGTCACCTTAATTTTGAACTTTTAGAAAAATTTTGGGTATGCGGGTGCATGGGTTATGTAATTATAGTAAAACAAGCGGCTAAAAATAGCTTTGATTTTTAACGTTTTTTTGTTTTTTTTTGTTAATCGACTTCACAAAGAGGAGAATGGTTATCAATTCGTCGGAATATATATATATATTTTTTAATACATACGTATGTTATCGCATAACTTTGGACCACGTTAACCGATTTCTATAATTCTTTTTTTAAAGGAAAGCTGTTACCTCACGGATCATGAAGAAATTGACGATAATCTTAAATTTTTATATACGAATTGAAGTCGGTTTTGTTTTTTGCTTAAAAATTACTTGTTTTTTTTTTGTTTGATGACGGCTTTTCGCACTTTTTACCATATAAAGGTGAACTTGTTGTGGAATAATATGCGCAAGACCGTTTGCATACAAAATTAAAAAAATCAACGTTAGTTTTTATAAATTGCACTTGTTATATGAAAAACAAAACCGCAAAAGCTGTCGGAAAAAATAATCATTAAAAATTAAAGCGATTTTCAGGCGCTTAAAACTTGCACTGGTTTTACAGGAATTAATTAAAAGTTCAAAATTTAAAAAATTTAAAAAAAAAATTGCAGTTTTTCACAAATTTCAAAAACTTTTGTAATGGAGAATATTTTTTTTTCGAATTCAAAATTTACATACAAAATTGGCATATATTACATTTTTATATCTGAACGAGGAATAACTAGAATTGAAAAAATAAAGACAATTTTTAAAAGTGACGAAGTGCCAAAATTCGAAAAATGTATCTCGATTATAGGTTGAAATTTTCCAATCATTTGCACACTTTTAGGTTAGAATATCTCTTAAACCTTGCGTACAGGATTTGGATTCAGTTTTTGGTTCTGAAAATTTTTAGTCTGTGTAATTCTTTGTCTAAATTTCTTAAAAAATATTCATTAATGGTGTCTTCCTTTCAACCAAAAAATGCCGCCTTTTGATTGTTCTGTTTCTCTATTCAAATTAGATTCTAAAATAACGGAGAACGAAGAGAAATATTTGTGTTGGTTTCTTAAAATGTCGCACTCCAGTAAGGCAAAAAAGACACATTCACTGCCCTTCGAAGTTAGTAATTAGATGGTTGCTTCAAAAGAAAATATTGTGAAGCTTATGAACTAGGCAAGGCTAAGTGGTAGTTTGCTTTTTCCGAAAAAAATAAAAGTTTAAAGATAAATAAAGCCAATTTATTTACACTTAGTATTTGAGCTTAAATTTTCAAGTGCTCAATCTGTTTTCCTACCATTTTTCACTTATGCAAATCTGAGCATCAACACTCTGGCACGTGGGTGATTTTGGTCTCACAGCTAAGTAAATAAGCACTTAAATATATACATACATACCTGTATTATTGGCTATCTAAGCTTGCATACACATACTCGTGCATACATATGTATGTATGTATGAGTTATCACTTCTACAAGAATTGAAAACATAACAAAGCTTGTGGAGAGGACAGCTGTATGTATGTAGTGCCAATGCATTTGCAACGATTTGTAGTTGAAGATATTTAGTTGAGTATTCGTGCATTGGAAAATTCAGCATGAAATGTGAGAATTTCTTTTATCTTTTGCATTCATACAAGCATATACAATGTGGGTTTCTCTATGTATGTATGTATGTATGTACTTATGCATTTATGTGGTTACAAACTTTTAGGTTTACAACTCAATCTTTCCGTTCCATGCTGGCACAAGGCACAGATGTCATTTCAAAGCTGCCAAAGGACAATCACAAGCGCTCTCAGATCTTACTGGCGTTTCTACTAGCGCTGCTTTGGGGGAAATGTTATCGATATATGTACATACATACATACGTATTTATATATACATACATATATGTGCATATTAACACATTGACAATCAGTAACGGGCAGTCGTGACCACCGCCATATCGTATGAGTAACCAATGCCACAAGCTCATTTTTCAATTTCCCGGCTCCTTATTGCAAAATATCGACGAGTTCATTTTGGGTCGGCATATTTAGTTCATTTGTATTTTGCTTATGCTTTCACTTCACTACACAAGTAAAGTTACTCGTAGGTAATATGTAAATATGTATGCAAATTTATGTTGTTATGTATATGCTAATACACACATATGTATGTGTGCAGCCTTTCAACGAGCCTTCGAGTGCAGCGTGCCAGCACAAACCGAGTAAACTGCTAACATCTGCTCTTTTTTTTTACCTACGGGAAGTACGGGAAATTGCTACGCGCAGTGGGCGGTCCAAATTCATCGCAGTTGGCCTCAAATAACAGATTACACCCTCATTTATTTATTTATAAATAAAATTCGCTTTTTTACTTCGCTTCCGTGATCTTCAGCGCGTTCAGCTGCCTACATTTTGCTGCCTTCGCAGATTTGGCGGCAATGTTTGCACCTCAACTGCCCTTTTTGTCGTCGTCCTTTGTCGCTGTCCTCAATGAGTATCAACTAAAAACAAACACTTTTTTATTTATGTAAATGTTCAGCCAAAAAAATTTTGTTGCATCACTACAAGTATTATTGTTTTTACGTGTTTCTTGTATTGCATTCATTTGCGCTTGTTTTTCTTATCCTTTCCTTTTTTTGTATTCATTGTTTTCACACAAATTGCGAAAAGGAAGAATGTTATTATGCCCTTGGGGGTATTTTTGCTTACGAAATGAAGAAAACGATTTATGCAAATTGCAACAATGGTAAGCGGAGCTTGTGGAGTAACTGCTTGTTTGAGAGCGGAAAAGTGCATTTTATTGAAATTTCACTTGGGAAATACAAGTTTATGTTAAGTATTTAATGTGGATGCAATGATGAGGAGCCCTTAAGTGCATTTTCTAAATGTAATGAATTTGATTTGTATTGCATTTTTGATTTACGAAGCACAGTCAAAAATAATTCAATTAAGAATGAAATTTTCTTAAATTTTTTTTTTATTTGCTGCGACTGTGTAGCGATCGTTTAGTACACTTCGCAGAAGAAGAGAAGAAAGGCTTTCTGGATTAAATATGACTCATGAGCATCCATAGAAAACTCGCTCCTGATAACCGCGAGATGATTCAGAAAATTCGAAACGTCTGTTATTAGCGTTAAAGAAGTTAATAAAAATATATCAAAAAAGTTAATAAGTATGTATATTTCGTTTGGCCCGAGTCATGGTGGCAGTTGATTCCGTTTGCTTTACATTTAGCATGACGAGTGTTGGCCAGCTACAAGAAGTACAAATAAATCAAATAAAAAAAGTTCGATAGAAATGCAAAACACAGAAAAACTCACGATAAAATTATGCAATTTGGTATTTCCACACTGATTTTTTTCCATTTATCTTTACTGGAATTTAAATTTTCGCTTCACATATTCATATGCAAATTGATCATAAAATCCCAATCATTCACTGACAATTACACAGCAGACAGTTTAAACTTTATTGAATGACTAAATTTTATTTGTTTTATTGTGCAATAAATTTGTGGGAAAATATTTTTGTATACATATCTAGAAACGTGAACATTTTATTATTATTTATGCTAACGAATGTTATTACATATTAATTTTTAATTAAATTTCATACAACTATCACATGTTGATAATAATCTGTTATGTACGTGTATGTAAATGGACATGTACACATCTACGTATGTATGTATGTATGTAAGTGTCTCATTCATATTTAGCCAGCCGTGTACCTGACGTCGTTCAGGGTGAACAAATATCGAGTTATGTCTTCGCACCAAATTTCAAAGTCATGTGACTATTGGCCACTCCTATGGGAGGTGCACACCCCCTTCTAAGCACTCATGCTGCCTGCCACAAGCGCACACTTTAGTTATGTTTCTACACCAAATATCATTCTCTTGTGACTTATGGTTGCAAAGTCATAGCTGATTTAAAATTTCACGCCCATGCGATGTGCCACGCCCTTCGTGATTGTTATACATATCTCAATTCCTTTAATTCAAGTCGAATATGACTTCTTAACAGGTGGCAACTCTCCTTCATGTAGTTTTGAAACGAATCCCATATATTAGTATTGGTAATTTAACTTAATAAATAATTTAAATTTAACTTTTAAATAGGTGACAACCCTCTTCAACATACAGCAATGAACCTTCTCCTGCCTGGGACAACACGCAGGTCGAAGTGTTCCCACAATCGGATGTGCCTTCTCGTCGTCTATAAGTTGCCACTAAACTAAATACAAATATAAACGCATACATCGATATGTAGACTGAGTTGATAAAAACGTACTAGTTATAGTTTGTGGCCAATAAAGAGAGTGTGAAGTATTTAGAACTGTAAAATGCATAAAAATTTTTCAAGTGGCTAACTGCAGGCATTTAGAATTGGAGTATTTATTAACTGTGTATTTCACACATATATACATACATACATATTTACTATACATCCCACTTTGTTGGCAATTGCAAATTTTACAAATAAGTACTCGTATTTCAACAGGCAAAGCCATGTCGTATGTGGGCGTATGGACAGATTGCTTGCCTAAATATTTAACTGCAGATTCGGAAAGAATATGAAAGAAATATTTTCTTGGATTAAATCCAAGCACTTATGTACATATGTACATAAGTATTTTTGGTGAGCATTTTCGAAATGTGCCACCATATCTACAGGCATGCCATTTCGTGTTAAAATAATCCTTTGAATTCATGAACTAAAATATTTACATATATCAAAAAACAACTTTTTAGCAAAAATTAAAAGATATGTGTAGGAAAATATTAACTTTGTACTTTCAGATTACTTTTGCTTATTTGTTCTGACATTTGATCTGAGAAATTTCATGCATTGGTTGTAAATATTAGACTTTTAGTTGTTTGCTGGTATTTGTTGTTGTTATTTGGTATTTTTGTGAGTATCTAAGTATGAGTAAATACATACGTGTGTGTATGAGAGTATATTCACAAATGCACAGTTGTTTCAGTAATAAATTGTCGCCTTTTTCGGACGATTGCACAGAATTTCCGAATGTCTGCAAGCAAGAAGTAAGTAAATACATGACAAAAATCGTTTGAATTTTAATGTTATGGGATTTTGAAGAGGAAATTAAGTAGGCATGTAATACATGCTTCTATATTTCGTAATTTTTAAACCTTTTTTTCCAAAAGAAAAAAGCTCTTGCAGTACGTTACTCATACGCCATGTACGAGAACGGCCATGCACGACTAGTCGAATGAGTAACGGTATTTCCTGTCCCTATTTCATACAAAAAAGTATTGCACATTTTAATTTGCCTATTCACAACTATATTTCTGCATCGATTTTCATCGCTAGTAGCTTGATTTTTTTTTGCAAAAAAACGGCTTAAATTCAAATGAAAAACAAGTAATTTTTTAAGCAAGAAACTAAACTAATTTTGAGTTAATATACTTTTGAAATGCTTTGGTTTCCTAAATGCTTTTCAAAATGAAATTTTCAAATAACAATAACAATAAAATTTATTGAATAGCCTCGCCACAGCAAAGCAAGAACCCCACAGCCACCGCTTATAGCGTTTTCTTTTCTCGAAATAATGTTGCATTTATTCTGCCCTGCGCCAGGGCTGTCTAGTTTCCGTGCTCTTTTCTCTGCATCTTCACATGCATATTGCTTGCTCTTTCTTTAAACTGTTGCACTCTGATGATGTTGCCATATAAGGAGGTGAAATTTTTTTCTAGTCAAAAATCCCCACCAAAGGGACGCCTTAAAATATGCAAGGGAATTTGGTTTTGTCTGAGGGTGGACAACAGCTGGCATTACATCGCAATATGTTTTTATAAATCATTTACCTCCCACTTTTTCCAAAATCGGTTGCACACATATATATGTTTGTACATTAGGGTGGTCCTTAAAATGTAGGAAGCAAATTTTTACATCAGATTTCCTAAGCCTCAACCCCTACGTTGATGCTACCATAGTCGAACATACCACATATAAATTTTGGTCCCGATTGGAGACGGTTATGGCGTGTCGCCCGGAGGGCAAATTTCAGATTCCTCTATGGTGACTCAAAAATTTAAAATTATTATTTTTTTCATCTAATACCCAAAATCGATCACATATAAATTTTGGCCCCGATTGGGGAAGGTTAAGTCGTCACGTCCGGGGGTCAAAATTCACACCTTAACCGTCTCCAATCGGGATCAAAATTTGTATGTGATATCTGTAGCCGTGGTATTACCGATTAAAGGGGTGAGACTGAAAAAAAATTACACATTTGATTTTAAGGACCATCCTAATGCACATACTTTATTTGTGTAATCGATGGAAGAGTTGCAAATGAGAAGAACATACAAAAATTACAAAATATTTATATTCACATCCATCAAAGCAGCTGACTGTTTATGCCAGTGTCTTCCACTGGCGGCACATTTTAAGTTCATTCCCTTTACCTTCAATTTCTTGTAGATTTTTTCTTTTTTCGTTGTTTCTTTCTTGCAAACTTGTTCTTACCACTTGCCGTCATTAACATAAAAATCTGTCGGTCTCTAACCTTTTCTTGATTTAATTTATGCCTCATATGGGCGTAGGTCGCACACGTCCTTTCTGCATTGCGAGGGTTAGAGAAGTTTTGAAGTTGAAAAATATGTACATACATATATTTATAATTTGCGTCACCATTGACTTTACTACACACTCTGAATGACGGAGGACCGAAAACATGCGGCATATAAGTAAGTACTGTCCGATCCGGTTTCTTATGGCTGTTCCATAAAATGAGGAATTACACGCAATGCACAGGTGGTTGCGGTGTTTCGTAAGGACGCTGTTGCATATTTTTTCAAATCTTGTGGGAGGAATTTCCAGGTACATAATATGTATTGTACAACAGCAACTCATATGTGTGTGTTTGTAAAATACAATTTTAGTGCTAGGTACATATACATATCCCAGCAGATAAAAACTTTGCATGCTGTTAAATTTCACTCAAAGCGCAATAATCTGAATTGTTTAGATCTAGTGATAATATTATACGAGCTTTTGTCTCATGTTAGCGGTAGCCGAGTGGTGAGAGCTGGTTCCTTGGTTCGAGCGATTGCTAAAATTTATTTTATTTATTTTTTTTTGGATTTGAATTTTTTTGTCTTTATTTTGTTTTATTTTATTTTCACATTATTTTTTTTTTATTATTAGTTACTCTAAAGCGTAGCGTCTAATTTTATCAAAAATGTCAACAAGAACCGACTAAGAACAACATAAAAAAATATAGAAATTATAACTGAATGAATAAAAAAAAAAATTAAATGAAAAAAATTAGACTGGGACTCGATCCCACGTCTGTCTACGCTTTTATGCATATCTCAATAACACGGGTAAAAGGTCTTCAACGGAGTGGCCAAATTAGTTCACCAAATAAAATTTTTGTAAAAGCAAAATTTTATACTCAGCTGAGCTTCGTAAAGTGGGAAATTTCAAAGATACCACAATTTGTTCTACATACACCCCCATAAACGTGAGAAGGATAAAAGGAAAGAGAGAACAAAGAAAAGAGAGAAGATGAATGAGTTGGTAGCTGCCTGCCCTCACCTACATAGGCTCCGGATAGCAGAAAATATATTTAGAGGTGCGTACAACCACTGCGTAGGACCTGGGTTCGATCCCTGAAATTTGAAAACGCTTTTTCTAACAGTGGTCGCCCGCCGGTGGGCAATGTCAAAACCTCCGCGTGGGTTTCTGGCTTGAAAAATATTCTCATTAAAACCATTTGCCATTCGGAGCCTGTGTAAAAGTGTACGTCCCTCCATTTGTGCTATTACATCAGGGGAGGCTCACCACAAACTGGAGGAGAAGCTCAGCCAAACACCTAGCAAAAGTGTAAGCGAACAATGTAACAGAAAAATACAGTTCTTATCCCACGTGATGAAAAATCTCGTCAAAATGACTACTGTCATAACTACAAATTATTTAGCATTCAGCAGCTTCTCTACTGGGTATAACACCGGAGAGACTAATAAGAGTTTCGGGTCCAACGCAATGAATTCGAATTCTAAAAATTCCTTCAATTACAGACAGAAAACATATCAATATATAGTACATATAGTCTTAGTTTATACTTACGCGTGAGCGACACTAAGTTTGCGGGCATTAACAAATTAAGTAGCATCTGCGATATGACAAAATAATTTCGAGAATATATTTAAACTGAGAAATGTATCAGCGTCACAGTAACCGTTGACGTATTCAAGCCCCCGAAATACAGGTAAATTAAACAAAAATGAAATCAAGTGTTTCATGTTCATAATTCATCAGCACTTGAGCACAATTAATTGAATTTAGAGTGCTATGTAGACAAATGTACGTACGTATTTTCATGCAAATTCGTACGACGCACATTTGCCCACCCACACACTAACCGCAACCGATTGCCTAGCAACCCATTCACTCTGATCACTACTGAGTTTGCTGATTAAGTATTTAATTTGTATGTAGAAACAAAGGCAGGGTAGGGCGATGCCGTAGACACTGAGTGAGGTTACAGCGCAGCTAAGCGATTTGGCAAAACGCTATCGTTAGAGCGCGCGCGCGATGTTTAATGTAATTAAGTGCATACATTAAGGCGTCGTAAACGTTCAGTGTCGGCAAAATACTTTGAACAGTTAAGCACGAGTTTAAAGGTGAGCACTGCTTATACATAAATATGTACATATGTACATACATTCATACGTAAATATCAATAAATAAGCGTAAAAGTAGCAAGTTACTTAAAATACAAAAACAACTGTTACAACAACAACAACAAAAAAAGCAACTTGCTCCACTAAGAACATAAGCCCTAGGCTGAGTCACTTTTAATTGGTGAACAAAATTGCGGTTTACAAACTTTCAACTTTGGCAGCTAGAAAAGTCTGTAAATATGTATGTAGGTATGTATGTATGTAGGTATTTATGTAAATGACGATTTTAAAATTTTATTGTTTGTAAAATATACTCGAAGTGTTTGGGATGCGCTACTTATGTATGTATGTACATAGCTTCTTACATATGTACTCCGGTACTTACAGACTTATGTAAGTACTTAACCATTTTGGTGTTTGAGTGTTGGCAGAGCACTCCTGCGTTACACAAAAATACCGTAAAATAAAACTACGCGCATCAAGTGGATGAATCTTTCAAAATTTAATGCTAATTTAATGCTATTGGCTGCATGTTGGGCGCGCCAAGTTGTTGCTGGACTTTAATATTTGAACAAAAAAGACTTTAAGGTGCTTAATGGTGTACGTTTAGGTAATTGAATTTGTAATCACTAAAGTCAGGTAGCTTTGCGTAGCTGACCGGTTGCTCGACTTAAGTGAACTAAAGAATGTTCTTAATAAATACTTGAGGTTGAAACTTTTTATTATAGGTTTGTGTACATAGCAACTCTTGTAGTATCTATACGAAATTTGATTCTCTAACTTTGCTATTTGGCTTTCGCCTTTTAATGAGTTAAGCGGCGTATAAAATTCAATCGTATCTTAACTATGTGCAAAATTCTTAAGATTTAAATTTAAGATGGTAGTAGGCATAATTTGCTTTGGTTTTATGTAATTATTATAGAAACACAATTGCCCTTTGAATGCTAAACTAGCTAAGATTAATTGTAACCTTGAAACTCATTTCCACATAATAACGGGGGTCTTAACTTATTTTCTAACGAAGGAATCTAATGTTTAGTGTTTCACATGAATTTTAAGGAGTCTTATGATCAACTAATAGTAACTTAAATGTATATACATACATAACTAATTAAAAATTTCATATTGTATGTTTGTAAGATCATCTCTTGAAAACGACTGAATGCTTTCGGCTAATGTTTTAAACAGTTCGTTGGATATAATCCTAATGAATTTCGTACGGAAAAACAATTTGGAAAAATTGACTGGAAATTTAAAAATTTTAGAAAAACTGGAAGCGCCTATTTCCATGAGACTTTTTATACAACTCACGATTTTGTACTTATGATACACTTTGGCTCAGGTTGTAAACAGTTTAGAACAAATATATGTATGTATGTATATCCAAAAAGTAAGATCGCCAGATGGCGCTCGAGTCGTGCTCTTTTGAAAATTCGTGTTTATCGATTTGACATGCATAGATAAATAAATAAATTTATATAGAGGTATACACTGCGACCAAGAGATCTATTACCTTACCTAGTACCTCATCCAACCCTAAAGATCCCAGATATTGGAAGAGATATTCAGTGGATGGTGATTGTATAAATTCAACGCATGGCTAAAGTTGGCCTAGGTACTTCCCTCGTCTCCTTGATAGACTCGTAGAAATGACATAGGTCGTTCGACCTGATCTCTAGCTTTTAAGGGTTTCCTTTTAGTCCACAGTGCCCCGTCAGAAAACCTCTTATTATTGCCATATAGCTTGTAAGGTTGTAGCCTCCCAGTAAGCATATAACCTCGCGTATATCTACGGTGTTACTCCCGTGTTGTTCTTCGAGTCTGATCCTCTCCTTCCTGAACACTTCCTTGTTTATCCTAGGTCCGATAGTAAGCTTTGCTTCGGCCCTATAGGAGTCAAGGCGGTCGCCGTTTTGGTGAGATGGTATGCTTCTTCGTCACCCCCAACTCCTATGTGACCTGGTCCCTAAATTAGTTGGATATCATTGTGCTCCACCAGAACGTTCAGCCTATCAATGCACTCAAGAAGAAAGGAGAACTTGGCCTCGAATAATGAGAGGGCCTTGAGTGTAGCTTCAATCTTATGTACATAAGATAAAAACGATCACAAATTTATTTCATGCTCCGGTAGCAGTTTTGACTATTGGCGCCAGGCTGTAAAATCGACTCTGAAGGTTCCCTTGAAGTTCTGTTTCTGTATTGGCTTTAATATACGGGTCCACACAATGTGGTTATGAGCTCCAAAAATTAACATAATTGAAGAAGAGCTTAAGAACAGGAACGTAACGGTTAATATATTCAAAATAAAAATCATAACAGTAAACATTACATTACTGTTTTTTTGATCAATTTAATTTATGATTTTTATTTAATCGTTTTTTATTTGGATTTCTATTTTTTCGATACCACTTTGATCGCTGTGTTTTGATTTTTTCGATCATATTATACCCGTTATTTTCATATATAGGTTTTTAATCAATCTGTTAGTATAAAAAAATTCCGTTCTTAGATGATCTTTTTCAATACGAGTGTGTACTTATTTATTGTTGTCGGTCTGACTCAACTGAAAATGTTAAAGTAAAATCTTGAAATAAACAAAAATAACGATTGCAGAAAAAAACACTTAACGTACCTCCTTCATGTATTTTTAAATCTGTACCACAGAGATAAAAATAGGGTTCAAACCTCTTTCTACCTTCAAGGCAGCGAGGGAAAATGGGGTAGCCATTTATACTGATCCCAGTCGTCTATTTGTGCCGCGAAAATTGATCATTCAGAGTGAGGGCAGTGGGCTGAAGGTGAACTCGCCCATGTCTGCCTGTCATTCCTAAGCGAATTAGTTTCTAACAGTGGCTTCCGAAGTTAAGAGTGCTATAACTGGTTGCAGAGTAAGTGGTACTAGACCTGACACCTCTGTAGGTAAACGGTCAGATATTTCATGAACAGGTGCTCCCGAGGGACGTGGCACCTAGAGCACAAAAATTGAGCTATGATGTTTACTATATAAACATCAAATACTGACTCAGTGTCAGTTTTGGGACCATCAGTAGAGACAATGTATAAGTCCGGTTTCAGTGGCCGTATTTGGCCAATATTCAATCTCAGCGAACTCAACATGATTTCTCAGCCTGCAGGTGACCTTTAAGACCTTTATATGTATGAAAGCGAAAAGTGTTGGTAAGAGTAGCTGCAGTTCCAGGAGTTGTTGAGAAGTAAAAAAAAACTCGCTTATAATAAACGAATCTTTACTAAGGAAGATCGGAATTGATATACTGAATAGCAACAATTTTAAGTGAATAAAGTTAATTTCAGTTAACAAAGACAAATATTTCATTTCAAATAGATTGCACAACCAGATTGCAATTCCAAACCTACAACGATGCAAATAATTAAAATAAATAAAATACCTACACAAAAAATAAATCAAACAAAACTGAGCAATTAAGTGACAAAGTGTGGGCCAAACTACGGTGTGACTACGGTGGCTAAGTGAGTGGCGCGTTTCGTCGTCGTTTCGGCAAAATGTCGCACTTTAGTGCGATATTCGAAAATTTGCGATTGGTGGCTGCCAAGCGTATGCCAAGTACGCCAAGTACGCCAACGCACCAGCAAAAACAGCAGCAACAACAAATACTACAACAACAACAACAACAACAGCAACAACAACACACAGCTTGCAATAGCAATGCAATAGCAAACAACGAAATCCAAACGAATCACTCGAACTCGTCGCCGCCAACACCGGAAAAGCGCAACGAATTGGAAAATGGCAAACGGTCACAAATACACATTAAGGAGCCGCAAGAACAAATGCAACAGCATGCAGCTGCAACACCCATGGTGCCAGGTGGCAGCAACAGCGTCAACAATACACCCAATCGACAGCATTACGCAAAGAGGCAGAGCATTTCGGGGCGCGGCACAGATAGCGCTAAAAATTCGCCAATTCTTGTTGGGCGCAACTCAGTGGTGGGCGGCGGTGGAGGTGGTGCGGGCGTAATTGCGGAAGGTGGCAGTGGCGGCGGCGGCAGCAGCGGTAAGGCACGTGAGCTCTCGCCCACACCGAAGAATCAGGGACAGCGTAAAATGTCGCAGGATTTTCGAGCGCGTGCCGGCAGTTTTATACACGTGGACGAGGAGGGGCGCAGCATACTTATACGCAAGCCGGTACGACTGAAGAATATCGAGGGCAGGCCAGAGGTTTATGATACGTTGCATTGCAAGGCTAAAGAGGTAAGTGAATAATATATACATATACATATATGTATGCTTGTGCGCAATGGAATGTATGTGATCGAGCGTGAAGTAGAGTAATGGGGTAATTGATTACGCTGTGCTGTTCTTAAAAAGTTAATCTTTGACTTTAGTTAATTCAAAGCTTAGTTACAAGCTAAGATTTTGTATGGGAAAGGTAGTGCGACATCTTCATATTTGTAACTGAGTACAGGTCATAGATCCGGTTGTGAAATTAATTTACAAAACTTTGTTTATATAAATTTTTCGGGATCCTAAAACTCTCAAATTATTCATAAAAAAATTATTTCTGCGTGGCCCCAAAGACTAAAAACTTATAGATTTAGTTATTTATAAAGTCATTTTAGGTTAAATTTTGGGAGACTCTTGGAAAAAATCAAATTGAAAATATTAAAAAAATCTGCGTATTTTTTGAATTTTTCCCTTGTCTATGGTTGCAGGTTGTGCAGAATTTGATAAGACATTTTTTCTATTAAATAGTTATGAATTGAAAGTACAGTTTATTCCACGTAAAAATGGGTACTTTTTTTACGAATCAATTAAAACCTGGTTCTATTCTGGAAACACTCTTTGGAAGTGAAATGAAAATTTTTGGAAAAATTTGTCTGTTTTTCCACAATATTTTTTCATTTGGATACGTCCTCAAGCTCACTAAAATTGTTAAAAAAAACTCCGTTGAAGTGAAAAAAGTCAACAAACTCTATCTAAAAAATGTTGGAACTTTATAATTTACTTGAAAATGTCTTTATGTTTTCTATGTTCCCTGTATATCTATTAGACTTATTTAATCAAATCGACTATCTTTTTTATCCCGTAAGAAGTATTTTCGGGACCGTGTAAAAAGACGCTTTCCCCTTAATATTAAGATTTAGAGGTCGCTTATCTCGAATTTCTATTTTCCATATACATATCGATGGTCCTATTTAATAACGACACAATTGAAAATTCTCAGTAATTTTCTAATGTTTTCTCAAACAAAGTTTTGTTCAAAGTGCGATTAGAATCTTGTATTCTAGCACTCTCTACAAAAAAATTGGTTTTTGGAATTTTGTCGACTTCTTCAATATAACTTTGTGGATATACTGAAAGAACTCCATATAGGAGTATTATCCTCAGGATTATGTAGAAGAATATCATATTAACTGAATGAATGCTTTTCAAATTTTTCTCTGTTATTCTCGCTATATTCCTCTGCAAGCTAAGACTTTTCGCAGTGAAATTTAGTTACAAACAAATACTTAAATTTCGCAATTGAAAGAAGGCAAATTAACGCTAATACAGGAAATTAACTCTATTGCTGCTACTCTCTAAAAACTATAAAAAAAGGAACAGTCCAGCGCCTTCGTCTTGGTCTGCAGGCTGTATCGGAGATACACCCGCTAAATTTAAACGTAGAATACGTGGTATGGTTAAGAGCATATCCAAGTCAAAAACGAAAGCACAAACTAAGAAAAAAATATCGATAACAAAAGCGATAATAAAATCGATAACAAAATCGATAAAAATATCGACAACAAAATCGTTAACTAAATCGATTACAAAATGGATAAAAAATCGATTCCAAAGTCAATAACAAAATTGATAACAAAATCTATCAAAAAATCCATTACAAAATCGGTAATAAATTCGATAAAAAAATCGATAAAACTATCGATAACAAAAGCGATGGCAATATCGATAGCAAAATCGGTAAAAAAACCGATAAAAATACCGACAACAAAAGCGATAACAATATCTATAGAAAAATCGATAAAAATATTGATGACAAAAGCGACAAAAATATCGATAACAAAAGCGATAACAATATCGATAGCAAAATTGTTAAAACAATCAAGAAAAATATCGATAACAAAACCGATAAATAATCAATAATAAAATCAATAACAGAATCGATTACAAAATCGATAACAAAATCGATAAAAATATCGATCATTATACCGATAAGTTCCGAAAATATCGATAGCAAAATCAATAACAACATCGATACAAATTTCGATAACAAAATCGGTGAAAATATCGGTAACAAAACCGATAAAAATATCGATGGCAAAATCGATTAAAATATCGGCAACAAAATCTATAAAAATATCGATAACAAAATCGATAGCAAAATCGATAACAAAATCGATAAAAATATCGATAACAAAACCAAACAGATCCACATTAACTGAAACTTTCATATGTACGTATATATGCATTTACATATGTACATACGCTGCGATCAAAAGCCGCATTACATACGCATACATACTTTTTGTCTCCTTCCCACACTTCCAACATATGCACGTGTTTGCAAAATGATGACGAGGTGATTTTGTATGGAAAATCATTTATGCCCATATATTTGAATAAAATAAACATATATAGAAGATATCAACCAATACTTCCCACATACCAAACGAAAGGAAAACTCTTGAATTTTTGATTAAAGAAAACAAAAACAAAATCATTCAAACGGTTTTCGAGCATTTTGGTAATGAAAAAAATTTGCAAATTTTTTCAACAATTTTTTGCCTTAAAATGCTCAATATTTGTTAAATTCATATAAAATTTGTATCCGATAATATTTCTACTGCTCCAAAGAACCTATATCCCGAAAATGAAAGTTATATATGCCAACAATAAGTTGCTAGAGCACTTTAAAGGCTCAAAATTGACCCCAAAATAAGGCAATGTTTACCGTTGTTTTTACGACAGAAACCGAATTGGTTATTTACAAAAATGAATCTGTCGACAGGTTTGGAATTTTATCTTTGAAACGCCACACTTTTCTTTGAAATCGCTTTATTAGTTCTCGTGCAATAAGCGTTTTTGTGAAGCTCTAAAAATTACAACTACAACATTTGAACATAGCCCCCATACCTTAAGGTAAGACGTATTCTACGTCAAAATTTAATTACAACAGAATCAGAGTATTTTTAAATAGGCGTGGCGTATACCCATACAAACTGTTTAACTTAGCTGAGAAACGTTTCTAATAAAATAAAAATAAAAAATGAAAATATTATTTGCTGCTTTGGATGTTGAATGCCATTCCTGTAGGCGATACGAAAACCGTCCCATCATCTGTTAACAAACACTGTAATTTTCGCTTTAGCAACTATGGCAACAAAAACAATAACTTTAATTGCATTCAATGCTTGTAGTTGCATCAACAAATTTCGCCTAACTATTTGAACAACAATGGCTAATTAAAGTGTTAACTGACTGTCACATCACTGGTTCATGTCTGTTGGCTTGTTGGCTTGTTTGCTTGGTTGGATGGACAAAGTTTTATGCGGGCCAGTATGCCAATTATGTTTATTTGATAATGAACTAATTAGCATTGCAAGTTTACTGAAATAGTTTTCAGAAATTACCACTACGAAGCTATGTATGTAAGTGAGTTGAGAATTTTAAGATTTATTCAAATGTTGAAAATTTGTCATTTCGCCCTAAAGTTTTCATGTAAATTGAAACGAAATTGCGGTTTTTCTCGCTGTTTCGTCATTTAGGCCAAACCGACTAAATATTTGGATTAAGAGCGTCAAAATACAAAAAAAAAATAAAAGTAGGTCTCATCAAAAGTACAGAAAACTTTTTTTGTGCCGGTTTTTTGTTCTCAATTCATTTTATGTATTTATAGCCAGTTTTAGGCAAGCCATTTAAATGAAAAGTGTTTTTTTTTAATATTTAAATTTAATATGAAAACGGACAGAAGAAAAAAAAATCTTTTTTAATTAAATTGCTGGTTAAAGCGGCAGTTACTTTCGAAAAATCTTTATCTTCTACAAAAGTAGAGTTCTTTTTACCAGCCAAAGTTTTTTATTTCACTTTTGCATATTCTCATTCAGAAATTTTCATATTTTCACATTCACATTTTATTCGAGACGCATTGCATTCTGTCCACTTCGCCGCATCTATGTACTTTTACTTACTCACTCATCCAATTCAATTTATGTTACGTATACGCCGTGCATGGTGGACTGCTTACATACATACATATGAACACAGAGTATTCATTTCGAGCGCCGACGGTCAATCGATTAAATCACTCACTGTAAATTATAGGATTTTACGCACTCAAACACAGACACAGACAACCAAGGAGATCGAGTAATGGTTATGAATTTTTATGAAAAGCTGTTGCTGGCGTAGCAGACATTCGGAGTTAACTTCGTGTGAGACATATTTTTACATACATACATACATACATACATACATACTTATGTGCAAAGATACACACATGCACGCAAGTTCTTAGATTCAGTAAAGGCAGAAATGCTGTGAATAAAAGCACAACTTTACAACTTAATACCGTTATAAGAATTTCGACAGCACCATGTGGCCCATAGCTGCGCAGCGTTACGCCACATTCAAAGAAGCCATTCATTCACACGATTATTACCTGCGAAACGAGCAATGAAGAACAGCAAAAAAGAAGAAAGAGAGAAAATAAAACTTTCATACAGTCACCGGGGCAAAAGTAGGCGGTTGGTTTAAATAAACAACGCGAAAGTGCAGCCAAGGAAGAGAAGAAGTCTTACGTCTAGTTGCCGGCAAGGAATCGGCGGAAAATGGGAAAAGGCGGCGGAACTTTTTATTATATTGCAATATTTTTTTTTTGTTTGTGCTGCCCTTTTTGCTAAAAAAATATCTACGTGCAGTTCACAGCTGCTGCAGCAAGGGCGTTCAGTCAACTTTTTAGCCCTCAGTCGCGGCTGCTGCTGCAACGCTGTCATCATTAATGTCAACTTGTGGCAAATACTATGGCCTGCCAGCGCGCACATGGCGGCACTTAAACTTATTTATTAGCGCTGGCACATTTGTGCGACAGCCGACGAAGGATTTGCAAAGCGCAATCTGTGCGCAACTTAATTAGCAGTGCAAGACATTAAAATGTGCAACAGCCGCAAAAAAAAACCGCCCACGCCGAATGAATGCACCAACACGGCGGTTGAAGGTAATAGACAGGAAGCGATTGTTAATAGACTTGGGTGTACGTTTGTCATGTCGCGCTCTCTCACTCTCCCGCTCTCCCGCTCTCCCGCTCTCTTACTCAATTAAGCAATTTGTGGCAACATCAGCGAATCGCTTTTAAAGTCAACTTCCGTTTGCTTCCGTCGCAATCGCGCGGCTTAATTAAGGCAGCAACGGAAATGACGTTGGTAGTTGAAGAAGACAAGGCGGGTTTCGTGAATCCTGTGTGTATGCGTGGGCGTGCGTTAGATAAATTTATTGTTTTATTTTTTACTGTTTTTATGTGGATAGCTTAAATTAAATTGCAAGGAGAGAATTATCTTACTAGATTACACCCTCATACCTGGGTTCAGTAGCAGTGCTGAGGATATCGCAGTTATTTAAAAAAAAAATTGAACAAGCTACGATTTCCTATTTAAACAGCTACTTCCAGATTCCATAGCCTGCGAATTGTTGGACACTCTTGGAAGATGAACTTCAAAGTCTTCTCATTCCTGTCAAATCTCTTGCAAATTGTATTAGTGTTCAGAGCTAAATTAAAGACAAAACAGTGGCGCTTAACAATATTCCCATTAGTACCCTACATAGTCGCCTAGGATAGCTTACTAGCAGCGTTAAAGAACATCGATGTCCTCTCGGTACCTAATCTGCAAGTTTTCGTTTAATTTTTCTTTAGTATATTTTTGGCCACATGCATATCTCAATCTCAACGGGAACTCCCAATCCAATTTCCTTTACAACATTTTGTAAAGTTGTGTCTTTCGATCGCCCTCACCTGTAAGCATTTTGCGCTTTTGAAAGTGCGTCTATTTCCACAGGTTCTTCTGAAGAAATGATGACAGAGCCGAATGAGCGCATGAAAAGTTCCGCCTGCCTTCGTCAAGAAAAGAACATTAAACGACCTTCTGACATAAGAATATATTATATGTAGATTTGGTTGTTTGTACTGAGTAAAGGAGTCGTGGATGGCGCCAAGTGATTTGTCGTAAGCATTTCTTATGAACCCTCCTCACTTTGAACACATTCAATATCGTCCTTTTGAATGAGACTCTGAGTTAAAGAACCCCTGTACAGGATTTTCCTTAGCCAGGTTGTATTGCTGAAGCTTGAAGTTGTATTCCAATAGTTTCTCATTTTTATCATCTTTATCCTCGTTTCCCTCACACGTTTTCTAAAAATGGCAGATCAGGGGTTACAACAAGACTCCTTCTTTTGGTCCCTCTTAGGGTACAAGCCTGCTTGTAAACGGGAAATATTTTAAAAGGCGATCGCTCATACTTTCCAGATGATTTATGCAGAAGCATCCTTCAAAAATTTATTAATAGAGATAGTGAGGCCTTATATTGAGGCTAAGAAATGTTTCTCTTAGGTTATACTAAATGTTTTTTATTTATTTATTAAGAGATTATTATTTAGAATTTTTTATAATTTCAATTAAGCTTTTACATATCTTTAAAAATATCGCAATGCGGAGCCCATTTGAACTTAAAATTCCGAATTGTTTTCATTACTCTACACAAATTCCACTCAAGGTGTAGAATTTCTCAGCACACCACAGAATTGGATCCACTTTAAAAATATACATTGCGCATAATTTAGCGTTTTGAATATCAATCAATTTGCATACTGAATAAATAAATATTTATGTGGCACTTATTTAGACTACGCTGCTATTTTAGGCAAGGCAAGCCAGCAAGCAGGCAGTGGCTTCTGGCCATAAACTTAAATTTGCTAAAATCGATTAATTTGGTAAGAAATTTTTGGTTATCGGCAAGTGCCACTACAGGGAAAGTGTACATATGTAACTTAAGAATATGAAAGGCCCTTATGATTTGCATGTATGTAGTATGTACATATGTGTGTAGGCCACAAGGCCTTCGCTTTGCATACCGCCTGTTGCAGTCTCACCAACAACTTTCTGAATTCTATGCAGTTACGTTTTTTTTTTTCATTTTAGCGAAGATGTGGTGTGTGTGAGGTAGGGCCTTTCTATATTAAGGTAACGATATGTATGTGTGTATGTATGCTTGCTTGCCTGCCTGCCAGTCAAAGAGGATGCTTGACGTTTCACAACTGTTGCAACAACTTCCGTTTCCTGTTGCCCTCCATTTACACGCACGTCACACACCGACACGCACAAAGCTATACATTTCACTAGTCCTTGCTGCTCCCAAAGCGGCATTTAGGAAGTGTTTATTTACATAAAGCAATTTGGACAACTTTCTGCTGCGCACATTGCCGCTGCCACAGCCACAGCCATTGCCATTGCCAATTTAGTGGCACAATACTACCCATAAGAGGTGCAGCCGCAAGCAGCGTCGGAGCTGCCAACTAATAGCACCGCGGAGATTTTCTTGCCGGTTTGTTGGTTTGTGTTGCCTTTGGTACCGCCGGCGTTGCTTGGTTATGCGCCGAGCAGTTCGGTTAGTGGCACAGTTATTAGTGTCAAAGGATGTAAAAACGCACAAGAAAATTTGCGCAAAACCCAGAAGAATGATAGAAAAAGCAATATGAAAGGAAAAGTAAACAAGAAGAATTGTTGAACAGTGTCACGTCTTCAGCGTCTGTCTTACGTTGCGAAAGCGAGGGCAATTGTTGGATCGTGTTAACAAATATGCACGAAGAAACGAAAGCAAAATAAAAAAAATTAAAAGTAAGCAGTATCAACAACAACAACTGCAGTTAAATCGACAAGTCAAAATGGAATTTTTGCAGAGGACCCATGAAATTAGAAATAGTAGTAAATGGACTTTATTTGCAGTTATTGCCTTATATTTGATGCAAAAAATTTAGTCTTGGGCCTTCCGAATATTGTTCCACGACCAAGTGCCAATTAATTGTGAACTTGTCTGCCATCTTTGAAAAATCGTCTGCCCCAGCCTCTGCTCAACACAGAACCACAATTACTATCATATTTAAAGATTACCATACATATTTTGGTGGAAATAATTTTATGATCTAATTTACTTTTTATTATTTCCTCACTGTTAAACTGCGACTACGGAAACGCAAATAGAAAGTTGTTGCATTACTGCAATTCCGGGTGGACAAACGAGCGCGCGGCAAAGGCGAGCGAAAACTTTGACATCCAGCGGAGGGTAGTCGGAGGCGTACATAAACGGCGCGAGGTGACAGAGCAAGACCAAGCAAGGGCAAAGGCAAGCAGGCAAAAGATGCGCAAATAAAACTTTTGCACTTAAAATGGGAAAAGGGAGTAGCAACCTTGTTGCTTATTAAAATAATATATTCGTTTATGTATGTAGGTAAAAGTTTATTTGCGAAGTGCAATAAATGCATAATTTTACCGCTATGCAAATAGTGGAAAACTTTTTCTTACAAAAACTGAGTGTTTATATAAGGAAAATATGGTTATTTTAATTTTAAGAAGCAATGATGTTTATTGCAGGCATTTTCATTGCCAAGTTGCAACTCTTCTTTTGTACTTCTGGATTTTTCTACTACCAACAAAAAAGGAGCAAATATGCATTTACTCCTGCTGTGTAATAACGAAATCAAACTACGCCACAGCAGTTACAGAGATTTGTGAAATAATTACCACTTCTTTAAAATACATTACGAAAAATTTACTGGGATTGGGTGAATAAAAATTGGTAAAAAAAAATAGATTTCGTCCTTTAATAACATTTCTGCTAGAAATGCCAATTGTTACCCTATCACACCAGTTAACGAACTATCCATTCTTCACACGCTGTGGCTAAAGTAAAACTATTTATAGAATTAGGAGAGGGGGGGGGGGGGGGGTTGTTAGATTAGGTGGCTGTCCTGTGATGGGCTCTCATTTAGCGTTTCTTATATTGTCCGTTGTGTTATCACCGAGTTGATTTTTCCTGGAATAATAACTGAAGGTAATTCAAATGAAGCTGTTAGGAAAGGTGCTAGGTGCCCAAACTAAAGTTCCAGATGCTTTATGTTTAATAGGAAATGCTGGGCGCTTTCTTCGCTACCTTCTAGTTCTATTATATGGGAGTCATATTCTCTCTGCGTGTTTGACTATGGGCCAGTGGCCCGTTTTTTACAACAACAATTTTAAATATTTCTACCTTTGATCTATTAAGCAGGTCTTGTGTCTTCGTCCTGTTATAGTCAGGCCAGAGTTCCTTGGCTATTTTGCGAGTTATTTTAGCTGATCACCTTTGCCTTGCCAGTCTAAGAAACTAACTTCTCCGGGGGGCATCCCAGTGCAACGGCCGTGGATTTTTCCAAGGAGGCTTCTGCCTTCTAACGCCATCCGGCTCTGCGAATTTGGAAGGGGAGAAGTTCCTTATAACATACAAGATGTTTTTCCAGCTTACAAGCGAGTCCAACGACCTGCTGCTTGTTGAACCTGAAGCAAATGGACCCGGATCGAAGCAAGGGAAGTACGATTTGACTAGTGTCTGTAAGGAATCTTTGACTGATTTTGTCGACACAACATTATCTTTGTCAACAGGGCAGCTGAGAGGCATTCAATTTCTGTTATCCTCCAACAGTTGCAGCACTGCACAGAAGACGTATTACTCTGGGTGCTCTATGAACCGAGTATGAGACCATCTGTCTAAGAATAGTTCAAAGATTTACACAGGGACTCCTATGACTTCTTTGCCCGAAAAAATGAACTTAAGGATGATTTGCTTAGCAAATTAATCAGACATGCAGTTTCTCGCAATGCATCTGTGTTCTGGGAACCCAGTCAGCTTAATTTGGAAATAATCCGATGCAATTGGGCGAGACCTTTGGCATTCTCCGACCAGTTCCGACCGAACCATGAGCGATATAAGAGCCCTGATAGCCGCTTGACCGTGGAATCCCTCATAGAACATAACTTCTCCAAATCTGATCTACAGTTTTGTTCGATCCGTGAAGAATTTAATTGGACCTATTTATTCAAACTTCAGGGGGATATGTATAGAGAAGGAAACAGGTGGAGCCAGCCTCGGCACACTCTTGAACCGTTTCTTCGGGTATGAAGCTTAATTTCCAACGACTGCCGAGTACTTTTGCATTGGGCTGGAGAGGAAGCAGTGTACTGGCTGGGAGTTTCAGGCAGAGCCTTTTAATTTACGTGGGCACATATTTTATTTTTTATTTTTTTCACTTTTATATATTTTTTTTTTGTTTTTATGTATGTTACCGCATAACTTTGGACCACGTCAACAGATTTCGATAATTATTTTTGCATCGGAAAGGGAGTGGCAGTTTTTGAGGGAGAAAAAAATTCGTTGAAAAGATAATTTCTGCTTGTAAGATAAAGGTTATTGCGAAAGAACATTTTTTCCAAAATTGTTTTAGACTTTGGCAGAGTGTGAGACTGACGAACACTTTGTTAGAATATATGAACTTAGGTAGTACATCTGCTCCTAAATCATTACCAACATTTTTACATTTTCTTTCCTAATAAAAGCATCGTTTATTAAATTTTCACTACTAAATATTTTCAACTATTTCTTTTCAGTCATTATCCTGTTCGAAGGCGACATGCATGAGCAGCGTTATGGCGCTTGGGACGGCGCCAGTAGAAGCGCGCAAACCCGATGTGGTATTGGAACATGCCAAGGATTTTTTGGACCAATATTTCACATCGATAAAGAGGTAGGCTGCGGGAATACGATCGTAAATTAATACTGAGTATTTAGGACATTTTTTTTATAAGTCTTTCAAATCTATAAGCCTATAAGTAGAAAAATTATGTTGGAATCGCCGGTCAGCTTAAGATTAGACACATAGATAAATGCACGGGCAAGTCAGAACAAGAGACACTGCGACCTAGAAATTCTTTTGTATAGCTAAAGTGAGTTACTAACCCAGTATTCCCAATACACGCTCGGCTTTCCAAATGAATCCTAAAAGGGCCTTGGTAGTCGAATTCCTTATTTCTAAGGTTTTGGTAAATGAAGCTTTAAAGCAAGTTAATCTTTGTTTAGCCAAGGCTGGAAATTCACAAAAAATTTGTTCGTAAGCTTCCTCGTCCTCAAGGCATTCCCACCCTCTGGCCCTGAAAGAATACTGAAACGAATAGAAGTGTGGAACAACAGGGGATTTTGACAATGTGATGAACCCACAAACTACAACAACAAAAACAAAATTCCCAAATCCCATTTCTTCAGATTTGATAATAGGAAATGGTCAGAGGGATAGATTAAATAAAAATAAAATAACACAGCTTGCTAAAAAAGGGCAGTGATCTACTAACATACAGTAGTTGTTAGTTGATATTAGTTTAAGGTACTTGTATACACTACGATCAGAAGAGAGAGATTGCCCCGTCATGCTTATTTCGAGCTCCGTCTACATTCATACTTTCATTTTTACAATATTTATAAATTTTTTCCATTTTATTAATTTTCAGGGCTTCAAGTGTGGCTCATGAAACGCGCTGGAAACAGGTGCGCCAGAGTATCGAATCCAACGGTTCTTATCAACTTACCGAAACAGAATTGATTTATGGCGCGAAATTGGCCTGGCGCAACTCGTCGCGATGCATTGGCCGCATACAATGGTCTAAATTGCAGGTAAAAGCAAAAATTCATCAAAATTAATTTATATTATATGTCACTAAAATATTTAAAATCTTTACTAGCGTTTTTTTATTATGCGTTTACAAATTTTTGTTACGAGAGCATTTAGTGTCGGTGACATTAAACAAATTCATAATTAAATTATTTGATGAATGAAAACTGGTAGGCAGATGGGCGAGGTGAAGTGTTTGACATGTTAACACGCAAAGCTGACAAAACACAGACGTTGAGTGTACACACAGCTACGCAAGCATTTAAAATACGCGCCGTAGAGCAGCAGCCGTTTGCGGCCATTGATAACTGAATGAAAAATTTCATTAAAAAGTTTACTTTCTCTATGTGCAACTAGTTATTTCGCGCTTCAGAGCCAGCGGCAGTCTACTTGAAATAAATGAGTTGTGTATAAATGCATAAATATTTATACCACTGCTGCCAAAAGTTTAGAATATACCAACATTCATCATTTGAACATTAGGATGCACCTGCATCTATATAAAAAATATTAAAAATTATTTATTTTATTTTAAGATTTTCGCAAAAACATTTTTCAGAGATATTAAGATTTACGTGATTTGAAGATATCTCCAAAAATCTCATTATTTTGATTCCGTTGATAAAGTGTTCAAACATTTTTATGCAGACCTTTTAAGTTTCAACTCTCCAATTACCTCAGGCTATTTTTGGGAAAATTTTTTTTTAAAACTAGTTTTATTTATAAAAAATTAAATTCTTGGAGATCTTTTCAATCGGTCGCAAATCTTAATATTTTTCCGAAATATTTTGGCTTCCGCCTTTAAACAGCGATTTTTTTTTTTTTGAGGAGGCACGCTAATATACATATGTATGTTCGTATATATGTTTGATTGTGGACTTAGATGCCAGCATATTTGATTTAGGTATCTCCGTTTATGCTTTGTACACAGTACGTCAAGCTTTTGTTTGTATGTCTGTTTGCTTTTGTAAACATAAACTATAAACTTGGGCAAAAAGTTTGGTCAATTTTGTTCTTGTTTCAAAGTCGGGAAAAATTCGTACAATAAATTGTTGTAGAAAAAATGCATACATTACATACGTATAGTAAAATTATATTAAACGCATGGAATTGAAAACAGAAACCAAACATGAAACGAAATGCAAAAGTTTAAATTGACTTAAATATTCAAAAATCTCTCGCTCCGGAAGCACACTCGGCAAGAAAATGCTCTAAAGCTCCCTTTTATGTATGCATGTAAATACATATATGTATGTATGTGTGTAATTCGGATTTTTAGAGAAAGGGATAATCTCTGTGTCAAAAAAATTAAATGTAGAAGGTATCACAGCCAAGGTAGCAAAAAAAGAAAAACTCGGCCCGTACAACATTTTTTCTGTGTGGGTTTTAATTGGAAGCCATCGCATAATGGCTGAGAGATCTTAATTCTTATTTCGTTTCACACTCATGTGTCCCATAGCGAGCAAGATGTTAGGACATCCTCGACTTTTCGGAATAAAAGCTTTGAAAAGCTTGTGGTTTGGTATGATGAAGAGTGGGTTAGGGCCACAAATCCTCTAGCACCACGTTCAGCGGTTGGAGCGGATTCAGCTCTTTTGACATTTTAGGTGAAGAGTTTCTTCAAATGCATAATGCTTTCGAGGTTGTTCCAGCGCCTTTCCTATATCAAATCAGTGTACTAGGGCCCGTCAAATTTTCTTAAGCACCCTTCATACGCTAGCATTTAAATTAATGTTCCTCTACCAGAACGTTAAGTAATTTGTGGTACTAAAGGAGAGCAATCTTTGAAGGGAGCTATTTACATATCGCCTTTAGAATATATTGACATTCGTAACTTGTCTAAATTGTTATGACTCGCACCGCTTCAAAGATTGTATTGAGCTCGCCGTAGAACACTATGGCATCTTTGCCTAGAGGGAGGAGTGGACTAGGGTGCAAGTCCGTGTAACTGGTTTATTTTCCGCATTGCTGTTTTGCTATCTCGTTATAAGGATTTTTTTTTGTCTTTTTTGTAGCCGTGATTTTATAGATGTATGAAGAACCCAAGATATTGGACTTCATCCTTTAAGGGAATCTCAGTGCCATTGATTTTAATTGAAGGAAAGTTTACGTTGAGCGGAAATATAACGGCCTTGTTTGGTTTAAACGACAGCCGTTCTTGCCTGAGCCAGTTTAAAAGTGATCATCATAGAGCATCCTGCATCAAGTCCCTAAAGGCCCTTTCGTGTTTAACTTTGGTAATTACGGATATCTCATCCAGATAGCGTCTTGCTTCGAGAGTCTGAAAGTGGTCATAGCGAAAGTATAGCGAAAGTATGGGAGATAAGACCCTTTATAACAACGCATGACGAGCTCTACATAGCCTAGGTCCGCTATGATCCGCTTTTGGCTCAACATATTGTGGCCTTGTGCCCTTGTTTGAAAGCACTAGTTCTAGTGCCTTTAAATGCATAGTTTGTGCAAAACTCCTGAAAATTCAGCAATTTTTCATTCAAAATTTGAACTTTTTAATCAGATTTTTTAGAATTTTTTTGAGTATGCAGTTTTGCAGTCCATTAAATTCTAGTAAAATAAATAAAAATTCGGAGCAAGTCAAAAATCGCATTGATTTTTCAGATGTTTTTTTTGTTGAAGATGTTTTGCATTTTTTTATATATGTAAAGTACTTTCGAAGAAAATTTTTTGTATGTAACTGACTGCGTGAAAAAATTTGCCAAAAATCAGCGGTAATTCCTAGCTACTTAAAACTTGTACTTTATTATAATAGAATTGATTGGGCTAAAGTTTAAAATTTGCACGAAAATTTGCTGAATTTGCGCAAGTTTTTCACAAAGTTTAGAAATTGCATTTTTATGCTTTTTTTTGTGAAATGAACCATATTTTTATATAAAATTGGGGGAAAAATATTATAATAACAATTGTTGCATATATTGTGAAAAATTTGCTGTGCCAATACTTTGTTTCGGCAGTGTATGTATGTATGTCAAGATGCTAACGTCCGTAGCATTGATTTCATAATAGATTTTTAAGCAAAACAACTGAAAGCAAAACACACATTCCACATTCGTCTGGCCGATCAAGCATTTTCCTTTTCCTTTATCATTCTGTTATTATATTTTCCTCTTTCCCTCCTTTACTCCCCATTACACACTACCTAGGCGCGACCATCGTTTCGTATTTCTGTGTACATTGACACCTTTTTCAATTATTCCACTCGGCTGAATCAATACACAGTCTCAATTTCAAGTGAATTTCATGGCTATTTCCGATTCATATTTAACAGGTAGTTGATGAAAAGTTGAAAATAAAAAAAAGCTGTTATTAAAACGTCGGCATCTATTGGAATATATCTACACTGAGAGAAAAAATTTAGAATAAAAAAAACGTACCAAGTTTGAAAAAAATACGTATATGAAAGACCACCAAACCAACTCGTAACAAATTTTTGTATTTAGTATCGAAATATTCAATTCAAATAAGTCCATATTAAAATGAACCGTTTTGCAACTCACGGATTCTTTTTCATGATTAAGATACCAAAAAAAAATTTATTTATATGCTGTCTGCTATGGGATTAGAACCCTGATCCTCTGGAAATTGGCAAATGTGGCAAGCATCTTTGCGCACAGAGCTACAGCCAGACATGTAATGTAGTGTTTTCAAATGATGAGTTTGAGTATTATTTTTAAATACGAATATTTTAAAACGATAATCAAAGAAAAAATATTCACTTTTACTATGCATTATTTCCCTCAGTGAATTCATAACGTTTTTCTTAATATTGCAACGCGTTTTTTCACTCAGTGTATGTACATATGTTGTTATGGCTGTTTCTCATCTCTGTGTGTATGTATTGTTGACAGTTTTTTGCACTGTATAAGAAAAAAACAAAAATGGCGACCGTCTCCAAAGGGTTAAAGTCAGACACAACAATGTTTTGAGTTTCAAGTGGCCACTCTATTACTTCTTGGCCATACGAATTTTACACCTACTTCTACTTTTTCCTAACTTTACAACTTTTGATGCCTCAAGTGGTGAAAGTTTTCGCCCACTTTGTCGCCTAGATAGCACATATACATTCATTTGTATGTTAGAAATTCCTTTTTTTCATACCTGCCTTAAGCGGTTTGTGATTAGACTCTTATTTACTTGAGTACATTCGCTTGCGCTTGAAGTGATTTCCTTAATTAAGTTCACACTTGAGCTAAATTTAAAGTGTGTCCTTGCTGATGGTGTTTAGAGCAACATTTACTACTGTTTTTTGTTTTTTCTTTATACGAGTGGTCTGTGCTTCATCCCGCTTCACTTATACTCGTTCTTATACTCTAAAGTGTGTGGTCACTCGAAAATCATGGCGTGAAATTGAAATTTCAATCTCATAAATAGGCAAGCATGTCGGTATGAGTACCTTACCAATAAACACACAAAAACGGGTTCATAAATAATTTAGTGACGAGAAATAGCCTCAATATTTTTATTGCAATATTTTGAGCAATTTTTTTTAAATGAATATAAGCATTATTACTTTATACATTCATAAAATATGGGCTTTCCTGAATACTTATGTGTAAAATGCAAATTGCAGCATAACTGCTTTTTATCAAATTAATTTTGCTTAAAATTTTGTATACATACATACATAAATTCATTTCCGACCACTTGTTGCTCGAATTATAGCAGATTGTACGACCGCAAAATATTTTTTTTTTCAAATATGCAAAGATATGCATGTATATACACTAGGATGGTCCAAAAATACACATGGAAAAGTAAAGTCGGAACTTTTGTGCTCTCACCCCCAGGATTGTTCGATACCGAAAAATATACCCCTATTTTTAACCGACTTCCGAAAAAGGATTTTTTTTAATGTATGTTACCGCATAACTTTGGACCACGCCGACCGATTTCGATAATTCTTTTTGCATCGGAAAGGTAGTGTCTCATACCCATGTGGTTTAGATCCGATCATTGGATTGTGAAATATTTATATATATATATATATATATTTTGTAAGTCGGTTTTTTTGCTAAAAATTACTTGTTTATTTTAAAATCAAAAAATATTTAGAGGTCGCTCAAAGCGCCCAAAGCTTTCCAAGTATTTTGTATGTGGAAAAAACAACTTTTCGTAGAAATGGTATAGAATTCTTAAAAATCAATATTTTTCTATCGCAGCCGATTCCAAATAATAATACTCAGTTGTTTATTTAACCATTTTTATCGAAACTTAAATTTATAGGTCCGCCAAAAACCCATAAACACCTTGAAAAGTTCAATGGTGGGAAAAATCAAAAATCGTTAGTATAAAAAAATGGTTAAATAAAGAATTGGGTATTATTATTGAAAGTCTCCAGAAGATAATCAGAGTTTTCCAATCGAAAAATATTGATTTTCAAGAATTCCATACCATTTACACGAAAAGTTGTTTTTTCCCGTATAAAAATACATAGAAAACTTTGAGCGCTTTGAGCGAACTCTAAATAATTTTTGATTTCAAAATAAAAAAATAGGGGTATGCTTTTTTCGATATAGAACAATCGTAGGGGGTCAGAGCATTACAATTCCGACTTTACTGTTTTCGGAGCACACTAATATGCATATGCTTACGGTGGTACAAACCTCATCTGATTTTATCATAAGTGTCCACTTAATTACGAACAATGACACAGTTTTACGAATTCTAGCAATATAAACAAAAGTTTTGGTAGTATGTTAAATTTGCTCCTTTTGTAATTGAAAGTTTCCTAATGAAAAATATTCCGACGAATTCATAACCTTCTACTTTTTTTGAAGTCGATTAAAAATATTTTTATTCAACGGAGTTGTAGTAGGCAGAAAAGCCCACTTTCACTCACTAAGACATACATGCGTGATAAATAATGTAATGTATTTCTTATGAGTTCTCGATTATAATACTGCTAACTATGTAATCAGCATTCTAATGTATTCAAAAAGTTCCACAAATTTTATATTAAAACACATTCATTTCTCGATACTAGGTAATGCAAAATTGAAAGCCCCACTTTTCTTAGGATTGCATTTTTGAATGTGAAAAGTGTTGTTTTACTGATTATTTTTTGCGATTACTGTACATGGCATTTTTCCACTGGGTAATAATTTTCATTCTGGACGCGTCTTGAACACAGACAACATCGAAATTTCTACCGAACCTTTTCTTTTAGGACTCGTTATCAAAGTGTGATATGTTGGGCTTGCATGCCATGGCGTATGAGCGACAAAAATGTCTGGTATCTCTATCAACTGTGTAGTACTTAAAAACAACCTTCTCGCGTGCAGCGGTCCTTTGGAGCGTCCAATTGAAACAGAGCCAATTGTGTGAATAAGATAAATAACGGGGAATTACATATGTATGTGTCCTTTGCAGCCTACCACAATTTCACTGAGTACATTGAATGTCACTACAGATAGAGAACTCCTGAATTTTAAGTTTCAGTCTTGGAGCCGACGCTATGAAAAGTTGTTTCCGAGTTCTCCAAGGCGGTGTCTGGATTCCTCCATTGCTTCTATGTAAAAAAAAAATAGCGACGCACCTTCCTCCAAACTTGCGTCCAAGTGTCAGTTTGTAATATGTAGATATGGGGCCCAAAACATTCTTGCATAATTCTAAACATATCTTTCTTCCCGGACCTCATAAATACATCACATTTCCGATCAAGACCTACAAAGCATTTAGAGCCGCTCCTGACCTTGTACTCATAGTCTTACGCCGATCGGTCTGACTACAGTTAGTTATGTAACTAAGCTAACTCGGTAGCATTACCGGTACCGGAGCCCAAGCCTTACTTAAGGTTCTCCGACTCCGTCCGAAAATTTTCAGCGCTCTATTTAACTTCAGCAAGACACGAGTTTTCAGATAGCAGATAGAGTCAAAAGTAGTGTTGGTATCTTCAGCAAAGATTCCCATTGTGAGAGAAAAAATACCTAGGAGTAAAAGGATGCCCAGCGTTTTAAATTTTGCACACTTTTGCTTTTAAGATTTTTGTATCTACTTAAGTTTGCAACAAAGTGGTTCCGACTTGATAAGAACATACATATGTATATATCGATGATCCTCTGCACAATTTAGAATAAAAAAAAAAAACACTTTCTATTGTTAAGTGTCTCACGTCTCTAATTCTTGCCTAATCCATGTCTAATCTTTACTATTTAATTTGGTAATCCTTACTATTTATTTCAGTAAAGATTGGACATAGATTAGACAACGTTTAGAGACATCATACGCTTAACAGTCGTAAGGGATTTTATTTTTTTAATTTTGAATAGTGTGGTTATTCCAGAGGGCCATCGATATGTAGTTCTGAAAAATTATTTTGTTTCAAAAGTTTTGCTTTCTGTTGATTTTAATTGAGGTACATTTCAGTGTAAGCTCTGTGGCGATACTTTTCCCGAAATTTTCTACCTTCGTTTTTTTTTAGTTGTAACTCAAATATTCGTACAGATCACAGTTGGGGGGTAGTGCACTAAATTTTGAGGCATTTCACTAGCAGTAAACATATTGGAAGAAATCACATTTTTCACTATTTATCACCCGCTTAGTGATAGTGGAAAATTTCTGCACTACCACAAAAAACTTTAGTGGTAGTGGTATTTTGTTTCACCATAACTAAATTAAATAAAATAAAATTATAATATGCTATAAACAGTTAACTCAGTCTTTCAATTTAATGAAATGTTTCTATGTTCCATTAACATTAGTGTTGGATTTTTTTCCACTATCAATTTTAAAGAAGAAAAAAATTGTTCACTATTTGATGGTTAGTTTTAGTGAAAAAATTGTATTTCACTATCACCAATGTACAGTTAGGCTGATATATTACAATTCAACACTAAACATCAAGAGTAGTGGTGAAAAATGTTGCACTATCACTAGCTACTAGTGTACACTGAAACTCTCGTACATAATCTTTTCTTTTTTTAAGGAAAGTGAAACTGTACAAAAGTTAATTTTTGTTATGAATTTTAAAATTCACAGCACAGCAGTCAATCGGTAAGGTGCAGACGCAAAAAAAGCATGCCGTGTGAATGTCAAATAAATTGTCGACAGGTGGTAAAGGAAAACATCAAAAGCAACGTAGAAATTTAAATGAATTCACAGCATCATCTTGCAGTAATAATAAGAATAATAATAATAATAACGTTAGTACGTAAGGTGGCGTCGATTTGCAAAGCAAGTCGCGTTTGTTGTAAGTCAATTAAATACGGCCGTAGCAGGCAGCATACATATATATACATATATGCACACTAGGGTGATCCAAAATAACCTGTTTTAATGCCTTCACCCCAAAAATTTCAATAAGGAGGCTCATAAACAATCTTTAGTATTACAAAATCGTGAAATAAATAGTTGGGTTTTATTACTGGAGGCCCCATGAGGAGAAATATATTGAAATACTAATTTTCCTATATAAAATACATAAAAAACTTTGAATACTTTGAGCGATCTCTAAATATTTTTTGATTTTGACATAAAAAAAAACAGTGGTACATATATTTTTTTATTAGGGGGTGAGAGTATTAAAATTCCGATTTTTCCCCACATGCGTTTTGGAACCACCCTAATGTACATACATTGATACATGCAGATCTCTTCCGCATAAGCAAGAGTGTAAGCGTGTATGAATTTATTTTGGTATGAAATAAAAGATTTGGCACGAATTACACGGAAAATTCACACCTATGTACAATTACACCCAAATGTAAATGTATGCAGAGTTGAAAATGTAAAAAAAAAAAGTAAGAAAGTCTAAGTTCGGGCGGAGCCGAACATTAAATACCCGGCGCAAGTATTAAATATATGTTTTCCACCTTTCCGAAAGCTACCGCTACATGATAAGCCGGGGTGTATACATTTTAAGTAAATTAGCGTCCTTAAATTTCGAAATATTGCAGTTTCAAGCATATCGGAAATTTACCGTTATATGAAAAGCGGCCTCAATTTTAGTCCGATTTCAACAATTTTCAACGGTTTGCTTTTATGTGGCAAGCACAATAACCATACCGAGCTTGGTACAAATTGCTAGAACGGTTAGCGAGATACATATATGTGATCACAAGTGGGCGGTGCTACGCCCATTTTCCAAAATTTTGTCATAAACGTATTTCTTGGTAAAGAATTGTTGCAATCATCAATTTTGAATAAATTAGCTTCAATATTTACTGATTTATCGAAGATTTTGTATTTCTCGAAATTACCGTTATATGGGATGTGGGCGTGGTTATTGTCCGATTTTAGAAATTTTCGGCCAGTTGGTATGCTGTATCAGGACCAACAACTGTGCCAAGTTTGGAAGAAATTGGTGTAGCGGTTACCAAGATATACACATGTAACCATAAGTGGGCGTGGCTACGCCCATTTGCCAAAATTTTGTAATATTCTTATTTTTCGTCTAAAACTCATTGCAAATATCAATTTTGAGTGAATTATCTTCAGTAGTTACTAAAATATCGCAGTTTTCGTTTTTCTGAAAATTACCGTTATATGGGAGGTAGGTGGTTATTATCCGATTTCGCCCATTTTCAATACCATCTGTCCCACGCCCAAAAGAAGTTCACGTACCAAGTTTCGTTAAGATATCTCAATTTTTACTCGAGTTATCGTGTGCACAGACGGACGGACGGACGGACAGACAGTCACCGCTTAATCGATTTCTCTTTTCATTCTGATCATTTATGTATACATTTGTCTATATCTATCTCGATTCGTTTTGCCTGTTACAAACAACCGTTATGTGAACAAAGTTATAATACCCTTGTGCACAAGTGCGCTCGGGTATAAAAATATATACGGCGACATGAAAACAGGAGTTGGAGGGACAAATATGAAAAATATATAAAAAAAAACAGCGCAAGTGAGTGGGCCTAAAATTATCACTCGAAGTGTTGGAGCGTTGATCCAGAGGCGACCGGGTACGGTAGTTACTGTTTTCAAATGGTGAAACAGCGCAGTGGATATACATACACACATTCATATTTATGCAAACGAATAAATCTGTATGTTTTTACGAATAAAATTTTATTTGAATTTCAAATACATTGCGTATCATTGCTGTATCCGAGGCCGGAATGAGTTTTTGCTGTCTGAACTATATAGTATGTACATATATTTACGAAAAAGAGACGAAAATTGAATTTATTTTGTATTTACATACATACATACGCACATATATAGGTGCATTAGACCTTACAAGCAAACCAAAAAGTCCGCTGTATATCCCTGAGTCTATAGACTTCTTGTAAGCGATTTCGAAAAACATTTTTTTTCCGAACTTAGGGGTCGCCTTTTTAAATTTTCCGGTGACACCTAGGAGTACAATAAATAGTTTTTTGTTTTTTAAATAGTTCTGCTGGAATAATCAAAATATTTCTTAAGCAAAAGAATAGTGATTTTTGGTTAGCGTTTATTTACTGGAATTAGGGGTGACACGTCAGGCTGATCAGAACTGACCACGAGACGAAACCATCCTTTATATCATACTTTAATAGCCGACTGCCAATGCCAAAGATATGACGAAAAATTTAAAAGGGCGACCCCAAATGGGGAAAAATTTATTGAATAAAGATAAAAATTCATATACAATACATACATAGGTTTTTTTTTTTTTTTTGTAGCGGAATCCGAATATGGGGATCCCTGGATTCTTCAAGGTCATCTAGAGATAATTGTACTGCATTTTCAAGTTTATTCAACGAATTTCTCCCTACTTGATATTCGAGACTAAAAGACCTCGGATTCGCAATCAGCGCGTCTAAAAACAGAGGGAAACGTTTTTTTTTTTATTAATGTTGATCATTTTAAATAATAAAAAAAAAATAAATAAAAATAAAAAAAATTCTATACGATCATTCAGTTTTTTGTGACTTGAAATTGTTGATCGAAATGAAATATAAATTATTTTAAAATCCAGTTTTTATTTTAAACCCCGCTATGCATGAAAATACGCAAACCTTCACATTTACAGTTACTCACAGAAGTATTCGTTAAATTTTTCCGTTAATTTTCATTTAAAATATAGCTCGTTCCACAACCTCAAACATTTAAATCAATGTTGCAATATTTCTACGAAATTCGCAAAAATTCAGCGAATTTAAAAAAATGCCCATCGAAATTTGAAGTATTTTAAAATAGATTTTCTTCATGCGTTATATTGAAAAAATGTACTAAACTGTACTGAAATTAAATGTGCTATAAAACTGCGTACTCCAAATTCTGGAAAATTCGATTAAAAAGTTTAAAATTTTAATGGGCATTTTTTGAAATTCGTTGAATTTTTGCGAATTTTGCAGAAAGACTGCAACATTGTTTGATTTATATGGTTTTGGTTTATACTACTGTAACTAACTTTACATATACATATGCACTTTGGCTTCAAGCTATATGCTGGCATAATAAAAATGTGGCAACAACAACTGGTAAAACAAATGTGCATTGCCTTGGCAGCGTTGAAAGTGGCTGAATGAAGGTAGTTACCAAAGCAGGGAAGAGCTTTGAACTAACGCAAGGAAGAGCTACTGGTGCAGCCGTACACATGTGCACATACAAAAAATAAGTATTTTTGCCAAAAGCGTAAGACAAAAGTTACTACGAGTAGGAGGTGTGTAGGCTAAATTCGCCACTACACTGTAGGTGTTTGGAAAATTGAATTATGGCACAATGGAAAAGGATAAAAATAGTTGACCTTCAAGCGTGGCGCAACTAGCAAAAAAAAAATAAATATATGATAAATTGAGGCAACAAAATAAAACTAGAAATAAGTACTACAAACTTTATATATATATCTGTGTATGTAGGTATGTATTTGTTCTGAGTTGACATCGAACAACCCGAATAAGGGGTGAATTGCATTACTATTTTCGGGCCGCAATCAAATTAAATATATGTATGTATTTCAACATTCTAATTCCATTTTCTGAACTTTATATGAACTAGCCAATATTCTTGATTACATTGCAACAATTGTCCAAACAACTTTCTACTCACATCCCCCTCTGGGACTTTAATCTAACTTTCTCTCAGCACATTCATCTTTTTAATATATTTTCCGATGTTTATATATATTTTTTTTCTACTTCAAGGTATTCGATTGCCGTTATGTCACCACAACGAGCGGTATGTTCGAAGCCATTTGCAATCACATTAAATATGCAACTAACAAAGGAAATCTCAGGTGAGCCAGCTAGCCCAACAACCAAACCAAACAAATAAATAAATATTAGTATTATCCGTTATTATTGTTTTTTGTTCGATTTTACTTGGTTTGCTCTCTTTCGTTGCACAATAGACTGTCTGCACAATGCTTATGGAATTTAATGCTTATACGACTAGACAGCTTTTGTTATCATCTTTCTGAGGCTTCATCGGAATTCGCTTTGGTTTTGGGTGGATTACGTTGAGCGTCGATTATGATTTTTGCATTTTTATGGCTTTGATTTGAAGTTTTGGCAAGCGAAATTTTGCTTTTGGTTGGTACTTAGTTAGATTTAAAATATGTGAGTTAAGTTTTTGAGCTCCTCTGGGCTTTTGAATAAACACAAATGTACAATAGTGTGTGTTAAACAAATAGTATTCAGGCGAAGCAAAAGCACATACGAACCGAAAATGCAAGTGTAGAGTTAGATAGATACTTGTAATTAAATATGTAGATATATGACAGATGTATAGTAAGAGACGTTAGATTTAGCTGTTCTTACAGGGAGTGGAGAAAAATAGTTAGATTCCTGTATTTTACTTATTCAACAGCGGCCAAAATGACCTTGAGAACTCGTTATCCACCCGCCATTTATTTATTTATTCATCATTTTTTGAAGTACATTCACCAAACGGTGGTTGTGTAGAGTCTATCTGTCTATCTCATCAGCTAGTTTGCTTTGTTCTGTTTTGTCGATTTCATCTACCCAGAAAATTGACACGTAGAGATTTTTCAATGGTGACAATGCAGTCTGACTCCGATTTTTCAAAAACGTACAAGTCCTCCGAGTATAAAGCGGCTTGGCTTCTTGCTTTATATAAATTTGAACCATCAGTGTAGATATACACTACAGAATATACCATTCTGTCAGAAACTGAATGGTAGGCTGGTCCGTAAAATATGTATCTACATCATGGGACAACCCCTTTATTTTGCTCTAAGGGCGTGTGTGAATTGGTAACAAGGTTCTGTGGGGAAAGCTGGCGAATAATGTTTTTACTATGGTGAGACAGTTTTGCCAATCTGCTGTGTGAAATAAATTCTTTTTTGACAGCAGTAAATTTTTGACAACCGCAGAATAAAATATTATAAATTGAAGTGAAATGAATGTGTGAAGAAAACATCTACCATCATTAATTGCAATTCATAAATTTAAGCTTTTAATCAATTTAATTTTAATCAAATGAATTCATTACATATTATTCTTAATTAACTAAAAAGTACTTGATCTTTAATACCACTGGATTACAAATTTTAATTTTCTTTTAGTTCTTCAGACGTCACTATCCAATTTCTATGTTGAATTTTTTTCTATGGATACGTTTTCGAGATATCAGCAATTTACCGTTATTCAGATAAAAAAAAGTGGTTTCACTTAATCATGTATATATTACGAACCGAGTGAACCATCGTAATACGAAATACGGTAAATGAAAGCTAATAAAATTCTCCATAAACCGTATATACATACATCACTTTTCGATAGGCCTGATAGTTTCTCAGAAATTAATTAAATAACTTCAGATTTTGACAAATTTCATTGGCTTTGATTTGTCGTACTTCGTATTACGATTGTTTAATTGTTTCGTAAGATATGCGGCATTAGGTGGAAGCACTTTTTTATGCTGAAAAATGTATCAATACAAAAAAAAAATTAAATCGATTTTCTGAACCACCGAGAAATTCTACATATGAATTGGATAGTGGCATCCAGAGAACATTTTTGCTGTAAACCATTGTATTCAGTGAAAAAAATTATTAAAACTTATTTCCTGTTATTGATAGGGAGTTTCTTGATAAAGAGTGTTTGGAGATATATTCGAGGTTTTGCAAATTACCGTCAATATGGCATGAAAAATAACATGATTAAATACATTTTTATCAATGTTGATATATCTGACTTTTGACTAAATAGTTTTGTTACCCAAATACTCCCATGTGCGTCTGGTAGTGAAAAAATTGAATTTTTTTAAAACTTTTGATTCCCGAGTTTATGCGTTTCTATGAATAAATTTAAAAAACATGTAAAATTAATTAGATTTCAAACCAAAACTTCTACGATTTTTTTTTAAATTTTAATTTTTTTAAACCCTGGTAGGACCCATAAAATTTTTTTTAAAATTTTGAAATTTTCGTGGTAGTTTTTATTTTGTAAGTACAACAAAATATGGGGGTGTTCCACACAAAGCTTAGATGTTTATATATTTTAAGATCCACCCTACTGCATAGTTGTCCTTGTACCGAAATTAACATAATAACACTTTTAGTTTTGATTTTTCGTCTTTTTTTTGGTTTGGTTTCAACATTTTGGCTATCCTAAGTCAGAGGGAAATCTTTACAGCCACCCCACGGACGAAAATTTATAGCGGTTGCAGGGAAATATTAAGTTCAGCTGCTCCTGCGAGCCACGGAAATACCCAGGCTTGCGTGTCTTTGGACTTTCCCCATGGATTAGAATCCGATTGACGATATCTGGATATTTGAATATGCAAATAGGATCAGCCCTATTGATTAGTCTTTCAAGTGCCCTAAGGATAAAGGTGGAAAGACCAGTCTGCCTGAACTGCTTTGCCTGTGATCGATTTAGATTTCTTATCTTTCTCGAAGTTTTTAGTACATACCCATATGATAAATGTATTACAAAGATGCCTCATACCAGGCCAAGACAAGAGTGCTGAAAGACGGCAGACTTCTTTGAATAGATCTCGGCACACTAGGCATACCAAAAATTTGGTTAGCGCTACCTCGAAAGTGGCTAGAGACCGATCAAAACCGCTGGGCCTAAACATTCTACACAAATACACTTCGCATGCAGTTAGTATCTCGTGTAACTTTGAATAACATTATATCCATATCATAAAATCAAGTGGTCTATCGTCCCATCACCCCCGCAAGGGAAACTCCTTTAAAAAGATATTAATTTATTTAACTCTTATTATTCAAATATTATCATTCACATTTTCGTAAAATCTCTACCATATGTTTATGGGCCAAGTTCCGCGCACAATCACCCCACAACATCGAAACATGGCCCCACTGCTTATCGGGAAACATATGATCCTTGAACACATTCGGCAGCTCAGCGATTAAAGTACGCACATCTGCTATGGCACTGAGTGGATCATTTTGAGCGTAATAAAGAGCTATAGGCGCCGTTATCTTCTCTAAGGGATACAGAGGTGGCTCTGCACTGCCATACCGCTCAATATTGCGCTCCTTACCATAGTCATATTGACAAAAATTCATCGAGTCTTTGAGTTGAAAATAATGCCTCAATTGTTTAATGCTAGCACCGCTAGAGGAATGTGCCGCAATAGCCGGCAAACGGGCCTGATGAAGAGTAAGAAGAGAATTAGTTATAAATGAAATCATTCAAAAATGTCACTCTAAAGCTTACTGGATTCCACATTCCATCGTGTCCGCCCAAGTAGTCGTACATGAATTTAACAAACCAGCTCTCAGTAGTCTTCGTACTGAAAAGAAATTTCCATGAGTTGTTGCGTGGTAGGATCTCAAAGGCCGAATCTTCGCGGAGAAAAGCTAAAGAGCGTATAAAAGCTTCCATCGGCGTTTTCATTTGTGACATATAGGCGACTGGCGCTAGAGCGCTCATAAGCCATACCTTCGAGTTGTACTCTGGCCGCATGGAGGCCATAACAAAGAAAACCGTGGTGCCCTAGGCAGTTAGAGTTGTTAGCGAAAACATTTCTAAGCAAACAAAATGATCGATTAAGATCGAATTATACGGAATTACTCACCTGTGAATGGCCGAAGTAAGCTAACTGCTTGTGTGCCGTCTTCTCCAGCACATAGTCTATCATGGCGGGCAAATCATTACAGCCTATTTCATGCCAAGAGAAGTCCCAAAAGGCAGATTTTTTGGGACATTTTTCAAAATGATTGCGTGAGTAAAAATTGCCGCGCGCATTTCCCAGCCAAACATCATAGCCCTGATCGTGAAGGTAGTAGCCTGGTGTAAAGAGGGATGCAGTTGGTAAATTTCAAAGTAACTTTGCACTTCAAATTGCAAACCTAGTCCTGCCTTTGGTCCCTGTATAATCCAAGTATCCGAACTATCCAATAGGCCATGCATAAGGAACACTGGTTTGCCATGTGGTTGCGCCAATCGATGCAGTTGCAGGACATACCCGTCTGAGGTGTGAACTGTATGCTCCTCCACAGGATAATTGTATTTTCGCGCCATGCCTGTCTGGAAAAGGGAAGAGTGTGGGAAATTTATATCAGCTTGATCTTCAGATCGTTTAATCGCTACTTACAAAGTCCAAGGTAGCATCTTCAATAACACTTTCGGAATAATTTTTCTTCAAATAAGTGCTTGCATTTCTACAAATTGTATTTTTGAGTTGTAAAGTTTTCTCTGGAAGCCGAAAACATCTAACGGTTTGTACATGCTTTCTTTCGAATGCTCTGCTACTAAATTGTTTTGAAAAATTTCGCGCTTGCTTTTGGCGGTAAAGGCTAGTGAGCACACAATTTCGTTCAGCTTGTAGTTGTACGGTTATTGCTGGCAGCATTTTATCTCTGCCGATAAGAAATATGAAGATAAATGAATTGAAACAAGGCGAATCTAAAGCTGTCAGGGCGTGTTTGTCATACCCTAAAGCAGTCATGTTGCGAACAAAGGTGGAAAATTGTTCATATAAATTGGTGTATGGGTGATTTCCACACAAAGTGTACATGGCAGGTATTTTTTATATTTTTTTTTCAAGATTGATAAATTTATCCTCTGAAACCGTTTACTGACGTGAAAGTTTGTACAGAATACGAAACTGCTTTCAGGCTCTTCAAAAATTAATTATTTTTCTTATTTTTGCATTTTTGTAAAATATTTTCCACAATGTCACTTTTTTTTTTAAAGTAAGCTAAAGTATGAAGCTAAGCGCACACCAACGCGTTTGCGATACTGATAGCGTTATGTTGCTCTGATTAAAGAATAAGCGACTTTTATTTTAAAATTTATCTCATTTAAAATGGGTTAGGTCACATCTGCTCTCATGGCCTCACATATAAAATTGGAAGATTTTTTACACAAAAAATTAATTTTTCCACGATATAGTCTATTTTGTGCGCGCTTCCATTTGAAAACACGTGTTGTGTTCGATTTCTATCGCTATCGCTATCGCTATCTCTATCGCTATCGCGTTGGGTGCGCAGGGCTTAAAAACAGTTAGAAAAAAGTATACTTACCGATAAGCATTGCAGTGATCTTTAACATTAAATGCAAATTTGCAAATCACTTTAAAACTCATTTATCAGATAAGCTAATGAAGAAATAAGCTATTTAAATAAAAAATCTTTTTCCACCTAAAAGTGACATTCTGGAAATATTAAAATTTTTTAGTTCCTAAGAGTCTTATTTCACGAAACCATAAAATCAGGGAAATCACTAAAACCCCTGAAGCAATAAACATATACTAGTAATTGTCTTATTTTTAGTGTTTTTTTTGGATAAAAAAACTGGGTGACATTCCGCAAATATTTAGCCTAACTTTACATGGTGCACTGATAAATTCACTTAAAAACACAAAATAATTGTTTTCATTAAGTTATTTCTTAACTCTTCTTAACTGCAATTGTCTTAGGCAAAATTTAAAAAAAGTGACATTCTGGAAAATTTGTAGGGGGCAATATTATAATAGAAAGCTACGCTTACACCATAAAAAATTTAAAAAGGGGGGACAAAAAAATAGCACTTTGTTGGGAAATTACCCATATACATGGAAAGTGTTAATTTTCTGAAATTTTCATTTTTGATATTAAGTGCATGATATAAACATAACGTAATGCTTTTTACCATGATTAGGTGTATTTGCATATTCTTTCAGCAGAAAACTCTCAACAATGAAATTCTAACGACTTTTTATTTTTTATATCGAAAAAAGCATTAATAAGGATAAGTACTAATAAGGTGACTGCTTTTGGGGTTTTTGTAATTGAAATAATTGAAAAAATAAAACTTTTTAAATATAAAATAAGACATGAAATTCTGTTTAATCATTAGTAGATATGAAACTTAGCTGATCATGAAACTTGCAAAGTTTTAAGACTGGTTTTCACTATGTCATATTAGGTTTTTTCCCGTACGCAACGCAACAGCCAAGATGGGTAATAGAGAGCAAAAATTGGAATGTATTGGATCGTAGGTGTCTTCTTCTTCCTACCCGGGACAGCCCGCACATTTTCTCCTGGTAAAAATGGATAAAGTGCCAAAGTGCATATCAGCTGTTCTGTGTTTACATGTACTTTTTGATTAATACAATTGAATTTGTGAAAACAAAATTCAATTTCCAAGTGTTAGCATTTAAGAGTCGATAACAAAAACTACTTGAATCAGCTAGTATTTCTCAACACTTCTGGATATTTTCGTTTATTCTCTAGTTACCGGATCCGGTCCAGGTTGGACTGGAAAGAACGTATTTTGACGCCAAAATTTGTCGACATATTTTGACACAACTCTATCTTTTTCATTCAAGAAATCCTGTATATCATCAAGTCCACCTACATGTGTGTATGTATGTATAGAATTATTTAGAAAATCAACAGTAGTTTAAGGCAGTAATAGTTATGCCTATTATTCATTTTGAACTCCATCACATTCACAAGACAGAGTTTCCTAAATAGGTAACACGGCTTTTTTCCACCTTTACTCTCTTTAAATTGTAATACAACAATGAATTATTTCTTATAAATACTACCACTTTAATGCCCGCTACTTGTTGGCGACTGCTTGCACGCTCGTCGATCAATTGACAAATCAGCTGTGAAGCAAATTATCATTAGAGACGCTGTCAAAATGCAAAGCTTCTATGCCAAACTTGGCAGCACTGATAGAGCTAAATGACAGTCAGCTGTCGTCAACAGCTATCGCTGGCACTCAGTGAAGTCAAGGCACCATTTAAAATTTGAAATTCGAATCTTTTACAAAGTGTCTAATGAGGAATTTTTATTTTAATGAATACAGATCTAAAATAGTCTGCTCAATAACCTGATTATTATTGATAGATCGCGTACGCAAACTTCATGCAAAAAAGGGGAAATTGACAGAGTAAAGTGATGGTTCACTTGGAAAAAGTTTAACTAGCAGCAATCTGCCAGCAAGAAAAATATCTGATCAAAGTCATCTGTCTGCAATTGATAAAAATAATGCATTTTTTTATGACTTTAATAAGTTACCGATATACATACTTAACTTATTTGTTTGGGGAAAAGCAGTATTTGATATATTTTTTTCGTTTGCGTATCAAATTGATTTAGGCAAACTATTAATTTATATTCTTTTCATGTGTTTTGTTTATGCTTTTGTGTGTAAACAAAATTGCGATCAACTTTACTTTATACTTGCAAGTTTTTGCTGATTTTGCGTTCGCTTAATTTTTAGCATATTTTCCAATTTGATAGAGAATCGTTTGTTACTCTCCTGGAAGTTTCTGCTGCATATTTTTTACTGGAGATCTATTTGAACAGACTATAATTCATATTTAAAATTGTTATATGAGCGGTAAAATGAAATATTGAATTAAAGCGCAGGAGAATTTACAGATTAATTCTTCCGGTGAATTTTTTCTTTACCCCCCACTTTGTCTAATCTAATCGAGAATTATCGGGGAGAACTTGCCTATATAATTTTCATCGTATCATAAAAAAAAACAAAAAGGCAAATATAGTTTATGAGGAATTTAGGTAACACGCGTGGAATAAAACCGAGAAGTGATAATAATTTACTTTAGGATTTTTTTTTGCAGATAGAGGCCTTTTTTGCTAAAGTATTTCAGATCCTTTCTCTTTCCTTTCTTTCTTGGAAAATCATCTAGAATGATTTCTTAGCGAACTTATACTGCAGCGAATTCCAATCTGAGATACATAAGCATGCATGTAACTATGTACATATGTCTATTGAAAAGGTGCTCAGTCAATCTGCTATCAGGACTTTTGGGCTAGTAATGCCCCGATATGCGTTCATGAATGCCGAAAAAGCTATGGCAGCGCAGAGCCATTCTCTACTGGGTCGCAGTGGTATTACCGGAAGCAGACAAATGCGCGAGAAAGGGATCTTAAAAAAGTACATGCAACTATGTAGACGAGTCGAAGAGATGGGTAAAACATTTGCATACATGCGTTGTATCGCGCTCGCTTTGGCCACTGCTTTATGACAAAGTACACAGAGTTTATCAAGGATCTCAATATCGAACTTTCGGTTTCTCATTTAATTTTTTACTTTTATTTAATTACTTCTTGGATAACAGTTATTTCTGATTTTTATTACATGTATCCAAAATAACAGTTATTTTTGACATTTTTTTTCTAAATAATCTGCAAATAACAGTTATTTTTGATTTTTATATTATATACTAGTATCGTAGTACTATCAAAATATTATCATGCCTTAGATAACAGTTATTGAACACCTTTATTTATGAAAGTCATCGATACAAATCAGTCAGTAAATTTCACTTTTAAAAGTAATCAATATAAACCAGTCACTCACTTTTATTTTTTATGTCATACTTATAACTTAACTGATTTTTATACGTATGTGTTAAAAAATAAAAGCCAGTGACTGATTTATACTGATGACCTTTAAAAGTTAAAGTCAGTGACTGATTTTTATTGATGACTTTTATAAATAAAAATCAATAACTGTTATCCAAGACATATAATATAAAAATAAAAAATAACTGTTATTTGCAGATTATTTAGATAAAAATCAAAAATGATTGTTATTTTGGATATATGAAATAAAAATCAAAAACAATTGTTTTTTTACCTGTTTTTTAATTGTAAAAATTTATTTTCAAATTTGTTTATCAGTGAAAAAAGACATCGATTATTATTTATCACTTAGTTGTGGAAACTTCTTCTTTCATAGTGAATTTCTCAATGACCGTTTTCATCAATAACTGTTATTTCGGTCCCTGAATAATTCTGAATAAAATTGGTGAAATTTTGATGAAACTTTGCTTTGCTTTTTTTTTAGTTTTTGTGCAAAATTCTTAATTTCTAGAGGACCACACCTTCGACAACTTGAACAGCTTAAAGAAACGGTTTATTTGGGACATTAAATATTTATTTAGGTGTTACATACACATTTGTCGTAGTTAATGATCGAAATTTATTCATTTCACAAAGGTTAAAAATACACATTATATAAGTAACATACATACACAAATATGTACTTACATACATACATACAAAAATCTGTTTAGTTCAGGACAATAAATCACCGTCACTGAAGAGGCGTTTTGAAAAGTTTCCATAGTTTTTCCACTGCAAAACACAAAAAAACCTAACTGGTATGCAGGGTAAAAGGAAAGTATTGGGAAAAAGGACACGGAAAATTAGAAAAGCTTTGACATTTGCATATCTGACCGAATATACGTCGAGGGAAAGTTAAACGAGAAAAAGTAGCAATCGAATAAAAAAGAGAAAAAATAAATAAACGAGATTGTGTATTCAATTTCGATTTAACACTTTGCAGGCGAAAGTGTTTGGAATTGTTGTTGTAAGTTTTTTTTCCTAATCTTCTGCCTTGTGATTTGCGCTTAAATGGTGGACAACACAAAAATGCCGGCACATATTTGAATAGATAAAATACAAATGTAAAAATGGACACAAAATAGCGTAAATACAATCAACTAGTGACATTTGTTGGTTAAACTTTATTTTCAATAAAACTTTTCGAACTTCTGCAACAATAAAAAAAGTTTGCAACAAATTTGGTTTCCTTTATTATATTGTTTTTGTTTTTTTTTTTTGCAAATGTCAACTTTTTCTTATTTATTGTATTGCTTTATTTACTTTGCTCAAAATTATATTTGTCACTTTTCTCTCCTTCTATTTATTTATGTATATTCTCACTTCCTTTTTGTGTACGTTTGTCCGCCGAGGCATTCGCTTTATCGTGTTTTGTAACGGATTTCCCGGTTTGAGATTTGCAAATTTGGTTTTGTTTGTTTGTATTTGGTTCTACAGATCGGCAATTACGATATTTCCGCAGCGCACAGATGGACGCCACGATTATCGCATTTGGAATAGTCAACTCATCTCCTATGCTGGATATAAGCAGCCGGATGGTAAAATTATTGGGGATCCTATGAATGCTGAGTTTACTGAGGTGAGTCAGACAAATTTACATACATATTGTAAGAATATAGGCATGCAAGTGGTTCATGGTTCATTACCTAATTTTCCCCATTACTTTCCTTTTAAAAAATTTATACTATCTACTATATTTTTTTTAAATAAGTGCCGCATAACTGTGGCTAAAAAGTTAAGAATGCTCTAACTACGGTAATACAGAATGTTCCCTTGGTCACGGCCCACTGGCACATGCCTGCTTTAGAGCTGTCTATGTACTGTAGCTGGGTGCTCACCTGCACACATTGAGCTCTACTAGATGAACTCTAGATTGCTTTGCTACAATTATCTATCATAAAATCTTTTCAAAAATAGAGCTCAATGTGTTCGGCATTTGTTCGGCCACTTCGTGTGAACATTTTGGCAAGAATTTACATTACACTATACCCGTGAGATATTCTTAGGAGAATACGCCTAGACAGGAATCTACATACATATATTTTAAAAGTCTAAACCTGATGAGAGTTGTTATGGTTTCAAACGAAGACAATTATTAATATGAGGAACAACCGAAGACGAATATGAAGACAATACGTTCCCACGACAGTCGGGTTCACGGAACGACCTAGATTCAAATCTGCCCAATGACTGCCACTACAGGATTATTCCCCAAAAACTCCCTGGGGATTTTGTATGCTGTTAAAACAACAACGGAGACAAATACGGAGGCGGATTAGAAGACAGATATGTCGACGGACGGACAAAGACGAATACGAGGGCGTACATACATATGTACATATGTATATGATGACGGACACGAGTACGGAGGCCAAAACCAAGACGAATGACGGAAAGGATATGAATGAGAATACGAAAACGAATACGGAGACTATGAATATGAAGACGATATGACGAAGAAGACGTATGTACATTAGGGTGGTCCAAAAATGCAAGTGAAAAAGAAAATTCGCAATTTTTATGTCCTCACCCCCTAGCATTGTTCTATACCGAAAACAATATACCCCAATTTTCGTATTTTGAAATAAAAATATATTTAGAGGTCGTTCAAAGAGAAACTGAGTTTTCCAATCGAAAAACATTGAAACACGAAAAGTACACTGAGGAGCAAACCCGGAACAGTAATACATAATGTGTATTTTCATGCAATATATTCGCAATATATGAAGACTTTTTTGTAATCTAGTTTCGGAATTCACGTTTCCAATGTTTATTTCATCAGAAGGCCTTAAAAACAATAATTAATACAAGCAAATAAAGAAGAAAAATTTAAAATTTTACCATTTGCTTGACTTTTAATAAATTGGTCATAACCGATTTGAATATTTTAGCTTTTATGGTCATCTTGGGATACTTTCGCACAGGTTTTAGACGAAATCTGTTGAGAACGCGCACCGATTTTCCTCAACGCCATGCCTAAGGTATGGCATGCGATTGGGCGAATTTTCGCTATTGAACAGTCCATAAGTTTTCTGTTGAATCAGTTCTGGGCTTTACGCAGGTCACTCCATGATTATAAAAACTTGGGATTTATACCTATTTGGCCCCAGTTTCGGAGGATATTTCTGATCATTGTCCTGTTAAAATTGATAAAAGCCTGCGAAAATATCCTCAGAAATTTCCAAATTCTTTGAAAATGCTCATTTGTTGTCTCTTTTCTTTTTACCGTCGATTTTACCACAGTTCTTACTCCCTAAGGCGCAACACGGCCCTACATCATTAAATGTACACATACCAGCCTAATAGTTTAAATATTTTGGGACGTTAGGCGTATCCCTGATGCAGGTACACAGCACTTGAACCAATATTCCGACTTAGAACGTTTAATTTTATGCTCAGAGTTAAAAAATTTAGGGCCGTGCCCTAATTAATAGTAAATTTTGGTCGAATAATGTGGTCGTTTATGAAGAACTTGTAAATTCCCGCTTCAAAATAATACCAATCCAATTTTTTTTCTTAGTAAAAATGCGTTTCTGACAAACAAATTTTTCTGGATGTCAAAGCAGGCTTTCTCCTCTTTATCTTTGTGCTGCAATAACTTGTTCCCATGTCTTACATAATGTCCAGTCACTTGCTTTGTGGTGAAAAAGCAGTAATTTTTGATTTTGAATCAAAGTTTCTTGGTATTCAGAGACCCTCCAATATGCCTAGCCTAGCAAATTGCATATTTTTGTGGTCTCTTGATCTTGCAGACTGAGGTCCGCCCTTTTATCGCTTGTTTAGATAACCATAAAACGGACATTTGGCCGATATGATTTCTTTCTTTATAGCGTAGCCTTTCTGACCGTTTTGCAAAAACTTTAAATTTTTTTTTGCTTGGGTTCTGCACTTAAAGCACTCACAGCGAAAATCCAACGCGCCTTGATTGCGAAATTGCAGGAAATGAGCCAGAATTCCTCTTTGAATTATAAAATTCAGCAAATACTAAGAGGGTGCAAAACTGGAACAATCCAGTTCATTTTTGTTTGATCATTTTTTCTGAGTTTCCATATGCGAATCTTAAAATTTTTATGGTCAAACGTTTAGTTAAACATCGGTAAGGCGAAATGCAAGTTTGAATTACCATAAAGTAAATAAACTGAAGAAGTACATTACCACAAACTTAACTTTCCGTTCTATTGTTCCAGTTTTGCTCTTCAGTGTATATAAAGGCGAATTTGCTTCTTCTAGGGGAGTTTTTATGGTAAAAAAAAAATCGGTTAAAAAGGACTCCAGTCATGGCAATTTTTTCGCAGATCAAAGAGAGCCAAGGTCTTCGCGAACTTTAAAATAGAAAAACGCTCGAATTTTGAGAGTGCCAGGCAATCCTAGTTTATTAAGTTCGGTAACTATGGGGTGGATATAAAACGGATTTGACTGTTTCAAGGGCACGGCTAGGGCAGAAATTTTCTACCTAAGTTATCTGGGCGAGGCGAAAACAAACTTGTTTTAATCTAAAAAAAAAAAAAACTTATCAAAGTATAAAAGTGTTCAAACAATTTTTCACGTTAGTCATGCGTCCATCATATCTTCATGCTTAATATACCTACATACGTACATAAATTGACTGCCGAGGGCCGCCTGCTATCGGACAAAAATGTTTGATATTTAACATTCGGATTTGTCTGTCTCTTTGCACCGCTACACTACCCTGCAGGAGATTTCTATAGTCCAAAAATAGTTCAGGATGCGTTCCTTTTTCGACAACACTAGTTCCCGCTCAATCTCCGGACCACGGCTTCAACTGTCTACTTTTTAGTGGAGGTGTCATTAGCGGTGGACAGTTGCCCCACAAGCATTTCAATGTTCGTTGACGATTGTTGTAGCCGAGCGACCCGTGGGCCGATGTTGCTTAAACAATAACAACGCAATGCTTTGTTCGTGCATGTTGATGCTTGCACAGATGAACGAATCATGGTTAGATTTGAATTTTTTACACTTCGTTTGCCAGCAGAAATCTTTGCGTTGTTTAAGTATTCAGTGTCCCTCATCGCATAACAAAGCAACCAGTCCATGTCTAGTTCTGGTAGATACTATCTCTGAACTAGTAACTTTATTTCATGGGGACACTCGCGCACGGCAGGGCATGTATGGATGTATGTATGTATGTAGATGTTCAAACGACATATGTACATATTAAAAACATTCATTCATACAAGCATAATTGCTATTCCTCTCCCAATGACACCATGTCACGTCATGACTGCTCATACACTAGGCATACAACTCACTACACTCACTTTACATTAAATCTACACTCGTGCTAACGGACAGCTTTCAATTTATGTCCTTGTAAAACACATTTACACACATGCATACATACATATGTACATACATATATACGAATGTACAAACAATTAATGGAAACATTTCCATCTAATCTGCAGCAGTGCTCTACGCTTCAGCTTCCGCTTGTTGTTTCCAACACCGAACAAACATAGCCGTTGGTGTTTACCTAACGCATTACGTGCAACAACAAAGTGATTTTAGATATTTATTTAAATTTAGCATAAAAGCCGTTTAGATGCAGGCTCAAATTTGACCGAACGTTGGTTGGTCAGTAAGAGCGGTCGCGGCTTCACTGGCGAATTCGATATTTGGTATTGTTAGAAATTTTTGGTTGCCATTGACATTTTATTTGGCTTTTTGATTTGTCATCACGTACAGACATGCCCGGGCACATGTGTTTGGTTATGTGTGCGTATTTAGGGATTTTGCATATTTTACAGTTTGTGCCTTTAATTCCTTCTGAACTAGTTTTTATGTGTATTGAGCTATTTATTTTATTTGAATATTTTGGCTTGCTATTTCATTTCAGGTTTGCCTCAAATTGGGCTGGAAGGGCAAGGGCACGGAGTGGGATATATTGCCGCTGGTTGTGTCAGCGAATGGTCATGATCCGGACTATTTTGATTATCCACCGGAATTAATATTGGAAGTACCCTTAAGTCATCCAAAGTAAGTTTTTTTCTAATATTAAAAAAATAAAAAATAATAATTTCGTAAATGGAAATTTTGATGAAATGCGTTTAATTTTTGTGTGTGTGTGGAAATGCGTGTTCGTGTTGGTTTAAACCCGTTGTAACGAAATGTTTTCAATTAAGCTGGTATTAGTATTCCAGATATGCATGTTCTGATATTCTATTTTAACAACAAGGTTGAGCTCAGATGGGCGTAGGTTCATAGAAAAGCAGTCTAGACATGAGTCTGCTTAGTTTTAAGTATTGAAACTGAATCCAAATGAAAATCAGGGCTCAAATCGTAACAGTCGTGAATGAGCAAATCGTCACGTAAACATGCACCTTTTGGATTCTAACAGTCGTGAACCTACTGCTCGTCTCGTCGTCTCGTATATCGAATTACGAGACGAAATGTGCTTGTGACGAAGAGCTTTTGCACGAGCGTTTGTTTGGGTTTTCAACTGAAAAAAGTTTACTTTGCATTTGGCACTACAAAATTCAATTTATTTGTACACCATAGTCAATTTTTTCAGCCCGTCTCACCACAGAAAAAAAGTTACCGATTGGCACACAGCCTAGGGCAGAAAAAGTTTGTTGGGTTTTTATGTTGTATAGTTTTAGGCGCAATTTTTATATATCAGTCCAAGTAGATGAGGAGCCCAAAACAACTTTTCAAGCACTTAAGCAGGGATCACACGATTTCTACATTTGTACATTTGGCAGTCACAGAGTGGTGTTTTCCAGAAATTTTTAACGATAATGAGTGCAGCTCAGTAAAAGCTTTCCAAACAATACCACTCTTTACAAATATGCAAATCGTGTGATCCCTGCTTAAGTGGTTGAAAAGTCAATTTGGGGTTTCCGGCTACTACTACAAAGTTGTGTGCATATCTATATACAAAGAACAAAATGTTGGGTTGTAACTTTGATTAATATTAATGGGATAAATTATATCCAACCTTACTTACATAGTTGTATGTGCATATGTACAGCACATAAAATCTCCAAACCACAAAAAAGTGTGAGAAATTTGTTTAAATAAGTAGATCATCACCTTTTAAAAAAAGAAGAGAAAAAATAAAGTCAGACCATAAATATATACAAATATCAAACTTGCAGTTAAAGCTCTGCACTGCAGTCAACCTTAGTCAATTTGTGGGCTGTCTAAATAACTCAACTTAAAGATTGAAGTTATCCGCATTGAACTTAATATCTTAACAAATCGTTTGGTTTGCCTTTGGACTCAACGCACATCGCACAGTAGCCTTTCGCAATACCGCAATGGTTGGTTTGGCGGTTTTCCAGTTGAGTCAAATAAATCGACCGCTCAATAAAAGATAAATATTATTTGAATAACGGTTGCCACGCAATTTCGACACAGATACAGATTCATAAAGACAAATTGGTGTAAGTGTGCGTATGAGTGAATTTGTTAGCGTTAGGCAAACCCCTCCTAAATATTTATATACATATAAAACACAATAATGATATATGTATGCACTTGATAAATATATGTATTCGTAAATATACTGGAGCATGTGTATTTTATTTGTTTATTCGAGTTACGATGATGTTTACACATCCATCAATTGCAATTGTTTATTGAGGAAGCGCACCACTGCTATACATATTTTAGTTTACTATCATCTGTATCTGTATACATACATATGTTTCCTTTTCCCACCAGATTCGAGTGGTTTGTTGATTTGGGCCTCCGCTGGTATGCCGTGCCCGCAGTCTCATCGATGCTCTTCGACGTTGGTGGCCTCCAGTTCACAGCGACTACATTCAGCGGTTGGTATATGTCAACGGAAATTGGTTGTCGGAATTTGTGTGACACAAATCGACGCAATATGTTAGAGGTGAGTGAAAGTGTTGGTTGCGAACTACTAACAAATTTAAAGGTTGACATTCGAGTTGGAAAGTCGTGTACTACATACTGGCGTGGGCCAAAAATTCGCTTTTTAGAATTTTGTTTGGTACTTAATAGCAAAAATATAGTTCACTATGCTCTACAAACAATCTATGTGAAAGATGACAATTTTTGGTCAATATTTTACGCTCGCCCAAGTCCATCAAAGTTCATTGAGCTTACCGACTTACTTAGCTTATCTTGGCCACTATTTGACTACCTCTTGGTTCAATTTAAGGTTTATTGAGTGAATAGTGGCAAGTCATTAATTTTCAATACATTCATATCCTATTTTATTCTTCTCAACCATTCTGCTCGATCAGAGTATTCAGATCGGTCATAATTTTATCGTCACCATTACCGCTGCTAGGTTGACAACAAGTTTTCACCGTTGTCTTTATTCCTCATTATGCCGCTGGTATTTCTTTTGCCATACAATTTTCAGCTTAATTGCACAATAAATCAAAACAAATACACAACTTATACACGATTTGTTATAATAAAATATTCGCATTATTGTTTTTTTTTCTTCTCATTTTCCTTACAGACAATTGCGTTGAAGATGAATCTGGATACACGCACACCCACCTCATTGTGGAAGGATAAGGCTGTGGTTGAGGCAAATATAGCAGTGTTGCATTCATATCAGAGCCATAACATTACAATTGTGGATCATCATACGGCCAGTGAGAGTTTTATGAAACACTTTGAGAATGAATCAAAATTACGGTAAGCCATATTTAGAAGTCACTTTGGCTGCGTAAGCTAACTGCTTTTTTATTGAGTTATTGCTTTTGTTATTAGGATACATTTATTTTTGAATAACCACAGGGAGTGAAGAAAAGTGGTTGCAAGTTCGTAATTTGATTGTGTCTAAATATGTAGATTCGTTGTTTTGTTTTGTTGGCATTACTTTTGAACCATCAAGATTGCCGAGGCTTCGTGCTTATACATAGATTTCCGAATATAAGTCCCTCCTCGTTCTTATTGAAAACATAAATATACAATTTTATGACAAATTCTTTCTTTGATGAGAAAATTCTACCGAATTAAATATTACAAAACCACATTACTATCCAAAGGCTAACACCCAAATTCATAATAAATAAAGAAGATTTTAACTGCTTTATAAATCGACTATGAATTGGGCCATTAGGTGTTGTAAATACAAAAAGGCTCTAAATCACGGCCTATATTACGTTTACGATAAAAAATATCTTACTCACACTGATGATTTGTGGCAGATGGCTAAACTCGATGAGTGAAATACTCGAAACCACATTTAGAGGTCTATTCTTGTAACCGGTAAATTTTGTTACGAACTCATAAGTTGGTAACAAAATATTGCCCCGTGAAATATGCAATGCCAGCTTTTCCACAATTCTTCAAAGCTAAATTGCCAACGCACCTAGAATCGCGATGACAAGAAGTGGTAACATTTTTTTGGTAATATACGGTAACGTGCAGAATAGATCTGTTAAGGATATTTATTATTAGTCAGGAGAGATAGGACTTCAAAGAAGGAGATTAAATGCAACGCAGACCAACCAATCTTACCAAAAATCTGGCAGTTATTAGGAGCAGTAAACTCACGTGGAGGGCGAGAGTGGAGCAGATGGGTAAGAAGGCTTTCAAGGCTCGGTAACACCTGGGGCTTTTCTTCTTGACATTTAGGAATTCTTCAAGAGGTCGGAGAATGCGTAACTGTTTATGTATATATATATATATATATATATAT
>NW_023458560.1:76882075-76921826 GCF_013731165.1 Rhagoletis pomonella
GTTTAAGAAACATTAAACTATACAAAGAAATTATTTGCGTTATAAAAATTTTTTTTTTGCTTTTCAATCAATTTTTTATGAAAAATTGAATTTTTAAGCAATTTATGCGCCTCGTGGACGAAAATTTTTAATAACAACTTATGTAATAAACATATCTGCATTTATCTATGAAAAAAAAATGCGTGCATTCCGATATAGTTTGGTCGGAATGAATTTTTATTTGCAAGCGTGCGTGCCAAAGTCAACATGTTGCCGATTCACAAATTTAATAAGCTGCTACAACAATAAAAAAACGGTGTAAGATTTTCGTTCGAGTTTTCTTTTATTTTTAACCGACTTCAAAAAAAGGAGCCTATCAATTCGTCGGAATATTTTTTTATTTTACTTTGGACCACGTTAACCGATTTCTATACTTCTTTAAGGAAATATAATACCTCCGAGATGGTCCCATACTAATTTGGTTTGGATCTGATAATAAGATTATGAAGAAAATAACGGTAATCTTAAATTTTTATATGAGAATTGAAGTCGGTTTTGTTTTTTTTTTTTTGCTTAAAAATTACTTGTTTAACGGTGATTTCGTTTCTTCCAAAAAATGTTGTCCTTCCCTGGTGAAAGATGTGTTTGATGTTGCACTCAACCCTGTAAAAGGACTTATTTTTGCCTTGTTGTCCTTGTCATGCATTTCATATTATATTCATATTATTGTCGTCTTAAACAACCATATGATTTTCAGTGCAATTTTCTCCCCTGACAAAGCTTTAAAGGGCAGATGATGTATTTTTTTCTGCCTTACATGAGTGTGACATTTTAAGAAATGAACACAAAATTTTCTCACCCTTTGCCTTTAATTTAGAATGGAACACGAAAAGAGAAAGAGGCAATCAGTAGGCGATAGTTTTTGGTAGAAACTAAATCACTATAAGTAAATTTCTGCAGTAGAAAATTTTCCAGTACTCAGAAATAAAATAAATAAAAATTTTAATTTTCAACCAGTAATTTAAAAAGAAATTTATCTAAGTAAAGCTTTTATTAGTGGTGAAAAAAAAAGAAAAATTGTATCCGCCTGCCAACTAATGGCAAAATACTTTTTGGTGGTATTTTTCCATTTATATAATAAATTTTCTAAATATGAAACAAATTAGGTCATAAGGACGGGTTTTTCATATATCTCGACCCCTGCGCCACCTACCGGATTAATTTTTCTTTCATATTGCACTGTCATCGGGTCCGAGCTTAGTTTGAAGATTCAAATCGATTGCAATATTTGAAGACATTTGATTTGATAAAAGAATTCTAAGCGGTAGAAGTTATATCAGCTACTTTGGAGATCACCACATCTTACGGGGTGTACATAGCTCATTGGTTAACGCTTCTGGCTTTGCACATCGATGACGCGGGTTCGATACCTGCTGAATCTAGATAAAAAAGAAGTCTGATGAGGAGATGTGGTGATCTCCGAAGTTGCTACTACAACTTCTACCGCTTAGACTTTGTTGCTTTTTCCATTTTTCCTAATAAACACAATCCTGGTACAAAGCCCAATAACAATATATGTATTTAAAATACCAATATTTTGCAGGCTTGTTGTTGAATTCATGATACAATATATTTTCACTATTACCAAGGGATTTGAGAAAAATTAGATTTTCGACCCGCCCTAGTTGGCATATAACATCAGAGGCTTCGTACTTTAAACCAAGGCAATATTTATAAGACATTGACCGTAAAATGTTCCTAGCCTTCCTCAAAGTTTTGCATAAATTATAGCGATACAAAAAGTTCAATATGCACTTATTATCAATCAATTAAAATATTCCATAAAAAAATTTCTGGAGGAGAAAGTTGAAATTGGACTGAAATACGAGCAGCAGAATTATTATTATTTTTTTTTATTTAACAACGTTTTTATGTCAGCACCTAATTGCAAATGATAATGATCCCGAATTCGACAATTTTTTTGTAGCTCATTTTTTGGACGTTCATATTGTTCGGTGCTCTCACTGTAAGTGGCTATTATTTATTACACTTCTTATCATTCGCACATGTGACTGCTGTTGGCCTTAAAACGATAACCCGCGGTGGCAACTAATTAACAAAGAGCACTCTTTTTCGCAAATAAAAGACATAGACTTTTAATTGTTTTTTTTTTTTGGGAAAAATTTCCCATTCGGTTGTTTTCTTGAGAATGTGCGGCGCCTCAGCTGGTTTTGTTGAGTTGGTCAAGAGTAGACTCGATTACAAGCAAAATTGAATGAAAAATAGTATTGTTCCATGAAAAAGAATTCTGGCCCTGTATACTGGAATTTAGAGGTAGGAGTAAGCCGCAAGAATATTTAATTTTCTACTCATCTGTCTTAGTTTGTTCCATGACACAGTGTAATACAGTGAATTGGATATGAAAGACATTCTCATTTTTAGATTCTTATTTGACAAATGGTTGTTTACATTTTTGTTCTTGAACATCAAAGACTCAAAAATGTAAAACTTTGTTAAGTGAAAAAATTGGTCGCTTTATGAAATTGTATTTTTGTATTTATTCGAACGCATTTTGTTTACAATATGAATCAATTGTCCATTAATAATAATAATAATAATAGATTGGCGCTTACACATGCATGTGTTAGTGTTTGGCCGAGCTCCTCCTCCGATTTGTGGCGTGAGCCTTGATGTTGTCAGGGGAGGGACCTACAGTTTTACGCCGACTCCGAACGGCGATTGTATTTTTATGAGAAGCTGTTTTTCATGGCAGAAATGCCGGAAAGAAAAAACTTTTTTTCAAAAATTTTTTGCGTTGTTGCTTTGACCAGGGCTTGAACCCAGGCCCTGCGGAGTGGAAGCGCGCAATGCTTACCATTACACCACACCAAAGCCGCCGATTGTCCATTAAACAACAAAAAAAAGGTTGGCTTATCAATTTTTTCTTCTAGTCTGTCATCATAAACAAAAGTTTTAGGTAAAAATGTTAAAGCATTTATCGCAGTTCCATGGAAGAGTTCCCGCATGAGCAATTTTTAACAAATTAAATACATTAATCACCTCTTCATAGTCTGGTGTAGGCTTGTAACAGCTTCTATAAAATTGTAGTGACAGTAACGTGTAATGCGGCAGATAACTTATCAGTTTTACAAAAAAATTCATTGAATTCAAGGCAAATATATAATACAATTCTCAAGAGAAAAAGATTTCAAAGCATATTTTTCACATATTACTTTCTTCAAATAGAATATTTATCAAAATTAAGAGGCAGAATGCTCAAATTGCAATTGCTAACGCGAATACCCTCTAAAATATGCATTAATATTAAATGAGAATCGTTATCAAGTCAACAAAAAGATTTTAAATAAAAAGAAAAACACTGGTCACGTTACATCTAAATATTTATTAGGTAGTTGCGCAACGAAGTCTTTTTTAATTTTTTTTGTCATATGGCATCATTATGATATCGACAATACTAAGAAAACATGTTATAAATATATCCGTTTGTAAAGGTTACTTATGTAAGTATCCGAAAAACAACTTATTTAGTTTTTCTCCGGCTACGTTACACTTAACATTTACGGTACATTTCATTACAACCTAATGGGAGTTCTAAACAATTTTTTCGCTAGCTTGGAAAGTGTTCTATTAAACTAATTCATTTTTTATCGTTCTGAACTTTATCAGCCAAAATTAAATCAGTGTAAGCTTATATTTTTTTATATTTTTCCTTGTTGTAGTATTGAAATCTGTTTTTAGGTTCGTGAAAAAAGGAGCAAAATATTAAACAATTAAACACACAATGCTTGCACATGATAAGAATTAGTGTCAGAAAAAATCGGACAGGCTTACATATCTGAGGAATCGACCATATGCATCTTTGAAAAAACGCGAGTACAAATGTGAATAAATTTTAACAAAAATTTACAAATTTACATACATGTGCCACAAATGCAAGGTCACTGAACGCGAATGAATTATCTCTGTTTTGCGTTCCTCTCGATCAGTTTTCATATAGGACGGCGATTCTCAAAGTGGTCTAGCGTAATGCCCAGGAGACCATGGGAGGCTCGATGGGGGTCTACATTAGCGTGAAAAAGTAGGGGGGGTTCACGAGTTTTAAGTGGGGGTCCACGAAAATTTATCTGGCTTCGATAGTAAAGAATAAAAATGTTTGCTTGGCCTTACCTACCAAGGTAGGCAGATAAATACAGTACACAAAAAAAAATTAAAGGAGAAAAAGAATCCAGAAGAATTTTACGATTATTTTTGCCAGGCTTTATTTCGGTGGAGAATGGTCGCACTGAGACTTTAAAAACGCTTTTGAAGCTTTAGGGCTAGTTTCTTCAACTCAACTTAACTTAGTTTAGCCATTTTTTGGACTTATTCATTTTCACCGTCTTGGCTAAGCCAAAAATTAGCCTACGTTTTAATCAGCTTATTCTTGACTAAGTCCAAACAAATGGCTAAACTAAGTTAAGTTTAGTTGGTGAAACCAGCCCTTAAAGTTGTCCAAAACTTTCGAGGAGCTGCGGTTCGCATGTAGCTCTGACAGATAATGGGAAAAAGTAATTCTGTAAATTTGTTTTTTTTTTGGTCCACGGGCTTGAAAAAATGTTTCAGTCAGGCCGGCCATATGATAAGATAGCCTCTATATTTAGCCCTAATTTCTGTTTTTTTTTCAAACCTTCCTTAATTTATTTGAGTAGTGTATTTTACAGAGAAAAAATTCTGCACTAAGGAATAAAGCTTCCATTTTCCTCTTCACTACAATCAATTCAAGTGTAATCAATTTTGGTTTCCTCTTTTGTGAGCTATGAAAAGAAAGAGCGCTGTTTAAGAATTTTGTCTTTAAAATAACTTAGTTTTTTTGCCTATATTTTTACCACGTCAAACAGAGTTAAAGAAATTTTAATCAACCAAACGTCAAAGTAATCCGCGATGTTAACTCTTCTAATCGGTGCTCCATTGGCAAGTTGCCAATCGGCTGCCCCTTCATAGCGACTTCTTCTGATTAAAACACGCTGCAGATATCTGGAGACCTACACTAGAGATAAACGAGAACACAGCTCCTTCAATTCTACCGTTCAACCCTGAATATGTTTACTTGACCTCTGTTTCAAATGCTGTTACTCTGGCATTCTTCAAGTACGAAGTGCTCTTCTACGGGTACGACTCTAATCATAGCTATAACATTAGGGTGGGCATGGTCCGGAAAGCCTCGCTCTTTTCAACAAGGTCGCCTCGCTTGCAATACTTGACTCTGTCAGAGAGCTGTATTGAGAAAAGCTGGTCCTTCCAGGGGGTACGGTGAATAAGATGAGTTCTGTATTTTCAGCAGTTATAGCAAGTAAAAGCTAGTAAAAGCTATCTGACTAAGATTAAGTACCCCTGCATAAGAGCATACAGGGTGCGCCGAAACTGTAACCTGGCGAAGAGTAGCACATATTTACTTTCCAGCTTCTCCAGTGAAGCTGTTCTCAAACTAATTGGTTGCTACGTAAATTTCAGTAATTATTTAGGTCGTCATTCAGCGATTATGGTACCACTCTTTAGACATGTGTATTAAGTGTCGACGTTTTGAAGAAAGTAAACAAATCGGTATACAATTTGTTGTCATTATTTATGAGATAAGTCTAAAAGAGTTCCATAGTTCAACACGAGCTTTCAAAATCTTAAAGCAAGCAATGAGCTTTGGTTTTTTAACGATGCGATTATAATTGCGTGGAATTAGTTGGATTTTGGTGCAATAAAATAAAATATCTATTATATTCGTATTAAAATACAATTTTTAATCAGCGCTTAATAAATTTAATGAGTATGCTCTTTTTTAACAAATTCTAAGGTGTTTTGTATTTGACTTATTTAATGATTTAGCTATTTTATGAATGGAGTGTGAAATGTTGATTCAATTAATTGCACGCAGTAAAGTGAGAAGAGACCTGAATGCCTTGTCAAAGCGAAAGATATTTTTACTTTAAAACCATCAACTATTTAAATAAAAAGTGTTGTCTACATTATTTCAACGAGATTATCTTTTCAACCTAAGAAACCGCAAACGGCAAAATCATTGAACCAATAAGTGACACTGGCACTCTCTTTGTTCGAGTAGTTTGATCCGCAACTAAACGATAGTAAAATGTCATAATTATCAGTTTATTTTTAGACGCTCTTCTGTGTTGATTCTCTTTTGCAAAAAATTGCCTCCTTGTTTGGAAAACACAATGACTTATTTTATGGCTTTTAATAATGCTCCTCTTGACTGTTAAGCGACACAAACAAGGCAAAAGTGACGATTTAGCTGGACAAAAATAATTAACTAACAAAATTAATTTGGGGTGTGGGAAACTAGAATTATATAATGGTTTAAAACTATTTATGCAAAAATAACGGCATTAATAAAAATATAAATTTACTGACCCCTGCGAAAAACGGTTTTATCCACTTTGATCTGAAACATGATGTTTACATTTTGATATTTACATGAAATATATAATAGTAACAGATAAATATTGTACTTGGACAACATGGAGGTTTCGTAGCAAATTAAAAATTTGGAGATTCCTCGCTTTTTAACCGACTTCCAAAAAAGGAGGAGGTTATCAGTTCGTCGAAATATATATTTTTTGATTTTATTTTATTTTATTTTTTGATGTATGTTACCGCATAAATTTGGACCACGTCAACCGATTTCGATAATTCTTTTTGCATCAGAGATGGTCCCATACTAATCTGGTTTAGATCCGATCATATACATATTTATATTTTTTTTAAGTCCGTTTTTTTTTTGCTAAAAATTACTTGTTAGAATTTTTTATCTGTCAATCAGCTGAAGCTAATAGATTATTTTGTAGCTGTAAACAAAATAAAAGTACTCATAAAGTGCTTCAACGGGACAGCTTAATTTTTGAGAGGACTTTCTAATCAAATCAAAAATACTTTTACTTTTGTACTTTTTTTTATCATTTATGGAATAATTATTTTCTAGTTAATTTTATAGAACTTTTTCAAATAACTACAATTTAAAAACTGTTATACGTAAACTATTGAAAATATAAAAACTTACTCGCAAAAGTCCTTCTTTAATATAAAAATAATTTTAAAAAGTTACATGCAAACAGCATTAGTTATAAAATACTATCAGTTAGTTAGTCAAACATTAAGGAACGTTCAAAGGTATTTTTATAGATATTAAATATCACCGCAATTTTCGATTTTTGTCCAGCTAAATTGTCACTTTTGACTTTTGTGCGATGCGACGTGACAAGTCGACCATAAATTTAACAAAAAAAAATAAAAAATATAAACAAAAAAATGTTTTTCTACTAAGTACTTGCCATATTTGGTGATCATGTGCTTGTTTTTGTATACAATTTAAAAACAAGTTGATAAGGCTTATCAACAGCTCAAATGCGTTGACGGAACAATAGGCGGAATGCAAAAAAAAATGAAGAAGAAAAGAAACACTGACTGATCTTCTTTACGAGTTGTTTGCCGATATGAATATTAATTACTCATAAAAAGCCGCGATTGTCATTGAAAATTCGCAAAAAATTTTTTTGTTGTTCAAAGGTTTATTCGGTAAGGGAAGTTTAGCAATGAAAAGTTTTTCTGCTGCAACTCATTGCATTAATATTGAGTTTATCCTTACTAATAATACTATATCGAGCCCTAACCGCCAAAATAACGTAAGCGACATTTTTTTCAAAATTTTCTTTTTGATGCAGAAATATTCCTAGAGCGTCTAGATACATTTCTGCATCAAAAAGAAAATTTTGAAAAAAATGTCGCTTACGTTATTTTGGCGGTTAGGGCTCGATATGTAAATTCGAAAGTGAGTTTGTTTGTTGGTTATGCTATCACGCTTTAACAACTCAACCGATCATCATGAAGCTTTGTAATCTGGGCGTGGCTCCTCCCATACAAATGGAGTTTTTCGTACTGCATATCTCTGGAAGTATTAACGGTAGATGACTGGAACTTGGTATGGAGATATATTAAGTCAAGAAAAAAAATTTGCATTATTGGAGAAGGGGGCGTGGCACGTCACGTTCAAACGGAATTTTCGATACTGCATGCGAGTGTAATGAATGCACAAAAGAATGTTGAACGCTGTTTTTTAATAAAACTAAAAAAAAACATTGAAATTTACAAAAATTTGTATAAAATTTGTCTGAAAAAGTCCATGTGTAAGACAATTTTAAATTATGCACTTTCTATAAAACTAGGTCTATAAAATCGAGCATACATCCAATAGCTGCGTTAGTAGGCATACAATTTTTCTAATAGAATTCTCTGTAGCTTAGGGTGGTTAAATTCTATTCGTACGAATACTTTTTCTGATTTCAAGGCAGTCGAATATGAAACTTTGTAAAAAAACGATGCACAAATGCGATGTACGAATTTAGTTGACTACTACGATTATTTATTTCATCAAAATATGGCAGAAAAATATTTTAATACGTTTTTGACAAGTTATTGTTATTTTATTAAATGTAAAAATTGCTATGGTTTATGGGGAAAAACACATTTTCAACTGAAGGAGTGATTGTAGCAAAAAATGAAATTGACCGCTTTTATTAAATTTGTCAAGAGTTTAACATTTTATGTCCGCTCTTATGCTTTACATATTTCTTATAAAATTGTCTTGTTTTTGTCTTTAAGTTTATCACCTGAAAGGAATGAATAAAAATAAACAATTTTCCAAAAAGCTTGAAAATTTCCTCATCTTTCGAATTAAAAGGCCTGAAACTCAAGAAGTATTACGCGAATTGATAGAAAATATGTTAATACAATCAGGATAAATATATCTTTCGAAAGGTTGCATTCGCTTCACTGGAGTTTTTTCATATTTCGACGACGCTTCTTTCATGTATAGCGCATCTAAATAAGTATAAAAGAACATTTTTCAGCGAAGTCCTTTCTTCGTGGACTCGAAATGTATCTATTTTCTATGTTTTCTTTTTACGAGTTTTATGCTTCGAATGTTTGTTTAGAATGAGAACTGTATGTGTATATGTACCTAAACAAATAAAATTTTGGAAATTCGATATAAAATTAATTAAAAAAAAATTTTAAATCGATGAATAATGAAACTAGCCCTTTTCTTAGCTCTAAAATTTTTTATTTAGCCATTTTTTCTGGAGGTTCTAGCCCTAAAGGGATATTTATTTCTGGCAATACTGTTCATAAGGATAAAGACTTTTGAAAATCCAGCTGCGGTTGTACCCTTGAATGGCTGTATTTCAGAAAATACTAATGAAACCCGGCTTGTCGCCAGGACTGGATTTATTTCAAATGCCGCCCCATGCCCTGTGAAAGATAATGCCCTTCTTCCATGAACCTAAACGAAATATTAAGAAAAGTTTATTCTACAGCGCGCTGAAAATGCCGCACTTTCTGTACAACCGCCAATTATTGCAAAGTCAAGCTTTCGTCTAAAAAAATTCAAATTGAAGCTTTGGCAACGCAAAAATATTCATAGAAATAAAAAAATTTTTTTTTAACTAAAATCTATATTGTTATCGGAAAGCTTATAAAAAATGCAGAGAGCAAAGTAGATGTAGGAAACTAAAATTGAGCCACTCTAGTAATATTTAAGGATAAAAAAAAAATCATTTTTGGGTTTTCTGAAATAAATAGCGTTTTTTTGTCAATTTTTGTGTGCTATTTTTTATTGACTTTTTTGCGTTTTTTAGTGCACAATAGAGCTTTTGAAATCTTAGTGTTTTTTTCCATTTTTCAGTTTTATTCAAAGTTTACAGGAAACTTGTGTAGTTGTAATTGTTCAGGCATTCGATTGCCTTGATTACGATCACCGCAGATTTCCATTTCTTGTTTTATTTCAATAAAATACCCAACCCGCCATCACGAAAGGACTTCTAAACAAAACCGGCAGTTTTCATACTTTTCTTTTACATAGCATATACATACATACATGCACTTTTCCACACAAATGGTACACACACATCTTAATTGCAGTTTCCACTTCCGTGCATACCTCAATTCCCCAATAGAATTACATTGAATCTCATTGAGCTTAATGCAGCAATTTTTCTTTTGTTTTTGTAGATATTTTCAAGTTGCTTTCTTTGCTTTGCTATACATACATATTTGCACTAATACAATCGCATATATTTGCATTTCTTTGCAGCAATGGCTGTCCAGCCGATTGGATATGGATTGTGCCGCCGATGTCTGGCTCGATAACGCCTGTTTTCCATCAGGAAATGGCTTTGTATTATTTGAAGCCATCGTTTGAGTATCAAGATCCGGCTTGGCGTACGCATGTGTGGAAGAAGGGGCGTGGCGAGGGCAAGAGCAAGAAACCAAGACGTAAATTCAATTTCAAACAAATTGCCAGGTAAGTGAGTTGATAAATGTACTACAGACATATGTATGTACATACTTATATGAAGAGTTTAGCAAAAGCGTGTGTGTAGCAGCAAGCTGCTCCTATTTGTAAAACTATAAATGCTAGGAAATGACAGCAATGAAAGCGAGATTGACGACTATTACGACATAAGTGCGTATCGGCGTACATATTCGCAAGTTCTTCGAATCCGCGTTAACTCAAAATTTAAGGTTTTTAATATTATGCGTTAAAAAAGCTAACCTTACAGTAAAATTAGAAACTATACATATTTTCTTGTGAATTTTTGATAAGGATAGCCATCAAGCCCACCTTCCTCAAATAAATAAGATTACATAAAGAAGTATTTTTTGAGGCTTTCTGATAAATAGTAAATTTTGAGTTGATACACTTTTGAAGAAAGCGGCGATATATACACATACATGTATGTGCATGCAAAATCGAGCGATAGCAAAAAACCGCCTACTTGTTTGCTGTGGGTTGGTTGCCACTAGTAATTGGTGGTTGTGTTCGTTGCTCACAACACAAACTAGCACAAAACACTTCCACACACCCACACACAGATGCATACATAAGAAAAAGTAGGGGTAATGTTCTTTTTTTTGTAAATCATGCCCTCACATTTGGTTGAATGGCATATAGACTTCCAGTTGGATTATCCTTTAACTTTGTTATTATGCGTATATAAGTATTTAATTTACATGCACGCATGTCTATACATGCACTGCAGAAAAAAATTAGCTTTTTTTGCAGGATTTCTATAAAATATATAATTTGTAGTTAGCTACAAAAAGCTCACTTGAAACTAGTTGACAAGTAGTGCAGGAGATTGTTCTCTTTAAACGCGATTCTATTTAAATATCCTGCACTTCGCAAATACTTTTTCGAATTGAGGCCAAATAAAAGGAAGATCGAAATTTCATATTGTAATTTTGAAGTTATGTCTGACGGAGTTCGAATATGGGACCACCTACAGCAGAATCTGTAAACAAATCTGAAATGTAATTAAATAAATAAAATAAATAAATAAAGAAAATATTTAGTTTTTCCTATTGATATTTTAGTTACAAGTTGGTTGCATCAAATGCAGAGGCCAATTCGCGACCATCGCCATAGAAATATAGTTAGCTTTCGTCAAAGAAAATATACAGATAATAAGTGACTTTTAGCTCCTTCCTAACCAACTTATAGTTAGCTTAAAGTTAGATACATTTCCTGCAGGGTACACACATGCATACGCTCTTTATTGTAAGCGATTTACATATGCATACATACATAAATATACACATACATATATACACATGTCCTTATGCTTGTTGCGGCAAGGAGTAAGACATTTGCTCAGTCAACAAATTTTATTTGTTTTGAATTATTTTTGTTTGCTGCCGCCGCGCCGGTACTGGGAATCCTTTTAATGCGGAAGTCACATGCAGCTTATCGGATTAAATTGACAATAAAAAATATTGACTGTTTTAAAATGTGTCATTGTGAGACAGTTGGCAATTGTATTACTTATCATAAAGATATATGTACATATCTACGCATGTACATATGTATGTATGTAAATTCTGTGATGGCAAGAAAGAATCGCTTAAGTGTGATTTGGTTGTAAAACCAGCGAGCTGTTAGAGTGAAAAGTATATTTTATATATATTGGTTTTGATTTGTGTAAATTCATATCAATAATATTGATATTTTTGCAAGCACTTTATCATTTGCTAGCAATAATTTTGAGTTCTAACTTAATCAACTTGAAATTTTCAAATGTTGCTTATGTCGACTTAAGCAAATTTTTCTGTTCGCCTCAGAATTTCAGCGCCATGGGATGTTGATGAAATTTAAGAGGTATGCGGATGTTTAATATGCAACAGCGCGTTCTGACGTGTGATTTTATTCAATTTATTATTTGGAAGCAATTTAATAACTACATACACATACTCTACATGTTTTTAAATTGAAATGGCATTACTCACTCAGGGTTGTACTTAAGCACTTGAGTAGTTGGGAGTTTTGTGAGCTTCCAAAAAGGCTCACTTTTATAAGTGCTGGTGACAAGGCTGCCAAAGAATGAAGAACTGACGCGTTTTCGGTGAATTTCGCGCTATGACTTGCCTCGATCTTTTTTAAATCATTTTTTCATAGCTTATGAATCATAAGTATCGTTTAAGCCTTAAGGCTCCTTGGTACATGATTCGATTGTTTGGAATACCCAAAGCATACTGAACAGGTAGCAGCAACAGAGGAGCGAATTTGATTTCTGTTTGTGCATTTAGCCTCTGAATCGTCATTTCGGTTTTCATTTACTACTACATTCCCATTGAACTGAACTCTGAAATTTCGCGAAGTCTTTCGAAATCCAGAAGGATTTCCCATGATTTTGGTTTCTTGGATCTCTTGGATCTTCATGCAAATTAAAAACAACAATTTATTTTTATTGTGGAATTAAGTATAAAACACATACTTATACTAACACTTTGTGTTAAGATGAACGGTGCTGAACCAGACGCGTGTTCGAATCTGAACTTGCAATTTATTGTTACCAAAAACGGTCGCCAGGGTGCGCTTAGATGCAATAAACATGAAGAAAAAGTTCCAACAATGTTTCTCAACAATGTTTCTAAACAAAATTTTTTTTACCCAAGGCACACCCAGCGGTCGGTTTTGGTGAAAATAAATTGCAAATTCAGATTCTTTGTAGCCGAAAATTCCCAGACAGGCCTTTTGCATTTAAATCAATTTTAATATTTTAAATGCTGCTCTGCAACCACCAACTTAAATTCTCCAGCTGACTGCCGAACAGTGTTATACTTCCTTTTCTGATAATTAAATCAATAAATCCAACAAAACCCTCGAAAAAAAATTACGGTTACCTAGGCCCCGAGCTAGCAAAAAGTATTCATGCATACATAAATATATAGTAGGCTAATACACCAATGGATGAAAAAATTTTTTCTGTTGATCAATGCACACATAAACTAATTAAGTTTTTTTGCAGTTCTTGTATTTTTTTTACGAAGACTCATATTCACTTTGTCTCGATATGTTTCAGCCGAAGCTATCTTACCCTGACTTCTATTATCGATCAGCACGGTCTAATATATATTTCCCAAAACCACATTAAGGGCCGGTTTTTCTATCGACTCCCTGTTAGTTTGCGAAGTCGATGACGATGTTTAACCTGCAGTTAGTGTTAATCAGACGTTGAGGAACCGGCACTTAAAGTGAAATAGAACTTTGTTTAAATCTTAAGTCCGCCTAAACTGGACAGCTTAAAGTCGATGCTGAGGTGATTCCAACCTATCGTCTTCCATATATGTAGCTGTTGGTTGGTCTTAAGAGCTACTTTGGTCGCCTCCAATCTACCTCTGGCCGAAACAACTTGTCCCAATACGCCCTGTGCTCTTTGTGCAGATCACTCGCCCATCTTTTTGGCAGCCAAAATGGACCCACAACAGGTCGTTGAGAACAACGAGTCGAACTACTAAAAGTACTACCCCTTGTAGGCTATCTCTATATTACTGCTATTATGTATGTATCCACATAGAATTTTTGAAATAAGTTTTGAGCAAGTTTTAAAAATTAATAAAAAATGGAGGGCTTCGTTGAGTTAATTGTAATATACTTTTCACATTCTGCTCGCTTCATCAAACCGCGTATGTGTGTATGTGTGGGTGTGTGTAAATATAATTGACACTTTATGTATATTATTATGAATTTATGCGATGCGTCAAGCCATTTGCAAACGTTGCTAAGGTGTGAATTTCGTAACGGTAATTGCAATTCATTGTCGCTGTAAAAGTGAAAAATGCAATTTCGCTGCCTTAAACGATTGCTGCCAGCCAGCAAACGCATAGCAATGGAATGAGTTGCGTAATTAAATAATCATTTCCGGCATCATAACAGTAAAGTGATAGCAACAAAAATTAAAAAAAAATGAACAAAGAGTAGCGATACGAGTAAAGGCGCGTGAAACAATGTTTGATGCAAACGATAGGTGAAGTGTGAGTATAGGTGGCGAAGGCTTGGTTTGAGACCTCATACAAAGCACCTTCCCGGCTGCATTCACGCACACCAACATTCATATTCATTAAAAGCAATTAAGTGTAATTGTTGAACGTGAGCGTTCACGCACGCGCGCGCGCGCCCCTTAGTAATATTTTTGTAATGAAATCAGAGTGAAAATGTGAAAAATTAAATTCATCAACATTAATGACAGCAACAGAAGGCAAAAGTGAAATGCATCACCACCAGCAGTAGCACACACACACATGCATCCATACACATCCTCATAGACATAAATGCATTATAATGTGGCAGGGATGCAGGATGCGGAAATAATAGCTCGCAACAATAGGCAAAAGGCGAAAACAACAACAATACATTTGAATAGAGGGCGTGAGTGTGTGTAAAAGAGCAACGGCGGCAGTAGCAGCAACGAGAGAGCAATGAAATGAATCAGTGCTGACTTAAACAGCAACGAAAATGAGGCCAACATTATGGATAACAATCAGCAACAAGCTGACATTGTTGGCAAATTTAGCACGCACGCTGTACTGGCAGCAAATATTTTGGCATCAAATGTGAGCGCACAAGCGTAATGTGTGTAATGCTTTGTAAGCGAGTAGTGGCAGTGGGCTAGCGAAAAGGTACAGGTACTGGAAATACCTGCGAGCGCAAAAGTTCGCCATCTTCGGTTTGAAGGCGGAAAAAAAATTCAAGTTCATTCTTCATTTTTTTAAATTTATGAATTCGTATGAATTTTAGTATATCGTTTAGGTAAATTTCTGCATTTGGCGAAGGAGCCAGAACAGCCAGAACGGTAAAATAAAACAGTAAAATTATGTGAATAAGCCTTTAAACGGTCCCGTTGTCGTACCATACAACATCATTACAGCTTGCCTGCAGACTGTTCTTCATTTTTATAGATCCTGCAGAAGTCGTTATAAGGTAATAATGTGGCTCGTCAACAGACCCGTGGTCAGAGTAAGGAACTACCGACACCTTTTCTAGGTGCATTCTGGCCACATGAATTATTATTGCGTTGCAGGTGTCGAAATAATTCCACATTGCACAGTTTTCAGAGAAGGAGTATTCTTTGGACCTTTCTGGCAGCGAGAGGCATTTCCAAAATCTTCCAAGATGGCGAAAGTTGAATCGAAGTGCTTCTCCTTACAAGCTCGCTCGCCATCTCATTGCCTGGTATGTCGCTATGTTCCAGTCCATGTACCAAGTGAAGAGTATATTGGCCTGTGGTAGCGTAAAGTATTCTACGGAAATTTACTACATTGTAAGAGCGACAAAGTTTAATTTGTTTGAGCTGCTTGTCCTTAACCGTGTCCATAATTACTTAACAGCTTCCTGTTAAGTCGTAGGTTCTGAAGACGTTGAAATTTTCTGATTTGCGGATAGAACTTTCTAGTCCTTGGCTTCTCGAACATTGTTGTCCAATACGGATGCATCATCGTAGTACCGAACAGGTTCCGATACATTCCCCGTTGCTTCGTACTAAGGGTTTCTCGATCGGATGGTCAATTCAGAATGGAACACAACTTTATTTTTGGACAAATTCACATAAAAATTTGCTCACAAAATGACATATTGGACCAGCGAAAGTATCGAAACTATGTACCGATTTTCTTCCCATATAACCCATATTCATAAAGAATAAAAAATGCTTCACAAATCGAAAATTTGTTTCAGCAAGCTCTTTAAATCTATTTTGTATGAATGAGACCATAACAGTTTTGGGAGAGTGTAAGAACACAACAAACCCTTTTAATGCGCAGCAGGCCAGCAGGCCAGGCATTTGCTAGTATTGCCTTAAATAAAGTGATTCACAGCAACCACAAATAACGAGATGATTGTTATGACACCTCGTTAATTCACTCAGTGTTTACATTTACAAAGCGATTTCAAACAAATTCGTAAATTATCAAGCAATACAAAAATAATTATATCAAAATTTGAAATTACACCGAGGTATCTCTATGGATAGGAAAATGAAATATGGAAATCTTTACCCAACAAGCAAAATAACCAGAAACGTATCCGAAAATGGGAAAAATTTCTTATAAAATCCTGATAAATATTTCATCCGTTTTCGGTCGCTCGTTTTTCAGATCCTTTCTCCCACTAAGTGTTTGTGAAACGGATGCACTTTCGGCTGTTTTCCTGAAATTTGTCTGATTCAATATTTCATTGAAAACGATTTTATTATGAAATTCACAAACACTTTTTGATAGTTACAGGAAACTAAACAAAAAATAATTTTATAATTCAGCAATTAATGTGCTGCCTCTGACGGCATTCGAACCTAGGACCTTCTGAAAGCTAACAAAATAGTAGCACGCTCCTCTACACACTCAGCTACTTTTCAAATGCTCAGTTTGAACAAATATTTTAAAAATTATTTTGAAATAACATGATGATATCTTTCGGATACGAAAAATGAATAAAAATGGAAATCGTTTTCTGCATGTTTCCGGATACGAAAATTGCACTGTCGGCAAAAGGTACGTTTTTCTGCTGGCTGGGTAGTTTCCTGTAAATTTCTGTCAGCAGCGGAAAAATGTTTCGAAAATTAATTTTGCTCAAAAATTAGGGTTGTACCAAATCTGACTCTCCTATTTCCTCCTTCCGCCATAGACTAAAATTTTGTAGTGTTGCCGTGCTGCCGCCAACTCGCCGGAGTAGTCAAAGTAGGAGTGGAATATTTAAGCTCGAGCGGGGAGGCGCACTTTTAGGAGTTGCTGCCTGTTTGTACTCCTTTGAATCTGCTGTGCTTTTATTGATGTTTCGACATACAGCAGCGCACAAACTTTCACATGGAAGGAAATAAATTCAATATCAAAATACAAACACACACATAGAAACATATGTGCATACTTGAAAACTTTACATAATATAAACAAAGAACAAGTTTGAAATTTTTGCAAGCCATAGCTGCAGGGCCAATTTGCTTGAGTTACTTTCATTGCTGCTGTTGTTGCTATTGCCTAGCTGACTCCCAGACTTTTGTTTGCTTGCGCTATTACCTCAATTGCTTTTGCTGTTATTGCATTGTTGTTTTTGTTGATTTTATTGTTATTGGCATTTAACTGCAATGTTTAAGGCTTAAAGTGCAGATTTTCGCTAAACTACTTTACAAAAGTTACATAGAAACAAAAAAAATGAGTACGTGCTTGAAGTCCTTTAGTTGCGCTACTACTTATTCGTAGCCTAGGATGAAAACGGCAAAGTTTTAAGCGAATTAAACGTATTGTAAAGCAACATTCCATTTTCGTATTTGTACTTCTCGAATGACCCATTTGAAGTCCCTAATAGCCTTAAGCAAATGTTGCAAGCAACAAAAACTCTCGAAATTGAAATATTTTGGAAAACAACGCAGACATCATAACAATTAAAGAAATGCCAAAGTGAGTAAACAACGGACAAATTAGTATCGCCCGATCAACTTCTGCAACATTCGGCAATGAAGCATTTACCTAAATGATTGTTTTGATATGCGTGTAAATACGATAATCAATCAGTAACTGAATGCAAATCAAATAGGCCACGAGCTCTAGAAAAGAGGACATGTCAGTATGCACAAATGTACTTACGAGTAGAAGCTGGAATGGCTTTTTTAAATATGTATATTTTTTTATTGTTTTGTATTAAATAATCATGGATTGTAAATTTTATGAAAACTGAAGAGCGGATCAAGTTTTTAATTACTTAATAATTTTCGAAAATTTCTCGACAAACCGAGTAGCTTCATAATGAAAAGAAATACATATATTCAGTCTTATTGTTTGTTTCGCCCAAAAGAAATTCGCCCGTTTTCTTTTCAACCGCCCCCAGTGAATACACCTAAGCCAAAACTGAACGATTTCATGCGAACACTAAACTCTTGATTAGGCTGCTTTTGTGTTTTTTTTTATAGGAATATAATTTTTTTTCAATATGAAGCAACTTTAGTCACAATTCCAAATAACACAGCAAAAATTTCGTATACTTTGGAATATGCATGCGCGCATATATTTTTATAAATAAATACATTATTTAACTAGTATTTGTTTATGAATAAAAAAAAATTAAATTTTAACACCCTTACGATGCACTTTCATTTGAAATGCGTTTGCGTTTTTTTCACTTTATTTGCAGGGCTGTGAAATTTACATCGAAATTATTTGGACGCGCATTGTCAAAACGCATCAAGGCAACTGTTTTATATGCAACCGAAACGGGCAAATCCGAACAGTATGCAAAGCAGTTGTGCGAGCTATTGGGACATGCATTCAATGCACAGGTGAGTGAGTGACATCTGCCAAAGGTTTGAGAGTAAATATGTATGTATGTAGTGAAGGGATAGGTAAGAACCGCCGCACGCTGGTCTGAAAAGCTAAAAAACCTGTCCATAAACAAATTAAAAATTCAGCTAGAAGTTTTAAATTTGATAAGTAAGATTAGTAAAAAGTTTTAATATAATCAAAATCCATCCATATTTTTAGATTACCATATTTTGGAAGCTATTAAAGCAAGAATACTCTAACTTACAGGACAATTCCGGCAAGTGTATTTCCACTCACCACAGTCTGTCAATTCTTGCAACTATCTAGAAAGCTTTTTACTGCCTTTCGAAAGACTGATTGAAAGATCTGTTAACGAGGCGAAGGGACCTTTTTGCAATACGTTTTTTTTTAATTAAATAAAAAAAATTATTTTCTTTCTAAATTAAAAAAATCTAAAAATTAAAAGAAAATTTAATAAGAAAAAGAAAAAAATTTTACCAGGAAAGAAAAAACTAGTATATACTTAAAAACTTAATGAAATTCTGTAACATTTTTTTATTTTTAATACAAAATCTACAAATTGGATTAAAAACGCCAATAAATTAAATAATATCCTTAAAATTAAAGTGAATAAAATACGTTTCCCAAAATTTAACGATAATAAAAAAATATATTTTTTTAAGACAATGAAATTTAATAATAAAATTTAAATTAAATTAAAAAAAGAAAAAATTATTGTAAAAAATTCGCTGACCGAGGTATCGAGCTGGAATGTCTCGAAAGGCACACCAGTCTTTTGTTCATTCGAGCAAAATGATATACAAGTGATTTTTTTTATTAAAACAGCTTTACACCACGAGTGGTGGATGAGGGAGCTTTTTTTAAACTTTTGTACTATCATAACTATCTAATATTTGAGCAGGGACCAGTAATGATTCCACTGGCAATTCTGAATTGATGGCGTTAGATGACAATGGAGGCGCTTGAGCAACTGTAAAGCGGTAAAAGCGCTTTATGGGAAGTATTTGTGGCGTAAGGGACGTGTCAGCTCTGGCCTACTCATCTATCTCACGTTTACCTGGTATATCGCTGTGGCCTGGAACCGGACTAACTATTGCGACTTTTTAGAGGTAGTCTAGAATAATTCTAAAGATTCAATAGCAGTATGAGGCTGATGATTGTTGCAGGTTAAAAAGCTTGAAGCTCACTGCAGTCGAAAGTAAAAATTAGAGTGAAAGTTTCTGCGATTATACACCATTTATTTTCGTGGCTACTCCTCATTCGCTCTACGAAGGAAATTGTGCGGTAAATCTATTTTCCAAATCGACACTTGGTGCCGTGTAGATTTAAGACTTCTTTTTAGCACGTTACATGTCTAGTATTTTCAGGAGACCTAATTTTTTACCTCTCCAGTTTGCCAGTGCCCTTTTTATGACTGTATGGCAACTTGCCTATTGTTTACCAAAAAAGGGTGCACATAATGAGATTAAGCACAATTTCAAGAGCCTTTATTGGGGCCCCTTTGTACCATACCGGGTTTTTACCTAGTCGTGGATTTCTCTAGCATTTCTTTAGTCCACATCTCGTCGTCCAAAGAGCTAGCTTTTCGAGCACTGTCAGCCATTCGAGCTATATTTTAACGCTCAAACCGCATCGTTTCTCCTATGAAATTTAAAATTGTCCTTAATAAGGCTGCACCCGGATTTCAACATTCGCTATGGCTTATTTGATTGCCAATAATCTCCAAAAAAAAACCAGGCACGCCTAACAATATGCAACATCTAGTTACATGCCCCCCCATGCACATTGCATCTGTTAATTTTCCATGTTGTATACCTTTAGGCCACACTGATTTTTATTCACAGAATTTTGGTGACGTAAGTTTAGCGTAGTCATTGTCGGAATTCCACTGCCAGTTGAAATTCACGCCAACGATATATGTGTACGGGGCAGGGCAGGCAGTACGGCTCTGTTAATTCACAGTTGTTGTATTAAAGACTTCTTCTTACTGAAATACCTATCATCAGCTAACATACCCGCTTCATTTCAGATCTACTGCATGTCAGACTACGACATATCATCAATTGAGCACGAGGCTTTACTAATTGTGGTAGCATCAACATTCGGAAATGGCGATCCACCAGAGAATGGAGAGGTATGTAGCGCACAGGAGAGTTGACAACGGGAAATATGGTAATAAATATATTAAGCTACTTATATGGCTCTATAATCATTTCACGGTTTATGGTCATACCAAGCGGCGTAATGGGAAAGTTAAATGAGGAAAGCAAATATTAAAAAAAAAAAAAAAACTTTATTAAAAACCGTATATGTGATGGCCGGAATGCACACGAAATAAAGGCCAATAAAGGAAAGAGCATATAAAAAGGCACAAGTAGCAAAACGCCTTAATTTGATTTGCTTATAATAGACTCTGTCTATTTGCTATTTACTTTATCTATCTATCATTTGCTTGGCTTATCCGAAATTAACTTTCCTTGCGCTCTTGTGTACATACCTACATACATATGTACGTACGTAGACCCAAACGTACCACAGGGCGTATGCGTAACCAAGCAAGCAAGCGTGTCGTCTGTGGCTGATGAGGCTACAAAGTGGAACTTGGTAGCAATCGTTTTTCATGCTCAATCAAACATTACGATTCGCTCATTTCCTTATTTAATGAATGTGAGTTTCATTGGACACTGCACCATTAAGCTGTGCGCGGGGGCGTGCGTCCGCCGCCGCCTATGCCATTGTTTTGTATGTAATTTATTTTTCTACTAATTCCATTATTTTCAAATTATTTCTTACTTCTTTCTATGTGTGCAGCTTTTCTCGCAAGAACTCTACGCAATGCGTGTGCAGGAGACCAGTGGTGATGGTCAGGATTCCAGGTAAGTGCTTGGGAAAATTGTGGGCTGCACAAATAATTTTTTTTTTTTTTTTTGTGAAAACGGTGAACAGCAGAACTGAAATTTAGTATTTAATATCCTTTCTCCTCAGCAAATGAAAACTAATTTTTTAGTTTTTTCAGATTCCAAAATTTGTAGAACATTTTTAATATGCCACCTCGTTTGTGCTCTGAATTTTAAAATATGCCAAAATATCGCCGACTTTTATAGTTTTGCATTTTCTTTGCTGGTCATTAGTGGGGTGCATAATTTCATTTAGCATTGAATTTCAAGCCATGTTCTTCGTTAGTATCTGCGTTTCTCTTTTGCGTGCTGTTACGCACACACTCTTGTTGTGCCTTGTTTGCGTTTTTCAATATTTTCACGTCCCGCAAACTTTTAGCTCAGCCATGCTTTGTACGCACGAAAGCCAATACAATAAATGTCTGCTCAATAAAATTTGAAGAACTATGTACTACCTGCACACATACACACACATGCCGCCTGCATACGCAATGACGTACACAAGGAATTCCGCCGCATTAATTTTTGAACACCACAAATCGGAAAAATTCAATTTCGCAACACAAAGCATTCTGAAAAGGGCCAGCTGTGCTGCCAGCCACACAACACAAACCACAAAGATATGAATTTCAATGCACGTGGTAAGTTCGTTCGTATAGCTGTGGCATGGGTGCGCCTAAAATTATGCAAAATACGCAAGCCTGCTTAGTATAATTTATTATCGGTAGCCAAGAAAAAAAATATATAAATAATTCATGTAGGCTGAAAAAAATTGTTGTCCGAATTACAGACAAAATAATTTAAATTACATATCGTTTTGCTGGTTTTATGGAAATTTATTGGCAAGCGACAGTAAAGTGACGCTGATTTATAGCATACTTTGCGGCGCTTTAAAGTTTACTAAAAAATAAACACGATGCCAACACAAGACAAGAAAGCAGTGCACATCTTTTCTTCGCGCACTCGAGTAAATATTTTCACAAACACCACTTTTATGCATTGGCACATTAATTTCACTAACGAGCGGCTGTGCTCGCTTTCCATAACAATGCCTACTTTGCGGTGCTCAAGTATATGCTTGCTTACACAAATTTTATTCATACATTTCACATGCACATTCTGTCACTATCAATATCGTATTTGTACATGAACATCTTTGAACGTATGTATATGGGTACTTTCTGAAAAGCGTCAACCAAAAGCACAAAAACATAAAAATCCACCGAGACTAAATTTAATGAAGCTAATCGATTGCTCCGTATTTCATATACTAAAATATTATGCTAGTCGGTTCATTACATTGCAAAATATAAACTTTTTGCTAACTACTTTTCCTTAAATTATATTACTTGTAGGAAAAATCCTTTCCTAAAGCTTCTAATTAAGGTAGAAATTAATAAAAATAAATATATGCAATAGTTTAGAACACACCATGATTTTTTTTTAAGGCCCATACCAAAACTTATGTAGTAAGTTGTGACCAACAGCCCTATTCCCTCATCATTGACAAAATTCATCGTATGACTATTGTCATAATTACTGGGTATAAAAGATTGTTTCGTCATTGTCGCGAGCTCAGTTGATCATAACAATAAAAATGACAGTTGTCATCATTAGAGCGCTTAAAATCAATTTGCTGCATAGTTTTAGGCGTAGCAGTAAAGACAATAGTCAGCCGTTGAGTTTTGTCATTGGCGTGGGAATATGGCTCTAATGGTCTAAAGTGAAGTCAAATGTTTTACTTTTGAGGTAAGAAAATGAGTGGTAACGTTTACCTTAATTGCTAAAATTTTAATATGAAAGCTAGAATATAGGTATAAAGTCGCTGACATAGAATATGTTTCGTTTGTTTTTTAATAGTTTGCGAATTAGTATCAGTTTTGCAAAATTTTCGCTTTATTAAATCGGAAACCGATATTTTTCAGGAAATTTTGAATAAATTTATTTGTGTTATAGAATATGGAAGCTTAAACTTAGCAAAATTAGAGAAACATAAATTAGAGTTCTTGTGCTTACGCCTTCTTTATAAAATTCGAATTTTTAAAGAAACCATCAGGTATTTGTATTAAAAAAATTTAAATAAGCTTTGAATCATTTTATTGTAACCCAAATAATTTTTGATAATATTAAAAACTTACGCAATGACCAGCAATACGATTTGATTTTAATTTGGCATAAATTACGGAACGAGGAAATACTATTGCTAGAATACAATATCCATAATATATCGAGCCCTAACCGCCAAATTAACGTAAGCGGCATTTTTTTCAAAATTTTCTTTTTGATGCAGAAATATTATATAAAAAGAAAATTTTGAAAAAAATGTCGCTTACGTTATTTTGGCGGTTAGGGCTGGATATTATGACGGAACAATTTGATTTATCAGTAGTTTTTCAGCGAAAATTTTGTTTCAATTGTTTAAATAACTTATAAACAAATGGGAAAAAGTGCAATAGGCGTTCTTATCTACTCAACGAAGCTGTGTGAAAGGCATTATTGAATGATTTGCTCTCCGTTTTCTGGATCCTTGAAAAATCTTCGTCAGGGTTTGAATTCATACCGTTTAAAAATTACGGGCGTCAGCTGGTCAAATATTTTAATAAAAAACGCAAGCAATGTGTTGAATTCTTTAAGTAATGTTACCATTTTTATTCACTGGAAAAAATTTAAACGTTCGAACGGGAACGTCTGAACGTTTTTACCCGTCTTTTAAAAACCACTGGGGAACGTCCGAACGTAAAATTTTAGGGAAACCTACACTAAAAAGTTGCCATTCATGGGAAAGATTTTTACTTGTGCTGAATGAATGATAATAATGGCTATTTATCACAAAAACAAAAACAAAAAATTCTAACCCAAAGCCCACTACTCTTTTTACGATGAAAAGAAGTGCCTCCGCATGGATCGTCCGTAACACAGGAAATGCCCATATTTGTACGTTTATACAACAGCGCAATTTCCGTCTTTCTTTGTGCCAAAAATAATTTCGTGTTATTTGTATAAGACAAGCAGCTAACATTTATAGTAGACATTGTTGAAATTTCCCATTGACACAACTTTGACAACAAAAGCAACTTTGCAGCAAACAAATGTGTATTAACATAACACAAAAACCTAGATGTGTATGTAACTACATACATATGTACTAATTTGGGGAATAACACCCATAAATAATTATTTGCTGTGCATATGTATGAGTGTAGCTACATGCATATCAATACCCTCTAGCTACATTTTCCACAAAAACTAGTTGCTAATGCTAGTACCCATCTGCCCATTGCCAATGCAATAGTAAATTCTTTAGACAACTGGTCTACAAGATCACTGATGGCAGTTAAATCTTAGATGGATTTTTATATCAGATAGCGGGTATTGAATGTAACTTGTCGATGTGTAAAAAATTTCTGTATTATTTTCTCTGATAAATACTTAAACATGAGTGAGTTGGCGAATATTCACTTCAGTGGAACCGAACTCTTGCCTTTTTTTCGCAAGCCATTTTAAAGGATATATACGACTTATAAGTTTCGCTTCAACGACTTATGTATATGGCTAGGTAAGATGAGTTGTGCTGCTCTCCCAGGTGTTCAATCGGTGGAATTATATGTAATTTCAAGTGATACCCTGAACCAAGATTGCCGACACAATGCATTTGGTGGTGCAGGAATGCTAGTATTTTTATCCGCCTTTCCTTTTGAAGGTCGAGCACTCGTCTATAAGTTTGGTTAGTCTCCTTATAGTTCGTTCGGTTGACGTGCGAGACCTTTCTCACTCAAATAAACTAATATCCGCAAGCTAGTTTTCATTAATCGCAGTAAAATTCATCGCACGACGATTGGTGGCTTGCGATATGGTTTTTATTTTGACGCAAATAAAGGCGTCCAAGAAAGTTATCCTTTTCTACCAAAAAATGCTACTACGGACAGGGCAATGAAAAGGTAGCATTTTTTGTAGAAAAAAAACGCCATTTAAGACATGAACACGCACAGTACAATACAAATAAATTTGTTCATGAATCATGTCCTTGTTGATCTCAAAGAAAAAGTCTTTAATTTTCCAAATGTCCATGAAAATATGTATTTACTGCTGATAATAATGCCGCGGGCTTATATTGGAAATCCACAGCAGTCAAATTTGAAATAGGCATAAATGAGAAAATCATATGGTTTTTTCTTGAGCCCATGGAAAAGTTAAATACATACACACATATTTACGTGTGTATATGCATTCAAAAAGGAAAATCCATCACATACAGTTGTACATATTTACTTACTGACATTGGACGTGAGCACTCGATATGTATGTGTATGTGTGCACACTTCAAAGTATTTACTTGCTCAACCAAGTGCCGAATTTGCCACAATCACAATCATTTAAGCGTCAAATCTATGCCCAAATACCCTGTAGGGCAACCTCGAACTAGTCAAACAAATTTCTAGTTTCGTACTAGATCTGCATCGCCAAAAACGAACCAGCCCGATAGTAACTAGATCCCTACCAGTTCAAAAGCAGCCAATTTGGGTACTGTAAAAATTGTTTATTTTACTTTTTCAAATTCAATTGAAACACCGTAGGACATCGCAGGGTTAAATTCACCAGCTGCTAGCATGCAAACGAGAATCAACGCGCTCTATCCATGGTTCTAAATTCTCTAGTACCGAACCAGTTCGGCACTAGTGCGTTTCTCCACAGGTACCCTGCAGTGAAATCCCAAACTAGTCAGGAAAAATACTAGTTTACAACTAGAATTCCCTGACAGAAACCGAACTAGTTCGAAAATGACCAGACTTGTACCAAGTACAAAACTATTTATTCATGCCCTGTTTTATTATAACTTTTATTTGGGTATATTGTAAACCATTAAATTGAGTACGTATTCGATTATACCAGGCCTGTAAAATAATGATTAATATTCATAATGACTATTAATTAAAGCATGTTTTTTGATAACCGTTTAGTTGATTAAATACCGATTAATTGTTACTCATATAAATTTTTAAAAAGAATAAACTGAAATGTGCAAAGTTAATGAATTTAATTTATTTTATTACTGAAGTATTAACTTTTTCCTTTGCAGATTCAATATTATTAAGAAAGATAAATATATAGTATTTATTGTTCCTGAAACCTTTTACTTTTTATAAGAAATGCATTTAAATTTATGTTCGAAAGTTGGAAATATTTATGTATTTAGTTTTGCTTTTAATTAATAGTCAAAAAAATTTACACCAATTATTGGAACATCTGAGGCTGCTAAATAACAATGTGTGATATATTAAAGTGTACTTAATCAAAAATTTTTTATAGTATATTCATGAATTCATTTTATTTTTTGACTCCCAAAGTAGTGGTTTTGGTCGATAATTGGACTAGTATTTTTCTGTCTATTTTCAACTAGTATGATACTGGTATATTTCTGACCGAAATCTGACAATTGCCATCACGTAGGACATCCCCATGCTAAAAATACCAGTTGGTTGCATGGAAAAAAGATAGTTGGCTGACTAGTTAGTCATGTGGTTCATACTAGTTGTGAAGTAGTTTACAACTAGTACATTTGACTACAGGGTATGTATGTATATATGCACCTAAAATGTATTTGAGTGTTAAATATACATATGTACATACTCGCCAAGTTAAAAAGTTAGCGAAATCACATTTCGTGAGTGTGCAATGATTTAGTTCGGTTAAGAAAAGCAGCGAAATAAACTTTCGTTTCACTTCGAGTGCTCCTCGAAAACTCATCTCCGACTCGCTCGCCGAGCCGTTTCATTGTATACGTTCTTCAATTCGAGCGCGTATTCGACATAGTCGTTAAACTTTTCAATTGGTTGCGCGTGTGATTACATTTACTGGTTAGTATCAGAAATTTAGTTGCTTTATTGTATATGTATTGCGGTAAAAAAAAAAAATCACTTACGCACACGCATGCCCATACACGGCGACAACACATGTATATTTGGTGAGTTCCTTCACACGCGTCGCCGTCGTGGTAGGATGGTTTTTACCACCTGTGTTTGTTTGTATGTCTACACACAAATATGTCCAATCATTCGAAGACTTTTTAACCCTTAACTTGCTCGTTAAACAACTTTGTTCGCCACAATTTTTCTACAAATTTTTCTACGTTCTTTCTTTGCTCCTTCTCCTTGCAATTGTATCCATTTATGTAGCTCAATTTGTAACTGGTTTGCATCAGTTCTTTTTTTTGTGCTTTGCACAGCGTGACTTTTAATTTCTATTTTTAACGTTAATGGGTTTTCACTTTCCTGAGTTGATTACTTTCAATTTTACATCAATGTGCTTCAGGCTTCTTTTTTTTTGCTACTCAGCAACACTTTTTTAATGAGTCATACCAGGTTTTAGTAGAATATTTCGTTTATAATGGCTAAAAGTTTCGATTTGTGTTGCTATTTAGTTTAGTTAATTAAAAGTTTTTCTTTAGCAAACTCCGCATAATTGAGAAAACGAGAAAGGGGTAATGAAATGATTTCATATTAATTTTGAATAAAAAATATTTTCTTTATTACAAAATAATATAGTGGAGTCATAAATATTGGACTATGAATACACTGAGCTATTAATCACACATCGCATTTCGCAATATTTCGGGTTTTTTTTTGCAATTTTTCTGGGAACGAAATCTTTAATGTAAACAATAGATTTTTTATTTTTTTTTTACATCCTACTACTAAGTAAAATAAATGTTAAATTTTGCGAGTGCTGCTCTTTATAGCAAAAAGGGGCTGAAATATTTCAATGAAATTTGGTGCACAGATAGGTTATGACCTAGATTAACATAGTATAGAGAATTTCTTCAAGCGAATTGCCAGCTTTTCAAAAGCTAAACTTATTTAAGTAAAAGTTTCAATAAAATATTACAACAATTTGGGTGTCAAAAGAAGGGAATTCTTAAACAGTTTATTTCGAAACAGCTTGAATAGGGTTGCCACCAGTTAAAAATATTGAAATCGATTTAATTAAAAGAAATGTTTTGTTTATCTACAGTGGGAAGTAGAAATGAGTACATGGTGATTTTTGTAAAATATTTTAAAGGTTTTAAGAGTTGAATTTTTTTTTTGTTAATTTTCATAACCAAGTCTATAGAAATCAAACTTTCAAACTTCATAGAGAGCTTAGAAAAATTTAAAAAAATTTCATAAAAATTCTGAGCTTTTTAATCTGATTTGAATATGTGGTTTTGTGGCCCATTAAATTTTAGTATAATGAAATGTAAGTTTTAAGCGCAAATGCGCAAGACTGTTTGCAAAAGAAATTAAAAAAAAAACTCAACGCCAGTTTTTTATAAATTTCACTTGTTATATGGTAAAACTTCAAAAGCTGTCAGCGCAAAAAAAAGCTTGCACTTTATTATACTACAATTCAATGGGCCACAAAACTGCACACTCAAAAATTTTAATGAAAATGTGTTAAATTTTTATAAGCTCTGTATTAAGTTTGAAAGTTTGATTTATATGCATTTGATTAAAGCATATATTTTTATGAAAAAAAATTTTAACTTTAAAAAATTTGCAAATATTTAACAAAAATCACCATTCACAGATTCAAGAAAGCATTACTTCGAAAATGTTTTTAGGAGGGTTTCCACCTGTATTGGGGTTCCAAAATAAGAAGTTTAAATAAATTGTGCACATGGGAATCAGAGGGTTGCCACCCGTTTGGAAGTTCAAAATCAATTTCATTAAGAAACGAAATAAAATATTTGAATGTGTGTCACACGAGAGAGGGTTAACTAAGCTTATTTCTAAAATGATTTTGAAGCTTTAGTTCAAAGGAAGCATATGGTAAATATATATATATGGTAACGGCTTCTTCAGCAATGAAACCAATTAATATTTTAATTCAATTCAATGTAGCTAAATGCTAGCTTTTGATAATTCGAATCAGCCACTTTGATTGGATTTAGGGAGACTCAGTCCTTCTTAGTTATAAGCGGCTTTCTGCACACGCATTAACGTACTATGGCAAAATAAGGCGAAATAATATAAATTTAAGCAAATCTATTGTTCGTGGTACACAAAAGCAACAAAACGCTAATCTCTGCATGGCATGCAATTAGATTGATTAGGAACTACACGAACGAATTTGCACTCAATTATTTATAAATATGTACATATTTATGTATGTACTTACACTAGGCGACAAATGAAAGTGTACACCTTGGCTATTTAATATAATTTTCACAATTATTTTCATAAACAAATTTTTGCATTAATTATTTATGATAATATAGTTCATTCTATAATATAAACCATATAAGGCAAAGTGTCATAATTTATACAAAGCTCGCAAAAATTCAAAACATTTTCATCAAAATTTTCGCCTTTTTGTTCAAAATTTCTTGAAAATTTCAGGTTTCAACCGGCGAACAAATCGTGTTGATTTTTATGATCTATTTTTTTTTGAGACTGCTTTTGCGGTTTTTTTTTTTTATATAACAAGTGCATTTTACACAAACTGGTGTTGATTTTTTGAAATTTTATTGCTAACTGTCTCCCACATTTTATTTCATAAGAAATTTATGCTTAAATGTAAAAAAGGGCAAAAATCTGTCACAAAAAAAAAATCTCAAAAATCAACGGGATATCTGAGCCGTTTGAAACTTGCACATCATTACACCAAAATTGAAAAAAACTGCATACTTGAAAAATTTTCTAGCAATTCTGAATAAAAAGTTGAAAATTTTGATGAATTCTTATGAACTTTATATAAAGTGTGAAACTATGATTTTACATAGTTTATATTCTAGAATGAACCATATTTTCTTAAACAACTAACGCAAAATATTTTCCATGCAAATAATTGTGAATTTTATATTTGAACAAGGTGTACACTTTCATTTGTCGCCTAGTGTATGTTCATTAGCTTGGATGGTAGGAAGTGTTGAGATGTTAGTGATTAGCCCCCCCACTTGCGCTTATATTCAGTAGATGAATTAAATATAATTTCTAAGCAAATACAGACGAGCTCGAATGAATAATTTAGGTAGGATATTTTTTGTTTAAAACTTGGCCTACATCAATTCATCGCGGAAAGATATTAATATAAAAAATCACAAAGCCAAGAATTTGTTTACCTTTACAATACATCTAATCACAATAAGTTAAAATAATTTCCGCGCCTTTAAATCAAAGATTACATTTCAAAAATAAATTTTGTTTTACTCAGCAAAACACTTGTTTACAGCTTGCTTAGGTAATTATAAATTGCTAAGACACTTGTGCTCTATTTCGCAATTCAACGCGCTCGAAAATGCATTTCAACTTAATTACAAGTGAAAGCAACTAATGGACAGAGTGCGAGCAGGGTTTGCCTTTTTCCGCTCACTCGCTTTCATAATAGTTAATCTTTGGCTCGCTGCTACAACAACAGCAATGCCAAAAAGCACTTTACTTAACACGTCTAAGTTTACGCGCTTATGCAACAGTAAATAACTCCATGCCCGCCAAAGTGGACGTTTAAATGGGCCCGGGAGAGAGCGACACCCTAAGCGGAAGTGGCGAAGTGCTCAGCGTTTAAGCGCATCAAACTGAAAGGATGCTCGGCCAAGCCAAGCCAAGCAAAGCAAAGCAAAGCAATCCAGGATTGTTTTTTTCTTTTTATTTTTTTTTTTATTGCAGTTGAAACAAATAATTACTACTACTACAATTTCAAAGGGCAGCGCGAGTGAGATCATGGGTAGAGTAGAGGTGGCTTGGCAGAGAGGCAAGGAGGCAGAGAAGGCGCACAACTGTCTGTTACTGTTGCGCTTGAAATATTTTTTACTTATGCCTCATCCCCTGCTGCTAATAAGTATTTGTGCTTTCGCAAGCTCAGTTGCAGCGAATAGCCGACGTCAGTCAGTCAGCTTCACAGCGAACCATGCAATTATTTACGGCCTCGTGGAATGCGGGGCGTATACGCAACAAAATGATACACAACCTAAAGCTTGCACTGTGGTAAGGTTTTCCATTTGGGTGTATAATGACCGCAATATCACTTCCGGTAATTGTTTCACAATTTTGCCAGTCGCCAAGTCGAGTAGTGTGTGATCGGTAGCTCCCTCTCCCAATCCGTGGAATAACCAGCGATCGAAAATAACAGTTTTTTTTTGAAATTTCAATTCAAGAAGTCAGACCTAAAGAATTTTTCTATATGGTATTTGAATATAGTATTATGATGCTTTTTAGCTGAGGAATATTAATATTAGATGATTAAAATTTTTTAGATTTTTGTTAAAAAAAAATCAACAATCAATAATTATTTTTTTATCGGTATTTTTCAGTCAAAAATAACAGTTACATTTGGCCTTTATTTTCGATTGAAAATAAAAAGTTAAAATTTAATGGCTATTTCATCTAAATATACCCATTGGCAAACTCGACATGGTAGCGATGTTATAAATGAAAAAATAACGATTATTTATCGAATTATTGAAAAAACATAACAATTATGGCCCCTGGTAAAAAAATGAAGACAAACACCGATAATCGGAGGACAACTTGAAAATGGTTTGAAATTTACTTTCTCAGTTATCATTTAAGACAAAATTTGGTTGGGGCTGTCAGGGTTAAACATTTAAAAAAATTTTAAAATTTTGTTTTGTGTTTTTCCATACTTAAAATTCATTACGTAAATCGTCGGTCGAAATAGGAAAAAGATTTATCCATAAGGATACAAAAGAACTTCTAGATCGATTGGGACCTAGGTTCGATTCCTGGTCTGAACAACATTTAAATTAGAACGCTTCTCATAAAATGCATTTTCCGTTAGAAGGTGGCGTACAACTTTTGGTCCCTCCATGCTTGCGTAACAACATTAAGAAGCACACCACAAATTCGAGGAGAATATGAGCCAAACACTTAGCAAAAGTGCAAGCGCCTAAGTGTTATTATTGTTAAAACTTAGATGGAAATAATCCAAATAATCCACTGTATCATAGTTTATCACGTACATATTTAGCAGCAACAGTACCGCACTCAATGGCTCTCCAGCGAAATGCGCGCAACAATGAAGATTTTTCTTTAATTACACTTCAAAAACGGCCGCACGTCAACGCTTAGCGGGGGGGGGGTTTTGTAAAGCTTGTTGAATCTGCTTCGCTTATTGTTTTCCAGAGTTATTATTTTTTGTCAGATTTTGTTGTGTTGTGTTATGCTTTTGTTTTGCACATTTGTAGCAGTGATGATAAAGTTGCCACAGTTGTGCTTTTTTGGTAAAATTTGAAAATGTAGCGCAGTGTATGTATATTTCTATTGCTTTTATATTTACGTTGGTTAAAAATTTCTACTTCTTTAAACAAATACTTTCGCCCTTCTCTACTTCATACAAGTTTCGACTAAATTTGCTTTTTATTAAAAGGTTGGCAAATTCCGATTTCTTATAGAAATGGTTTTCTCCTTTTCAATCTCAAACCTTTTCTAACGAAGCACGAGAACTTAAAAGATTTAAATATATATATGTGAGTTTTGGGAACAAATAAAATTAGTTTGAAACATTTTTAAAATTTTTACAAGATTTTTATTTCAAAGGTGTTCAATAAATGTACATATACGTATTTGTTTTAAACATTCTTGTTTTTTTTTCAAAGCATTTAAAATTCTTTGTTGGTACATTTTTATTTGATTTGGTACATTTTTTTCTGACGTGTGGTACAATTCGGAAAAATTCATTTATCATCCCTGATTTGTAAACGTACATATTAGGAATGGTAATCTCGGGATCCCAGCCTTTTTGAGGACCAAAAAATCTCGGAATATTCGGGATTTGTAATTTGCACTGATGGCAATAATAGAAACTCATTTTCTTGACCAGTGTTGGTTATGTTTGTTTTGTTTTTATGTAATAATTAATATTTTTTTTTATAAATGTCTAGCACATTATGCAATTTTATACACAAAACTCAATATATTCGCGAAACAATTGGTAAAATATACTAAAATTGCGTTTTTAGTTTTTCACTCTGACGTCAGTAATTCAAAAATGATTTCAAAAATTCAGTGAAAATTGCTTAGAGAAGTGGTATGAACATAAAATTAAAGAAGAAATTGTGTCGAATTTAAACAGATTCAAGTTTCTGGTGCCGAAGGGCTGGTAAATATTGAAAATGTCCTTTTAAAATTTTATCCTTGAAATTTCGCAATAATTTGTTTTTGAAAAAATTATATGTTAAGGACATATAAACTCTATAACATCTTCCACTTTCGTCCTTATAACTTTATCAGCCTCAAAAGTTATCTATTTGTCATTGTGACTCTAAAAAAATCATTTTTTTTTTAATTCTAAACAAATTTCCTCTTTCATTTGGTACCCATATTTTTATTCTACATCGCATTGAATTTTTTAAATAATTTTTGGAATTAACCATATTACAAATTACAAAGTCCTAGAAAAATAAATCCTGACGTGAGAGAGAAAAAATAAAAACTCCACTTTAAATAAAAAACTAGGTTTCAAACCCATTTATTTATTATTTATTTTATGGTAGGAGAGCTTCTCAAACAATATAGAAACAATTTTTTCGATTTAAGTTGTTGAAAAGTAATGAATATCTAAGTCTCGGGACTAATCCCGGCACCCCGGCGGATTGTGACAAAGACATACCGAAGATCCCGGGATCGTAAAAAGCTAAAAAATTAACATCCCTAGTACATATGCACATATCTGGTATGTATGTACACAGTTACAGTTCCATCTACTGTCTTTTGTTATTGCGCTTTGTTTTATTTTTTTTTTTCAAACTTTTTTTCCTCAACGTGGTTCCAATACATAGCGTTAAATGTTGAATGTTCATAGTAGGTACTTAGTAATACACTGACGTACATATGTATGTATACATATGTGCATACAGATATTTACCCAGCCAGCAAGAAAACGTATGTTTTACGAACATTATATTTTACGATCGGCAAAAAGTGAGAGAAGGGCTCGTAAATGATATAACAAAAAAAATTAAATTTTAAAGAAGCTTGTAGTGATTTGTCAGCACAAGAAAAAATTTTAATTTTGTTGGAAAATTTTCTAGTACCACAATAGTTTATAATTACTTTTAATATTTTTATTGAGCTTTGTACCACGATTGTTTTTTATTAGGAAAAATTGAAAAAGCAACAAAGTCTAAGCGGTAGAAGTTATAGCACTATTTCGGAGATCACCACATCTCCTCATCAGACTTCTTTTTCTAGACTTCAGCAGGGATCGAACCTGCGAATTCGATGTTCAAAGTCTACCGCTTAGACTTTGTTGCTTTTTCAATTTTTCCTAATAAAAAACAATCGTGGTACAAAGCTCAATAAAAATATTAAAAATAAAATGTTAACAAAGCCACAATAACATTGACAAATACATAGTTTATAATTACGTTTACGACTGTTCGAAGGCGCTCCACAATTTCAAGCGAAAAAGTGCTGGAAAACGAATCATAAGCGGCTTATCATAAACGAACTTTTACCCGGGTTTTCTTCGAGAAGATTTCCCGTTACGAGCTCGTTTACGATGATTTTGCTGGCTGGGTATGTATGAAAACGCAATGGTTCGCTGCTTTTTGCAATTGTGAGCTCCTCTTTGCTCTTTTAGTCTCTGATAGATTGGCCTTCCTATGCTCCTTTAACAAAGTATTCTCCAATGCCCACCCAGTCACGTAAGCCCCCACTTTTTTCAAATCCACAATGGATTAGTGCATGAGTCTGGCGGAAAAATAAGTATGTATGTATGTACTTAAGTTGCCACTTCATACTTAGTTAAGGGCACTGTTTCCCTAATGACACTTGAGCGAGTTGCCGTGGTGTGGTTTTTTAAATGAGAATTTTTCGGCCAATTGGGTGGTTTCCCTGAATATTTTTCTTATATGGAAGTAGAGAGACATATTGGGCTTTTAAGAAAGTGCGAGCTGCAAATAAGAAAAGAAGATTTTTATCGGGACTATCTTCCTTGCTTAGAGCATGGAACTTTTAATCTATAGCGGTTTAAAGAATGCATGAGCTTACAGAACTTTGCATGTTGAAACGACACCTGACTAAACTAAGAATTTGCTCACATGAGCGACAACATACACTCAGACACCGCTCCAAATCGCTTAGGCGCTAATAAAGAAGAAGAATTAGGAAGCGCAACATTACTGGAAAAATGTGGAAGGTAATAGTTAGACTTACTCTTTCATATCGAAAATATCAACAAGGACAACTGAAGCGCTCCTTAACTTTGACCCTACGAGACATAATGCAAAAATTGTTACAGGCTTTCTTATTGGTCACTTCCGAGTAATGAAGTGCCTGCCAAAGCTGGCAGTTGTTTACTCTCACTAATGCAAGTTCTCCAAATATGTATGTACAAGTACATAAATCGTACCAAATGTAGTTTTCTTCAGCGTATTTTATCAAATGTGAACTCCATAGATAATACGTTTTTAATGAATCTAAAGAGTCCAAGAGTCAAGGGTTCTCAAGCAGCTACTTAAGGCAACTACTAATTCGTTTTTTTATTATTTGCTAAATGTAAGATTTTAACGACGGATAGATCTAAAGAGAGTTGCATTGAGGATCGTACCTACATATCTCCCAAACCAATTTGTACTTTCACTGGATCAGAATTCGCAGTCTAGGATCGAACCGCGTCATCTTCATAGAAAACCACAGCCAACTCCTTCGATTTAGTTTTCCCATCTAAAGAATAATTATATTTTTTGCACTTGTCATTAGTTAGTAGTTAAATAATTTTTGTTAACATTCCAAAATAAAAAACCACTGTAATACAAGCACTAGTATATATTTTTCTTTCCAACATTTCTTAAAATTTCCCTCTTCTGGAGTACTTCCTTCATATTTAATACATCTATTCAATATTTCTTGTATTCTTCTATGTGCAATTATTTTTGTTTTTCTCCTTCCTTTCGCATTATTCACTACTTGCCAAATTGTTATTCGCCAGATAAATGTATTGTTGTATTATCCTGTCAGCGCGTGCTTTTTCGCCTTAACATTTCACTTTCAGTTCGGCAACAGCGCACACAGCTGGCTGGTATATGGCTGCTTTTGTTTGCCGTTGAGATATGATGCCGCAGCTTTGCTCCTGACAATCCCATGTACACTTCTATGCTGTTAAGATTTTAAACTTAATTTTTTTTTTTTGGGGGGATTTTAGCAAACCAATTTTCTATTTCAACACATTTTTAACAAACGTTTCTATTATTTGTTTTCAGTATCGGTGTCAGCTCATCAAAATCGTTCATGAAGGCGAGCTCTCGCCAGGATTTAATTAAGTTGCCATTGCAGCAAGTGAAGAAAATCGACCGCTGGGATTCGTTGCGTGGCTCTACGTCAGATACTTTTACAGAGGAGAATTTCGGACCATTGTCGAATGTGAGGTAAGTGAAAGAAATATAATTATGTATTGACACATACATACAGTTACATACTAAGTAGTACGACTTTGAAATGAAAGAATGGAGATGACCGATAGTGTACCTATGAATTATTAGCCGACCAAGCTTCAATTCAATTGTTCGCACTATTATGGCGAGATATCATCTTTCGCAATGCGTAATATGTTTGTATTCATCAATATCCACCAAGCTTGTAATACAAATTTATAGTAATTTACTTAAAGTACTATTCTAAAAAGTTACAAGTTTAAAGCTCAAAATCGGTATAGACACCAAAAATCCACTAAAAATATTTAATTATGACATACCAGTTTGGGGTGCTCGGAAAAGATCCGCATCGTAGAGACTTCATCTTAATGTCATTTTAAAGCCTGACATTTCTATATATAGATAGATAGATAGTCATAACTATACTTGGAGTGCAATGGAGTATAGTCGTTGTGCTGTGGAGTGTCAGGAAGCTGCAGAGAAAAAAGATGCCGCCTACAGGGCCACGCTGCGATCGGGCGCAACGCGCGCTATGTGGGACCGCTATAGGGATCTGAAGCGGGAAGCGAGACGTATTTGCCGCAATAAGAAGAGATAGGCCGAAATACGTGAGTGCGAAAAGCTTGAAAAGCTGGCCGACAGGAAGAACGCCCGAAAATTCTACCAGATGGTTAGGCGACTTACGGAAGATTTCAAGACCGGGGCGAACTCCTGTAAGAACAACAATGGCGACTTTGTGACCGATGTCCAGATCGTACTTAAATTATGGAAGGAACACTTTTACAACCTACTGAATAATAGCAGCGCTGAAAGTAGTGAAGAAGACGAACCCGAGTCCCCAGTCGATGATGGTGGAGTAGCTGTTCCACCGCGTGATTATGACGAGGTACGAATAGCGATTACGCGGCTGAAAATCTACAAAACTGCTGGAGTTGACGGCCTGCCAGCCGAGCTATTCAAGTATGCAGAATATGGTCAGATGAACGCTTGCCCGACGACTGGAATTTAACGATGCTCTGCCCAATCCACAAGAAAGGCGCCAGCTACGGCGGAATCAGCCTTCTAAGCATAGGTTATAAGGTCTTATCGAGTGTATTGTGCGAAAGACGGAAGCTCACCGTCAACGAACTGATTGGACTTTATCAGTGTGGCTTAAGCCTGGCAAATCCACCATAGATCAGGTATTCACAATACGCCAAATCTTGGAAAAGACCCGCGAGAATAGGATCGACACACACCATCTATTTGTCGATTTCAAAGCCGAAGAGAAGTTGCCTTTATGCTGCGATGTCTGAATTTGGTATCCCCGCGAAACTAATACGGCTGTGTAAAATGACGTTGAGCAATACCACCAGCTCCGTCAGAATAGGGAAGGACCTCTCCGAGCCGTTTGACACCAAACGAGGTTTCAGGCAAGGGGACTGCCTTTCGTGTGATTCCTTTAATCTGATGTTGGAGAAGATAATAAGAGTCGCAGAACTGAACCACTCAGGCGCAATACTGCGTACAGGAGCGTACAATTGCTGGCGTATGCCGACGACATCGATATTATCGGTAAAAACAAGGGATACGTCTGTTCTGCCTTCTCGCGCGATTGGATAGAGAAGCAAAGCGAATGGGTCTGGTATCAAGAGTAAGTCTGCTAAGTAAGCAATACCGGAAATTTTTATTTAATCTTCTCTTGAAGTACATACATATGTGCGCGATAAGTAGTAGGCAGCAGACGTAATGACTTATTGTTTTGAATTGAGTAATCAGTCAAGATTTAATATTACGATGACGCTAAAACTAAACGAAACATTTCCACATGTTTCTGATAATGACCGTAACACCTGTCAGCATTCATTGGCACGTAATCTATATAGCACGCGGCCAAGTAGTGTCAAAAAATAATAAAATAATCGCAAACGTGCCCGAAAATAGAGGAGAATTGCTGATGAAATTCGGATATTCCAATTGGGGTCGTTTTTCCGTTCAAGTGTAAGGTGAATACTAGCCTGCAGCACCTTGCCAATAAACAAACCTCCCTGAGGCAATTTCGAAATTTTTTTTGCCCCAACCTAGGAGTCGCAATTTTAAATTTTCGGAGAAGCCTACATGAACTATAGAAATATTTACTTTCTTAGCAAAAGTGTAATGATTTTTGGTGAGCTCTAATTTACTGACGTTAGGGTGGTAAGTAGGGGTGATAAGAACTGAAATCTGGCGAGTAAGTACTAGAAGTCAAGCAACTTTGGAATGCAAAAATTGCCTTTTCGAAAGTAGTATCATAATTTAAGATTCAACTGTAATGTTATCGTCGATGTTTTTGCAAAACCGCCTATCTTAAGACACTCAAATTTTACAGGAGAGTGAAATAACGATTTTACGATTTGTATGCATAAATCTCGATGTCTGGAGTTCAGAGTTACCAAATCTCATTTTTGCCACAACGGCGATTTAGGCGGTTTAACAACTGGTCGATGGGTGGTTTTGCCCACGACGATATAGGTAATTTGTTACGAAATAAAAAAGCACAGACTTTTAATTTTTGAAGCGTAAAACTTAATTTTAATGTTCTGCTTCGGCTTCGGTGTTCGGCTATATATATTGAATAGTACCTAATATTCGGCTTCGGCCAAAATTCCAGCTTCGGTCGGACACTAGTGAATATCTTTAAACGCATATATATTTTTAGATGATTTTTTTCATACATTTTGAATAAGTTTTAAATACGCTGCTTGATGCATAAAATAAAAATTTTCAATATTTTTTTTTTTTTTTTTTTTTTTTTTAACAACACTTGCCCATGCTTACTGTAAACTAAAATACATAGCTTAAAGCAAAATATTCAATGCAGCTG
>NW_023458560.1:76991826-77052144 GCF_013731165.1 Rhagoletis pomonella
CCCCCCCGAGGAACAAGGACTCACGATCTGAGCAACCCCCCGCAGGCACCAGCAATGTGCAGGCGCTTTTTGCGGCGAGCAACCGGAACATTCTTTTAGGTACTGCTATGGTGAACATTTGCCACTCAGGAGTTAACTATGAGGCCAGAGCCCTACTGGATTCTGGATCAGAGGGAACTTTCATCACGGAGCGACTACAGAGACTCATCAGGCTGCCAACGCGTGCGGTTGATACGCAGGTATCGGGCATAAATGCCACGGTATCGGCAAATGTGCGAAAAGTCGCGCATCTGGCTATAGGTTCTCCTATAAACCCCCAGTTTAGAATCGAGGCAAGAGGTCTGGTTCTACCCCAATTAACAGGAAACCTCCCAAAGTTTACAGTGGATCAAGGGCATCTTGATTCACTGCCCCCTTTACGGCTAGCCGATGTCAATTTTTACAGGAGTCAGCAAGTGGACCTAATTCTTGGAGCGGATGTTTACCCAGCAGTCATAAGGGACAAGGTCCAAAGGAATGTTCTGGGGTCACTCGTAGCGCAGGAAACGGTGTTCGGCTGGATTTTGACGGGACCAGTACCACCAACGGCCACGAGGAGTTTCACTACTTCTGTGTCTCATGGCGCAGAAACTCCAACCTCCCAGCTAACTCGGTTTTGGGAGTTAGAAGAAGTTTCCACCAAAAGGAAAATTACCCCCGAAGATGCGTTTTGTGAGGAGTTGTACGCTAAGACGACCACGAGAAATGAGCAAGGACGGTATGTGGTGGCTCTACCTTTTCGTCGGGAATTCCCAGACGAAATTAACCTCGGCCTTTCAAGGACTGGAGCAGCACGGCAATTCTTGCGCAGCGAGGCCGGTTATATCAGGAAACCGGAGTTGAAAACGGAATACGACCGGGTTCTGAAGGAGTACATCGAGCTCAACCATATGTGCCCCGTGAGGAAAACAGCGCAACAACCAGCACACAGGCCATACTACTTACCACATCACGCCGTCGTGAAGCCGGACAGCATAACAACGAAGGTGCGAGTGGTGTTTAACGCGTCTTGTCCCACGTCAAATGGAGTCAGCTTAAATGACATATTATACCCCGGGCCTATTCTGCAAGCGGATTTGGTTTGCTTACTTTTAAAGTGGCGCTTATTCAAATACGTATTTAATGCAGACATCGAGAAGATGTATAGGCAAATTATGCTCCATCAGGAGCATACCCCATTTCAAAGAATTCTTTTCAGAGAATCCCCGGACGAAGAACTTAAGGACTACGAACTTAAGACCGTGACGTTTGGAGTAAACTGCGCTCCATATTTGGCAATAAGGACGCTACACCAGCTCGCAGATGATGTGAAAACGAGATTTCCACTGGCAGCAAAGATTTTGAAGCAGTATATGTATGTCGATGACGTCCTAGCTGGAGCCCACGATTGCACAACTGCAATACAAATGAGAGATGAGGTAATTGAAGCTCTTAACACCGCCAGCTTCCCACTAAGAAAGTGGACTTCGAATTGTAAGAAGATTTTGGCAGGACTACCCAAGGCGCACATATACAAGGAGAATGTCCTGGAGCTTGACGACATGAGTGAGACAAAAATGTTGGGAATCCGTTGGAACGCGGTACATGACATGTTTCACTTCACAGTACAGCCGATCCCCCGGAAGCAGGAGTATACCAAGCGAGAGGTTTTATCCTGCGTAGCAAAATTGTTCGATCCAGCTGGATGGCTCGGACCAATTGTAGTGGTGGCAAAGATCTTCATGCAGGAGATCTGGCTAACCAAAATAGACTGGGATGACAGTCTACCCCGAAATTTACTGCTACGTTGGGAGACCTTTCTGGATAACTATGAGCATATCCAGAAGATAAAAATCCCCCGATGGACCCATTTTACGCCATGGGACGAAGTGGAGTTCCATGGATTCTGCGATGCCTCTGAAAAGGCATATGCAGCCGCACTATATATTAGGGTACGCGATCGCGCATCAAACAATGCGCCCCACATAAACTTGCTGGTTGGTAAAACAAAAGTAGCACCAGTAAAAACGGTGTCTCTCCCCCGGTTAGAGCTCTGCGGAGCATTATTATTAATTAATACTTTTATTCCGCAGTTTGAAGTCACGCAGCCAGTAATATACAAATGGACCGACTCCACGATCGTACTCTCGTGGCTTAGGAAACCACTTTGTCACTGCAGCGGCCAACAGCACAACTCAGACATACGCTCATCAGGGCATTACGTGGCATTTTATACCTCCAGGAGCACCTCACATGGGAGGGCTCTGGGAAGCGGGGGTAAAAAGCTTCAAGATGCATTTCAGGAAGGTAGCGAACAACATGCGTTTTACCATTGAGGAGCTCTCCACGCTTCTGGCAAGAATCGAATCTTGTCTTAATTCACGACCAATCAGCCCCATCTCTGAAGACGCGGAATCAATGGAACCTCTAACCTCAGGACATTTTTTGATTGGCACCCCGCTACTGGCACTCGCTGAACCCGAAATTAAGGAGAACCCGACGTCTATTGTCAACCGGTGGCAAAAGATCAAGGCGATTCACCAGACATTCTGCAGAAGGTGGAAAGCAGAATACCTGAAGGAATTGCAGAAGAGAGTGAAATGGCACTCCCCCCAACGAAACCTCGAAGTTGACGATCTAGTCGTCGTCAAAGAGGATAACCTTCCCCCAAATGAATGGCGACTTGGCAGAGTAATTAGGGTCTTTTCAGGTCAGGACAGCCGAGTACGAGTCGTAGAAATACGAACGGCACGCGGAATTATAACTCGACCAATTGTAAAATTGGTACTTTTGCCAGATTGACAAAACAAAATAATAATCGTATCTCTCTTTACAGAACTCAATAACGCAAAATGGTACGTGCAACCAAGAGCAACACCCAAGCTAACAAGGGCCAATACCGCTGCCCAGTGTGCCGCAGCAACCACCGCCTGGCTTTTTGTCGCGAGATGCGCAGGATGGAACCGGCCGAGAGACTGCGTGCTGTCCTCGTGCACCGCCACTGCGCCAACTGCCTGTCGCCGCATCACACGGCGAAGAATTGCGCATCGGCCCGAAAATGTGAGCATTGCCGAGACCGGCACCATAGCCTTCTCCACCTGGGCGAGGCGCCCCGAGATGAGGAAGACGTGCTACTGGGATTGGTCGAGCCAGAGATCCGTCAGCGACGACCGTTCCGCCCGTACACCATCCGGCCATTAGCCGAAACAAGCGACGAAGGTGAGGTGCTGGAAATCGACGCCGATGAAGAAGACCTCCAACAAGCATTGGGGGATGATCCCGAGCTTAGTGCACCGCCGGCATTCAGACCTGCTCTGTCGGGTGTCCGGTCGGTAGTGCAGCGAGCCCCAGCAACGAGGTCGAAGCGCCGAGGCGCACACCGACGCCAACGGCGATCCCAGCAACAACCCCACCGCCGTGGTGTGAGAGACGCCCGAGAGCGGATTACGGGCACGGCCCGTAGCGCTCCTAGGCTATCTGTCCTCACACCCACAGTAGCGGTTAAGGTAATGACCCGAGGGAGGACGCAAGTAGTGCGCGCCATCGTCGACCCAGCACAGCCCAGGTCGACAATATCGCTTCAGCTGGCACGCCAACTTCGAGTTTTGCCACAGGGCTATGCAGATGTGTGCAGGCTCACGCTCAAAGGGTGGCATGAAAGGCTGGATATTTGCGCCGACGTGCAACCAGGCCTCTCTCGGGTAACCCCCCCTCGCACGCTGGATGCCAGGATTACCAACGAGTTCGACAATTTTCGGCTGGCCGACCCGGGCTTTTACAAATCTAGCGCCGTATCACTAGTCCTAGGAGCCGAAATATACGCAATGATCCTGCGTCCGGGACTCATGCCAGCCACCCCCACTCGACCAACGGCACAGAACACAATGTTCGGGTGGATGATCTCGGGAGGCACCATCTATTAGTGGACTACCAGAAGCAATTGGCCTGAAATCCAAAAAAAATGAATTTTTTAATGAATTTATGAATTGTAAATAGCAAAATGAAATAGAAAAAAATGAATTGTAAATATCTAGTTAAGTTTATTGCAGCGACACTGCAAGGCGGGCGGCATGTTTACGCTAGCCCCCTTCACCTTAAGTATGTTTATGAAGTAGAGAATTTCACTTGTAGATGTCGCTGTGATCTAAGCGGGAACAGCTACTCGTTACTCGAGTTCCTTTTTCTCGAGTCCTGTTACCCGCCTCGGATGTTAGGTTTCGCCTTCTGCGATCGCCCAACACTCTGCCACTTTGGAAGAGAACTCCGAGCAATCCACAAGTAAGGTCCTCTAATATTAATCATTTTATATACCATTTTGTTACAGCATTTTGTTATATACACATATATATATATAATAAAGTGGCCGTTAGGCGCTTACATATATATATACATATATTCGAGTAAAAAGTGAAGTGTTTTTATTTAATTTTATTGAGCGAATTTAAGTGTGTTAAATTCAACCCTCGAAGGACTTCAGGGATTCGGCACCTCCTCGACCCTCGTTTGCCGCGGAATTCAAGAGGAATTCCCGGCCCCCAAATCACCCCGTCCCGAACAATATGTATATATGATGTAGGGAACTACATCACAGAGGCCTCCAAATTTCGGACAAAAGGCATTCGAACGGGCCTACGATCTACCCTCCGTTACTTAAAAGTTGCATATAATTTCCTATATTTTCTTACACCTTAAAATCACCACTCACCGCGTTTTCGATTCATTTTCAAAATGTTTCATGAAATTCTCACTGGCCGTATGGTGATCCAAAATGGTTATATTTCGGCTTTGAAAAGAGTGCAACACAGCTAAATTCACCTCTACCAAAGCTCTGTCCTTCCACAGGGATGACGTGGTGCGAGTGTCTAATTTCATTTTATTTGCAACGGTCTTGAAACGGAAAAGAAAAAAGGAGTTATAATATTTGTTAAGTAATTCATGTAAAAAATTGTTTTTTAAAATAGCTTTTTAAAAATATGTGTGGAAAATTAAAACTTTTGATATAGTGCCGTGCGCGATATATGTATTTAGGCGTATAACTTTAAGACCACATGATTTGTTACACAAACTTTTTTTCACAGAACGCTGAAACCAAAGTATGTCAGATTTTCTGTGCAATATGTAATTTCTTTGGACTTAAAAATATACGCCTCAGACAAAGGCTTTAGTTTTCTGCAAAATCTTCGATGGGTATATTTGAAGTGTTTTTATGTGTTTGTTTATTTTGCAAAAGATTGCTTCAAATGAGCACTTTAATATATACATACATATCTGTATGATTGTTCATATTGCAAAAAAAAAAAATTTTAAATAACTTCCTCCATATAATAAGTTGTTTGCAGTATTCAACTACTTATGTCTAATAATATACACATATTATTTAGATATACACATAAATACTACTATTTATGTATACAATCTACTTATTTTCGCTTAATTAGCTTCCCGCAGGGTACGAAAATAAACTGTACAAAACAATTTGTGGTTTTGTACAGTTTTGTAAATAGTCAGAAACAAATTGTAAGATTCACTGTCATTTTCCCCAACGAGAAACGTTTGCTTTTCGTTTGTGACAATTGTACCATAGGGTACGTTTTATATTCAATTCAATTAAAAAACATTTTTATTTTTTTATTCATTGCAGCCATTCGTTTTGTATTTGTTTATTGCATATATGTGCACACATAAATATATTTTCCCTGCACGATTCATTTCGTTTGTTGTTTCGTCTGTAACTACTAAACTACTGTAGTGTACTATCGCCAAAGTGAACTCAGCCGTTTTGTTTCGTATTGTACCGAACTGTTAAAGTAATAAACGAAACGAAATAGTAACGTACAATATAGTTTATTTTCGTACACTGGCTTCCCGTACCTGCAACACATTTCGTCGGTTTGTATCACATAAATTGCGGCAACCAATTTCGGTGGACATATACCAACCGCTGAATGCGGTTGCGGTGAACTGAATGCCACCCACATCGAACATCATCGACGAGACAGCGGGCAGAGCGTACCAGCGCAGACCGAGTTCGGCGAACCATTCATACCTGGAAAGGACAATAAATAAATAAAAAAAAGTTGATAAAATAAACAAAATGTAACTCCTAAAAATATGCTAAAAGTACACGAAAATCGAAGCGGGAAATGCAGTGAAATTAGTTGCATGAGCTCACGTTTACATGCATATGTAAATATGTATATAGCTGTAATGCGAATGCACATGTATGAGTGTCGGGGTTCGGTTTTGGGCTTTTCTAACAATATTGGTAGGTTTATTTCTCGATGGTAGGATGATAGGACGCTTCAAATTTTGGAAGGGTTCCATGCTCATGAAACAGAAAACCGGCTCTGTGAATTATAGCCGCCGCGTGCATTAAGACCGGAATCAAGAAATTAAATTAGGCCGCATTTTGAAAAGTAAGATTAGGGCGCGATTGAAAAATGAAATAAGACTGCCGAAGAAATAAGAAGCTGGCCTTAATTCACGCTTTCTTGATTCCATCGACCCAGAAAACCTCTCTGGTTTGTTTTAAAGTGTGCCAGCATGGTCAGTAGATACTTTCGAAGACTATTTTTATTTTCGGTCAAATCATAAAAAAAATATAAATTGTTCTGTTTTGCTTACCTGGAGAACTTTTTTTAAGCATAAAAACAACCTTGGCAGGCATGAAGCCATTTTGGTAGGTTTTTGAAACAGCTTTTGGTAGAAAAAAAAGCTTTTCAATGGCAACCTTGTTAAGTGTGTCAGTTCATCGAATAATTCTGTGAAGCAACTCCTAAACATTTGATGTCATCAAAGGGACACCATAAAATATATATGTGTACATATATTCATTTACCACATGCACCACAGGCCCGTATGCCAAGTATGCCATGCTGGTATGTGGCAAAGTATGGCAAACAAAGTGTGTAAAAATTCGGTTGTAAACTATTTCATGGACTGCTGGCATTTTACGAGTACAATGTGCGTATGTAAACCGTAAAGAAATATATACACCAACACTGACATTAATGATATAAAACATGCTAATGCATTTGCTGCATTTTTTCAGTTTTTGGAAGCCATTTTTGTTTTGTTTAGTTGCCACTTTGTTGCGGTTTTTATAGTTGTAAATCGAATATACTTGTTGAATTCTTGTTTATATCGGCATATTTATATATGTATGCGCATGAATACTTGAATATATGTATGTATATGCACACATGAATATGTATGGTAAACGGTTTGGAACCAAGAATGATAGAATACAAGATTGCGCCGATCGGAGAGGATTTTTGAGAATAACTTGTGTGTGTCGTCACACTGGTGCAATTGCGAGAGAGAAATGCCAAAACGTGAGCAAAAATGGAAGAAGAAGAAACTATGTTGCAAGGAAAACGTAAACAAGTTGCACCAGTGTGACGTCATGCAAACAGCGATTCTGTCAAATTCGTTAAGAGAGGAATAGCGGTCCGAGATCGGCGCAACCTTTGTATTCTCTCAATCGTGGTTTGGAACGACATATGTATGTATGAATACTATATAGTGCTTATGCTAACTATACGACACCCAAAAATTGACAAGTTTTCAATACATATTTTTTATTAAATATTAATTTATATGTTTTTATAAACTATAGTTCATTCTTTAACAAAAGCCATAGAAATCCATTTTCCAAACTCTACAAAAAAATAAAAAGTTTCATCAATATTTAACACTTTTTAACTATTTTTGGGTATGCAGTTTTATAGTCCATTCAATTTTGGTATGAACCGGCAACAAAAGCAATTTGCCGAGAATGCACAACATTTTGTAGACACTTAAACTTTATAACACCAGAACTGAATGGGCTATAAAATTGCATAATTATAATAAAAATTGAATAAAAATTGTATATAATATTGATGTAACTTTGTTGATCTTTTTTAATTTTTGTACAAAGTTTGAAACTTGGATCTGTATGATTTTTGTAAAAGAATAAACTATATTTTTATAAAACGCAATTGAAGTTAAATAATAAATAAATAGTTAAAACTTGTAAATATGTGGATGTCGTATAGTTTTGATAAACACCGTAAATACATACCGGCATATACGCATAACCATGTACTGCAATCTACTATTTGTTATTTAATTACTTTCAATGCAATGCTCAAATCGGTTTTTTTTTTAAGAAAAAAATATGTATTTTTTTATTCTTTTTTTTGTTATTAGAAAATAAAAACTTTACTCACTTTGGATGTGAAAAGGGCACCTCCAATACCAAATCCGGTGGGTATTCGAATAATTCAGGATCTTCACCGTTGGCCGAGACTATAAGTGGAAGAATGTCCCATTCTGTGCCTTTGCTCTTCCAACCCAATTTCAGGCAAACCTACAATTAAAGTGAGTAACAATGTTATAATAAAAAACTTTTGTAATAAAAAAAAAATTAATTAAGTTTTTAAAATATTGCGAAAGAAGTGGTATCAATATTTTTATTCTACTGAAATGCGTTCACTTGAGGTTTTGAAATTGTTCAAATATTCGTCTTATCGTCAATAAATAAGTTGCGCTCTTTGATTATTAACGATCTGATATGTATGTATGTATATGTACCCAAAAAAAAAAAAATCTGAAACTCTCACCTCTGTAAATTCAACATTTATTGGATCGCCAACAATTGTGCCATCACTCTGCTTATAACCAGCGTATGAAATCAATTGGCTATTCCAGATGCGATAATCATGAAGACCATCGGTGCGTTGAGGGAAAATTGTAATAGCCGAACTGTGAATGCAATAAAATAAAATAAAAATAAAAGTGATTACATAAGACATCTGCATAATATTTTTATTTACTTTCTTTGTAATAAAAAAATGTTCATAAACCTCCTGAAGGACGCTCAGAACAATTTTAACGTTGTATGAAGCAATTGTTTCTAAACTTTAGTAGCCTTACGCGAACGTCAATGAGGAGGACGGGGGCGGTAAATAAAGGCGCACTGCTGAGAGATGTTCTATCCTTATTGACATTGGCACTTCTTATCAACAAAATAACGCTCCTAGATTTACAGCTTATGATGATTCACCCTATTCCATGTGTGGTTGTTGTCTAAGCTTTACGAGTGAAACACTTTGAAAGCTAAACACAGCTAATGAAGAGAGGTGGAACTTGGAGTAAATCCTAAGGGTTGGACTTGGCGCTTTTGCATAAATTATATCTGAGAGCCCATTTCAAGAAGTCAGTACCCCGCTTACGCACGGTCATGGCAATCGAGGAGTTTTCCATATTTCGCTTTCATCGTATCCACATTTTCGTATTTTTATTCAGAAGCAAGAAAATCGACCGCTTAGACGTCAACAAAAAATACGCCAGTAACACCACAAACAAAAAGTAATTCAAGACTTTTTAGGAGAGAATGTGTGGTCTCCACCCAAGCTGTGAAATATTAGGCTAACTCTTCAAGCATTTACCACACATCCAGAAATTAAAATGGGAATTAAATTGGCATGGAGGTTGAATTTAAAGAGCGGATAAAGAGCGGTCAAGAAGGCATCCAATGGCTTAAAACGCACTATCCCCTCGGCTCAGGTAACTATTAGATCTAGACAGCGGTCATCAGAACAATAAGGCTCTACGGCCTCTTGGTACAGCGGAGAGATCTAAAATCAGTGACAAAGTCACAGCAGCTATATTTTTCCCTGAGCTTGAGCTTGAACACTCCTAAAAGTTCCTGGACTACTGAAACATTTGTAACGCTGAGATACGTCCAAGAAAAGCCGATGAGTAGGCAGCGGCTCTATGTAGGTCCACTAAAAACATAACTAAAAATTTTAGTAAACAGTCAGGCAGCCGTTAAGGGAGGAGTGGCTATATATTTAATCCGCTTTGTGTTCGTCAATGCACAAACGGGATGAATGAACTCTGCTGTTTACTATATTTCTCTATGAGGCAAGCTTGAGGCAGGATTTCATACTCGTCATTTTTTGTTATCTTATTTTGCGCCACTTTCGTTTAAAATACGGAGTTGACTTTATGTTTTTAAAAAATATTTGAAGAAAATTGTCATCTGATTATTGCAAGACTGCACTGATTAAAAATAATTGGTCTTAAATGAATTCTAAAGTCATAACAGGCTAGAAACAGGCACAAAACCTAAGAGTTTTAATGATTTTTTAACACACATATCGCACACGATCTTCAAAAGTGACACAACTTAAAATTACACATTCGCCAGAAAATGCGAAAAAATATTCCGTAGCAAATGCTAATCATATGGGCAAGGGAGACTTAACCTTAGGTTTTTTTCACCAAATTATAACAAAAATTTGCTTCAGCTTTTGCTTAAAGGAAATAAAAGCTCTGTGTACATTTTTAGTGCATTTTTTCAAAAATGCCAAATTTTGAATTGTGTCACTTTTGGAGATTGTGTGCGATGTGTATGTTCAACTGGCAACTAAATGTGCAAATGATAATTTTGATGCCAAAAAATATAGTTCTAATATTGGGGAATTTACATACTGTTACAGTCGCAAAAATATTTGACCGCAAAAATAAGTTTACGCATCCTTCTTCACCGTCAAATATTTTAACGCGTCTTTCTTCGCTGAAGTTTTTTTATACTCCTTTTTTCGTGGTCAACTTTTGAGCTCGCGCCTTTATTCGTGTCTAGTGACCCAATATAGTTATGAGTGGGCGGTATCACGCCCATTTTCCAAAATTCCATAAAAATTTGACTTCTTTTCAAGTGATTGATACTATTGTGAGTAAATTAGCGTGCTTAAATTTCAAAATGTCGAAGATTCAAGCATTTCTGAAATTTACCGTTATATGAAGAGTGGCCGTAATTTTATCGAAGATTTCGTATTTCGGTAAATTACCGTTATATTTGATGTGGGCGTGGTCATTGTTCGATTTTAAAAATTTTCAGCCGTTGGTATGTTCTACCAAGAGCAACAACTGTGCCAAGTTCGGGAGAAATTCGTGCAGCGGTTCCCAAGATATACACAAGTAATCATAAGTGGGCTTGGCTACGCCCATTTTTCAAAAATTTATAATATTCTTATTTTTCCCCATTTCAATACCATTTTCAATACCAACCGTCCTACAGTCAAAAGAAGTACACATACGAAGTTTCGTTAAGATATCTAAATGTTTACTCGAGTTATCCTGTGCACAGACGAACGGACGGACAAACAGTCACCGCTTAATCAATTTCTCTTTTCATTCTGATCATTTATGTATACATTTGTCTATATCTATCTCGATTCGTTTTGGCTGTTACAAACAACCGTTATGTGAACAAAGTTATAAAACCCTTGTGCCCAAGTGCGAGAAATGCAAAAAAATTCAAAAAGTTGCGAATAATAAATATTGAACTACAAAGTAATGCATTTATTATTCAACCCGCCTGCTAAATCACTCTGTTTATAAATAAATCAAAATTAAATTTCAAACATTTTTTTATTGTACAGGGCCAAAGATCGGCACGCGCATATAAGTTCACATTAGACTGCGTCGAAAAAAAATATTTTTTTTTTAACCCTGTTAAGTATTAAATATGAATAGAACTAGTTGTGTTAAGTTCGAAGATATGGAAACCTGCGTGTTGTAATACAAGTAGTTAAATAAGAAAATACGCATTGGCAACTCTAGAATAATAGAAAAACAAGGAGTGAAGGAGAAAGAAAGAAACGATTGAGTTTGATTGTGTTGGGGATTTGCTTGGATTTGTATTTGGATGCGATTATGATTTTTATTGCAGCATCCATGTATTGTGAGACTCGAGGGTTACGTCTTCGAAAGAAACAAACCCTTCTAAAAGCCACGTATATATTTTTTCACATAAAGTATGTCATTTATTATAGTCACATATTGCCTTCCAACACCCTTTTGAGTTTCAAAGTTTTTTTCTCGTGGTTGATCAGTTGTACCCTCCTTTGTCTTTGTATTTGTATTTAATTTGGATGTTTTTCCTAGCAATAAAATTTAACAACTTATTTTATAGTGCCAGTCTTTTGTTTCTCTAAACTCAACTACTTACATACATACTTTAAAATTAATTAAACCAGGGGACGGATTTTATCGAAGTTGCCTTTCTTCTGCTAATAGATAGAGTATTTGCGATTAAAAATGACCATGATCTTTCCTTTATTCAACTAAACATATTTGGTGTTGCTTTTTTGCCTTTAATTAAGGGATTATAGCCTATTTAAACTTTTTCAAAAAAAAATAATAATAATTAGTATTAATAATAAAGTTACATATCTGAAAGTAGCGCTGCGAAAATTTAGTATTTAATAATAGCAGTGTAAGTAATGTTTAAATCAGGGAAGGAAAATAATAAAAGTTTTTTTAATTTTAACCAAAAAATCAACAAGTTGTAATCGTCGTAAAACAATTTTAACTATACTCACGCATTTGTATTCATACGTCCTACTGTAATTTAGAACGATTTTTATTTTTCGAGTTTAATAAATAAAGATTAATGGCCTTATTCATAAAAAATAAAGTAGGTTTAAAGAGCTTTATAAATTGACGTTTTCATGCATTTTCCAATTTATAAACCTTTTATAAAGCTACTTTATTTTTTATGAATAAGGCCATAAATATATTAATTATTTTTGAGTTTTATTTTTTCACTTAAGAATAATGATCATATAAAAAACTCAAAAGCTATAATAGTGTAATTTCCGACATATTCTTTCAGAGGTAGCGACAACCTAATAAAAGGAATAAGTCCCACACTTTCCAAGTCAAAATTTCAGTAATTCTCGAGTTTAATGTACAAATTGAAAAAAAAAATGTCAGGAGGGGTACCAATCGGAGAGTTTTTATCCCTGTATTAACAATTCGGAGGTGGAGGGTTAATATTGACATTATTATGACAATTGCACGCTCAAAAATTCACTAAATCACTAATATTCTCTTTTATTACTTTTTTTTAACATGTTCAGAAAGTACATAAATTTTTAAAACAAAAGATTGTTTAGTTTGTTATTAATAAACAAGTAAACAATATTCCCGAACTGAAACGCGAAAATGCAAAATGGCGTATAGTGCTGCCACTTTAGTTATATTTCGTAATAATTGATTATTTCTTATATGGCGTCTGCAATGTTAAGTACTTTTCGGTTTTGTCATAAAAAGTTTTATACACACTTTAATTTTCTCTTATCTTATTTAAAAGCATGTATATATATGCATTTTTATAGATATATATATGTATTTATGTATATGACATTTTCTTTTAAATCGGTAAGATTCATATTACCTTGAGCTATTTATACATAAAATTCTTATATATAAATATATCTGACTGATTTAAAAGAAAACCTCATATGTATATGTATGTACATATGCAAATCGTCAAAAGCAAGAAGAATGAACCAAACAAGAATTTTATACAAGGAGTGCGCGGCGCGTTCGGACGCAGGGCGAGGAGCGCCAGCACAGCGCGGGGTGGCGAGCCAACGCGAACCGCCGCTTAAGAGACAACATTTACTTTTTGTATTGAAATAAGATCGTTTGGCTTTATTTCTCATATTTAAAACTTTTGCTTATGGCTGTACTTCACTTTCTCCATGGAAATAAAGCCTATGGCCTTATTTCTCCATGTGAAGTGAAATAAAGGTACATGGCTTTATTTCCTATGGCTTTATTGCACGGCTCCCTGCAGGATGCATATTGTTTTTCAGTGTTACTATGTACAACTACATATCGATAGCGCACTGGAAGATCGGCCTATCTCGGCAGCCAGTTCGAAAACGCCCTATCTCAGAAAGCTTTTCAAGAACGTCCTAGTTTAGAATTTGAATGAAAAATGCCCTATCTCAGAATTGGGTTGAAGAACGCTCTATATCAGCATATTTTTAATGTATTTTCGTTTTAGATAGGGCGTTTTTGAACCGAATTACCAAATTCAACCAAACCCTGAGATAGGGTGTTATACAATAAAATTCTGAAATAGGACGTTCTTGAAAAGTTTTCTGAGATAGGGCGTTTACACAGAGCCAGGTTTCATGAGCTAAAATTCAAACAAATAAAGTATTCTAAGTTCCATTTAAAAAAATTGTTCATACATTTTTTGGTTTTTCTTAAAAAAATTATTTCTTTTTTGCGATCTAATTTTCTTATGGCGTCGAAATCTCTCAATATATTTTTGAATACAGATATGCACAACAACAATGTTTTTTTTTTCTATAGTGACCGACCTGATCTAGAGCACATCTACTCATTCAGCAAGTAAAATTATCATTATTAATCCGCAAGAAATGCAAAATATTAATTTCTTAATTTCATAAATATACCTACACATCTAAAGGGTGTCCCAAAACTCTGCACCTTACTTTTTAGGGTGCAAGCTTGCTGATATTAAGATGTTAAAAAATTTCTTCAATTTCGTCGTACATTGCACCACTGTCACCTTAATCGCATTTGAAGTGAATTGATCACCAAATTACTCTGCCTTAATTAATTGTTTTTATTACAAGTTATTCAATTAAAAAATATTCTCATAGTAGGCAAAGCAGTGCCATGATTGGTCAAATTGATTTTTAAAGAAGTACATTAGTAGATAATGCAATAAAGCTGAAGTAGAACTTTGAACGTCAAATGTTTCATTATTTCCTACTCGAAATATATAGTGCGGTATTTTGAGGCACCCATTATCCTTATCACGTATTCATAAGTATTTCTAAAAGGCGAGCATGTCCCGTGACTAGTTGCGCGAGAGCAATTAATTTTAGCGCGCGATGCTTCCATGGCGCTAATCGCATACATAGTAACAGCTCTTTACAACCGCACGTATAATTAACTTAAGATTGAGGGCGTTAGAAAAAGTAATATATAATTGATTAGTGCAAAAAATAGGTGACGATGCTGTATGTATGTATGTGCAAGCGCAAATTGATAAAGATGCTTTATAGTCAGCCTCATAATTAATTTGTTTTCGCAGACAAGTGTTTTCATATTTATTTATTTCACTTACCGAATATTACCCTTGTTTGTGCCGTATTTGATGTGATTACACAAGGCCTCGAACATGCCCCTTGTTGTGGTCACATGACGGCAATCGAACACCTAAATGAAAAACATAAAATAAAATTAAAAAGAAATTTGAATAATGGATCATTTAAAAACTACTAAAAAGAAGAGATTCAGTAGCGCTTGCCTCGTGATGCTCAAGTTGAATTGATAACAAGTTCATTTTACATATACATATATATACTGGTAGCAGAAATGATAGACGCGTCGTATTTTGACCAGTTTTGGCTATACATACATATTTCTTTCGTTTAGTGTAGTTGGTTATGCAACAAACACCATATAAATTCACATTTCATACATTGTACAAAAATTATAAAAACTCGACAAATTTTCTACACACTTTCAAGCGTGTTATTCAGAAAAGACACGATTCCGGGATGTAGGATATAGTACAAATACCTTAAAAATACCGTTGATTTTTGATAACTCTTTTTGCGATATAAATTGTGTTTTTAATTATATGCAAAAATAAATGCGACAAAAAAATTCGAATAAATCGCCGGAAATTTGCTATAAAACTTCATACAAAAATTTTGGTGAGAATTTCTTGAATTTGTAAAATTTTTTTTACAAAATTTGAAATGTGGATTTATATGGCTTTTGTTGTAAGATAGACTAGGGAAAACTGAGCCGAATTTTTTCATGGCTGCTTTTATCATTTTTATAATCAATCCTATTTTATCAATTCAACAAACTTAATATATGTATGTATATATTTACGCACCTTCAATTTGGACCACTGTATACGTCCGATACAACGGGAAGCATTACGCCAGGCTGCCTTGGCACCAAAGGTTAACTCAGCTTCGGTTAATTGATATTCGCCAGTGGCTTCAATGCTCTGCTGTACCTCCTTCCAGCGGGCCTCGTGGCGGGGACTCGAAGCTCTGTGATGAAAAAAATAGATAAAATGGAGACAACTTAAAATGAATTTCACAGAAAATTTTTAAGATACAGTTTGTAAATTTTTTGTTGTTAATTTGATAATCCCTAATTTTACTTTTTTTTTAAATGGAAGTGCATTTCTTTCAAGAACTAACGTGCGTTTTCGGTAAGAATGTTATATCTCTAAAAATCACAAATGCTGATTTAAGGTTTTTAGTCAGGCCTTTCCCTTTATTATGAGAAGCAAAACATTTAGTAAAATTTAATCCAGAGAACAAATTTTGCCCCCTAGCTTGCTGAAAGTGTGGTTATTTTCAAGCAAAACAATTAGACCGCGAATATTGCAATTACACACGCCTGGTTTGAAAACTTATTTTGATAGGACTTTGAGAGTCCTAAAAACGGTTAAAATTGAAATTTTTTCTTAACTTTTTTATTTATGTCTCGATTTCCAAATATGATATATCGTTGAAAAGATATTCTTGAGTACTATATAAACATTTTTCTTTTACGTGAGGACCAACCCGATTCTTATAAATGATTTCTTATAAATGAGCTACAATCGTGAGGTATGTTAACTTCAAAACCATCAAAGATAAGTTAATTGTATGTATGTACTTACTTTTTCATTGAAGCAAAATACTGTTCCAAAAAGTCCTTCGCTTGTCCGAGTACTTCTTCTTGCTGGCGTGGCTGCAACGAGGCTGTGGAAAAGCCCATGACACTGCCCATACACTTCGATTGGGAACATGACAAGTTCTTAAAAAAAAGTTATAATATTTACATTTTAAGGTAATAATACTTATTTAAAAAAAATGTATTGAGCTGTACAATGTAAACGAAAGTGGAAAAAATCTTCTCATAAAGAACTTGTTTGAGATGGAAAATTTGAAATTATATCAAGCAAAGGTTAGCACTTCCTGCCAGTGCAGTTGAAGTTTGAATGGCATGAAATAGTCCTTGGGCTACACAAAAATCCTGCTCTTGTGTCCGCCTAGACGCATCCTTGGCAATTGCGCAGCCCAAGCACTGGATACGGTAACCCACCCATCTGAAGGCTTGGAACACGGAGCAAAAAGAGAAAACTTTGACATATTCGGCTTCGAAGCCTGCAGTCTCTATCCACCAGGAGGTGCGGCTATAAGCCTTGTCTTGTAGCAGGCGGCTCGCTATTCAAATGTGACCTATTCGACATGAACCTTCTGATGGCCGCCAAAGCAAAAAATGAATGTCCGGGCCCTGATATCACTGCCATCCTGTAGATACGTTAGACAGGGAAAGACCATGCCACTATGCAGGGAACGCAAATTTGATGTCGAGTTTTCATCCAATTCCTTTGTAGGAAAATTTTGAGTGCGATGTTTCGTAGCTCATTAAATTTTGGTATAACAAAGGGCATGTTTCAAAATACTCAAAAATTGCGTTAATTTTTGACACTATCAGCAAAAAATTTTACGAAAATAAACTTGATTTTTCAGCAACTTGAATCTTGCACTTTTTTACACTAAAATTTAATGAGCTACAAAACTGCATATTTAGATTAGGTAAAGATCAAACAATGTTTTTGGCCGCCTAAATCGCCTAAATTTACCACTGTGAATCGGCAGTTGACTGATTAAACTGTGCGACAGTAAATTTTACACACAAAAAAATTAATATATTTGCAAAACTATGGGAAAATTATAGTAAAATATGTACTTAGTTTTTCTCTCTGACGTCAGGATTTTTTTGAAAAGACTTTGAAATTTAACAAATATGATTATTTCAAAAACTTACTCAAAAAATTCGGTGTAATGTAGAATAACAATAAAGGTATCATATAAAAGAAAAAAATCTGTAGATATGTAACAGAATGCATTTTTTGGTGTGTAAAGACGAATGAGTATAGAAAATGTCTTTAAAAAATTGTGCCCTAAATATCCTTGAAAATTTGCAAGATTTAGTTTTGAAAAAATTATTGTTTGAGGACTAATATACACACGACCACATCATCAAATTTCGTCCTGCAAACTTTATTAACTTAAAAAAAAGATACAATTTATTAAAAGCGCATTTTCAATAACTATTTGTGTTTGTAAACCAAAAAACTTTATTGGTTTTAAGTTCTACAGAATTATCTCTTTCATTTGGTACCCATATCGTTATTCTACACTGCACTGATTTTTTAAAATAATTTTTTGAATTAATCACATCGTTAAAATTTCAAAGTCCTTTGAAAAAAACCCGACGTAAGTGTGAAAAACTAAAAACGCAGTTTTACTATATTTGGCCCATAGTCTCGTGAGTATTTATATCCATTCTTTCGTGTGTTTTGAAATTTTTTTTGCTTTTGTCACACGGTGTTATATACCACTATATACCACTGGATTACCGATTAGAATTCGGCTCATTGAACACGTGAGTACTGAGTGGAAAACCCAAGATGCAACGTTGTAGACTCCTTCTTAGACTGCGGGCGGTCAAAGGCACTTCTTCCACTGGCTAAGGACAGAGCCTCTAACCCGGCACTGTCCGGAAGGAATCCATGCGTGTTTTATTTCAGCAATTCCATAGGATCTTCTGGGTCAGGACTACACATTTATTGATATAAATAGTTTCCAACTTTTTTTTACACGTGTCCCTTGCAATATATTGCGCTGCTAATTCCTATAAAATATAGGAGTCTCCTGAAGAGAAACAGAGTTTTCCAATCGAAAAATAATGATTTTCAAGAATTCTATACCATTTCTGCTAAAAGTGTTTTTTCCCATATAAAATACACGGACAACTTTGAGCGCTTTGAGCAACCTCAAAATATTTTTCGATTTCAAAATAAAAAATAGGGGTATATTTTTTCGGTATAGAAAAATCCTAGGGGGTGAGAGCACAAAAGTTCCGACTTTTCCTTTTCACAAGTGAAGAGTTTGGAAGCATACAAAATAATTTCAGTATTGTATAGTCAATAAGTAAATATGTACAGTGTACATTGTAAACACAACTCGATGCATCGAAAAAAATACATCGATGTATGCAGGAAGGTTAAAAACATCGGTTTTATTCAATGTATCGAATAGCAAACTTCGATGTTTTCGATGGATCGATGTTTTTTGCATCCCTAAAGTGAAGCGCTCATACGAAAATAATAAAGAAAAAAAGTTTGCATTATATTTTTTGAATATTCCAGCATTTAAATTTTTTCACAGCCTTCGGTGAGGATTAGTTATTTTAATGCACTCCAGACATCTGCAGCGGGTGCATGATTTTCGTGTATACTCGATCATCTAACAAAACCCGTTTTGCATCGTTCTCTGTATACGAGCAGAAGTATTGTTCGTTATCGACTGAGCTCAAGACGAACATGTTGGCCACAACACCCGATTGCTTTTCATACATACTTGATTGGGTTCGGGTGCTTTGCAGCTCAATATACCCGGGTGTTCGAGTTTCAACCCGAGTGTGCACAAAATTTTCTTGATTGGCTTATGACGTTTTTGTTTCTACAAAAAATGTTGCCTTCTCATCGCGGTGTTCTTAGTTTTTGTGCGTAGAGGGTAAAGAGAAGGTTGAATTTTTCGGTAGTTTGTTTAAGTGTACATTTAACCATTTCTTATATTTTTGCTCATACAAAATGCGGCATCACGACGCCTACATTCATTTAGGTATAAATGTGTGTAGATCGGCTATGCCCAAGCCCTATACACTCGGTGCACATTTATTTTTTGTAAAAGTACTTATGTACCTACATAGTTTTAGGCTGTGTTCTAATATATACACACACAGCTTTCCACGCGAAACTATACGAAATAGATGCAAAAACATTTTTGTCTACTTCGCTTCTAATTTTTTCATTGCGTATGCACAAGCACAAAGCAACAACATTTTCGTATGCTTTGTGGGAACATATTGGCGCCAGTTACCTTCAGCGTCAATTTCTTTGTTGTCCTGCATTTTATCGCAATGTTCGGGTGTCCGTTTCATTGTTACACAAATTTTCGGGTTAGCTGCGGGTGTCCGAGTGTGGTGTTCGCTTGTGCTCAATTTATAGCGAGGGTGATCGAACAGACTCGTTCGTAACCAAAGCAGCTGTCGGGTATGCATCTCGATCGAACACATAGTAGCCGAGTGTGGCGTTCGCTTGTGCTTGATTTTTAGTGAGTGTGATCAAAAAGGCTCGATCATACTCAAAGCTGTTCTCTGATGCACTCAACTCTTTAAAAACCAACAAACTAGAAATTTAGCAGAAACGCAGAGCTATAAACTTTGTGTTGCTGCTTTGTGGCAAAAGTCTACTAAAAGCGCAAATGAGAATAATAAAATATTTTGACCGAAGGAAAACTGCCAAACTTGCACCACAAGCCAACGAGACTTGAAGGGATACTTGTAACATTTTTTGTAGCAATACGCTGAGGGCCATTAAGCCATAAACTATGGTTTGGCAGCAGGCAGGCAGCCATTCGAAAGAATTTCTCGTGGTTAGAGGCAGAGCAGAATAGCACAAGAACAACTCGAAGGCAAATGTCACTTGTTGCTTAAGCAATTAAAGATGGAAAGGCAGCAAGTAAAATTTAAAATTTTTATTTTATTATGCAAGTAAAAGTTACGCGTAACTGCGAGGTATTATGAATGACCAAAAGTTTATGAGTACTTAAGCTCTTCAAATGGTACACTAAAAGCTTGCTCTTATTTATGTAGATTTCGTTCTTTGTATTCTCAACACCGTTGCATACGCACCTCTTGTCCCTTCAGATGCAACTTGTCGTACACTTCTGGTTTGCCCTCGATATTCTTCAAGCGAATGGGACGCTGCATATGCGCCACAGGACAACCTCGGGAGGTTGAAGGACCTGCCTCATTTTTCTTGTGTTCATACAATTCTTCAGTCAGCTGCATATATTGATTGAGATGATTTATTTGCTTTAGATGTTCACTGATATCCTCCAAGCGATTGGCGAGCACATCATCACCCTTATCGGCCTGTGACTCGGCCAATTCCAGAGCGAGCTCCTCATCGATCACTAAGCCGAGATTGTTCTGATCGTCCAAAGTAGTGTAAGGCATTTTTGCGTAGCGAAGTGCACTAGGACTAAGCGCGAATTAAGAGATAAGGTCTTTTTTTTTTATATTTTAAAGAGCTAGCTGTTTTTATCTCAGCTAAAACATTTAAGCATTTAAGATCACGATTTTTTATTTTTATGTTTTTTTATTAAGCACCATGATACAAAAAAGAAGGTAGTTCCATTCATGATAAAATATCTATGTTTTTATCATGGTTCCATTCATGATACAAAAAAGAAGGTAGTTTCAATAAACAACTTTTGACGGATAATAAAATTTTTTGAAGTTTCATAAATTGTGAGTATTATCAACGGCCTTGCCACTTTGATAATATTAAAACAATAAATCGGAGTATTTTCTTTCCCATATTTATACCAATGTAATAACATTTCAAATCAAAAACCATTATTAGTGCTTGGTACTTTTTTTTACTTACGTGGTTTTTTTATTAAAAATATTTAAAATGTAAACTGTTAAAGGAGACTTCATTTTAACTGTTCTTTTCATTTTGTAATAAAAACCACGCGCGCATTATTCTGTTATTTTTTTGTTTTCTTATTTTGAATGCAATCTTGCGATTTAAAAGTCGAATTCTAAATAATGTTCTTCCCAAATAAAACCTTTTTATATTTTGGTTCAAATTTACTTTTACATTTCTCATCAGATTTTGCAAAAAATTAGGCTTTGTGATTAGCGCATCATCATTAAATTTCACAAATTCTTAATTTATGCAAAATACCTGAAGTCGGCTTGAAGAGATCGCCCTCCGATAAACAACTAACAGATCCTCGTTTAAAGTACAAAACCGTGTATCGACAAAATGCACAACTGTCACATACGCAGTTGCATTAATTGTTTGTAGAGAGTAAAAACACTCATATTTCAAAAGGTTCTCTTTTTTTACAAAGAAATCGCATTTCAGGACGAATGGATAAGGCTTGAGCCAAGAGCTTGTGTGAGCAAATCCCATTTTTGGCAAAAAATGTCAATTACGCGGTTTTGCAGAACGACGATACGCGGTTTTGTACTTTAAGCGACGATATGTAAGCATACACTTTCGTCATGCTTTCTGAACCTAGTCGTCAACCCCATTTTCGAAATCGTGTAGCCGGCATAATTTTCTAGTTTATCATATTCCACATCGTTGAATGTACTGATAAAATCTTCTGGTTAAAAAAAAATATTTCTTCTAGTGATCAGGTAGCATGAATTTGATGAAATGTCATAATTTTATTAAAAGTCAAATGGTTAACAACAACAACGAATGTCATTAAATGAAACTACCTTCTTTTTTGTATCATGGTTCCATTTAATGACATTCGTTGTTGTTGTTAACCATTTGACTTTTAATAAAATTGTGACATTTAATCAAATTCTTGCTACCTGATCACTAGAAAAAATATTTTTTTGAAAGCAGAAGATTTTATCAGTACATTCAAAGATGTGGAATATGATGGACTTTAAAATTATACCGCCTACATAATTTCGAAAATGGGGTTGATGACTAGGGTTCAGAACGCATGAGGAAAGTGATCAAAATTATACTTACATATCGTCGTTTATACTACGTTCAAATTTGCCCCGTTTAACTTGTTAAATGAAAAAGAGCTTTTTGGAAAACACAATCGTCCACATTGACCATTTAGAGTTAACCTTGACGGTTGTTTGATTACCAATAACAATTCGAAACAAATATTCAAAATCAAGTCTTTGTGTTTCAATTTGTTTTGTGCGAATGTCTGCTTCTTGATATTAACGCATACGGATAACTTATACCATGTCCCCACCGGAGCTAGCCACGTAGTTATGGCTATTGAGTTGGTTATCCCGATAACCCACTTGATTTAGCGTAGTTTCGCCATATAAAAATGACAGCACTTAACCATTTCACTGAGATGGTTAAAAGCTAACCAACTCGAAACCACGTCGAAAGTCTGATACAACCCTGTGTTTTCCCGCCATCTGTGGGTCATTAGCGTTAAAATGTAAAGAATTCGTTCCCTACTAGTGTTTGGACTCAACTAAGATCAGATTAGATTTACTCCGGTTTTTGAAAAAATTTGAAATCTAACCCTCTACTCCGCTTGACTTCAAATCTATTCCGTTTTTTTCATTCATGTTATGCCCCTCTTGGGGCTGTGTTTTGAGTGTTCACCACCGGTTTCAGTAAAAAAATTGAAAGTTAGCCAAATCTCACTGTTAAAAAGTAACTCTTTCATAGCAATGCGTCAATAAAGTAACTTCGTTATTTTTTGATGTATGGCTGTACAAATTGGCGGATGCAGAACTTAACTTAACTTGTTAAAAAATATATGTAGAATGAAATTTATATAAAGTAGAAAAGGTTTGCTTTTTAAAAAATTAAGTGTTAGATACGTTCTACTATATAGAAAATGCTAAAAATTACCTAAATATGTAACATATTATCCTTACATTGCCCCGCGTTCTTATTTTGCATGAATAGAAAATATTTTAGTCAAACAATTAATGTCAGAAATAAAAATAAAAAATTCAATCTAGTACGGAAAATTTGGTTTTGCTCCGATTTTTGCAGTAATTTAGTCCTGAATCCATTTTTTGAGGTCCGAACACTGTTCTTTACATTTGTACTGTTTTATAAACCTCAAGCCGCAGTGTGGACAGCAATAGTTAGTGATGTGGTTAAGTTCGATTTGAGATGGTTAACTTTTTGGTGGGGACATGGTATTAGAGACTTCAAAATGTTTAGTTCGTATGCACTATTTATCTCTGCGTACGATGAGACCTCATGGGAAATAACTAATTACCGCCTGGGACTCTTTTTAGACAGGCAGACATGCATACAATTATGATATTTTTTGATAATTTTTAATTTTTAATAATTTCCTGAATATAAATTTTTTGAACGTAGGCGTGTCAAATGAAAGCTTTTGGGTCTTTCTGATTGGCCGGAGCAGAAAGCTTTCTGATACAACTCTGCGCTGAACTGGTTTTCAAACGAGTTAAAGATTTAACCGGTTAAATTTTCCAACAACAATTGCATGGGATTTAAATAGTTTATGAACTTCTTTTGTTCATTGAACTGGTTCAAGCCCATTTAACATGTTTAGCTCGTCAATTTGAACGTAGTATTAAAGTACAAAACCGCGTATCGTCGTTCTGCAAAACCGCGTAACTGACATTTTTGCCAAAAATTGGATTTTCTCACACAAGCTCTTGGCTCGAGCCTTATCCATCCGTCCAGAAATATGCTAGCAAGAAATGCGATTGATTTATAAAAAATATAATAATTTTGAAATATGAGTGTTTTTACTCTCTAGGAAATAATTTATGCAACTTCACATACGCAGTTTTGAATTTTGTTGATACGCGGTTTTGTACTTTATACGATGATATGTTAATTGTTTATTGGAGGGTGGTCTGTTTAAGCCGACTTCAGGTTTTTGCATACATTAGAAACTTTAAGTTCAAAATTTGTGAAAGCTAATTTGTTGCAAAATCTGATGAGATAATTAAAAGTAAATTTAAACCAAAATATAAAAAGGTTGTATTTGGGAAGAACATTCTTAAGAATTAGATTTTTAGATCGCATGATTGCATTCAAAATAAGAAAACGAAAAAATAACAGCATAATGCGCGCGTGGTTTTTATTATAATATAAAAAGAACAATTACGATGAAGTCTTCTTTAATAGTCTATATTTTATATATTTTGAATAAAAAATAGTGCGAGCTACGTAAGTAAAAGAAGTACCAAGCACTGATAATGGTTTTTGATTTGAAATATTACAACATTGGTATAAATATGGGAAGGAAAATACTCAGATTTATTGTTTTAATATTATCAAAGTGGCAAGGCCGATGATAATACTCACAATTTATGAAACTTCAAAAAAATTTATTATCCGTCAAAAGTTGTTTATTGAAACTACCTTCTTTTTTGTATCATGTTAAGCACCATGGTGTAATAATAACAAGGTGTTGTCAGTAACTTAACCTCACTTTTTCGGCAGGTCTATTCCGGTCACGCATTTTAAAGTAGTAGAAAAAGTACTAATTATTTACCACTTTTAATCCGTTCGTGCATACTATTTCAAATTAAATGTAGAAAAATGTTTAATTACAGGCTTATAAGCCTGAATATATGTTTGTATCGTAAGCTCCACACAGGTTGCACATATTTTGTAACTTTTAAACAAGTACAGGCCGTAAAATAAGGCAATTTCCTATAAAATTGTAAATGATTTTTTAAATAGATTAGTAATAATAATAATAGATTGGCGCTTACACATTTGGCCGAGCTTCTCCTCCGACTTGCGGCGTGCGCCTTGATGTTGTCACACAAAGCGGAGGGACCTACAGTTCTACGCCGACTCCGAACGGCGATTGCATTTTTATGAGAAGCTGTTTTTCATGGCAGTAATACACTCGGTTGTTTGCCATTGCCTGCCGAGGGATGACCGCTATTAAGAAAAAACCTTTTTTCTATATTTTTTGCTATGTTGCTTTGACCAGGGCTTGAACCCAGCTGCTGCGGAGTGGAGCGCGCACTGCTTACCACTACGCCACAGCGGCTGACATATAGATTAAAACACATAAATATCGATAATATAAGCGAAGTCGTAATTTAACCATGCTGCCGCTCTATTCTAGTGTATCGGAAGTCCATTTGGCTCGATATTATGGCAATGCAGCAAAAGATATTTAATATAAAAAAATCGCCTTTCCGTACGATTTTTGTGTACGTCTTTTTCCATTGATAACGACGATATCTTTTATATTTTATATTTTGAGGACAAAAATTATACAAATCCAGCAATTTTAAATATTAATATCGTTCTGAAAACACCAAGTTCTTTCAAAATCACGATAAAATTAAATACTAAAATGGAGTATTTTAAATACAATTTCCCAACTAATAGAATTATAAAAAATTAAGATCCGCAGCACTGAAAATAAGCATGCCGATCTTGTCAAAATTACAACAAACACGTCGCTACTGACAACACCTTGTTATTATTTCACCATGGTTAAGCACCAAGTCACTTAAGAAACTTTAAAATTTTATTTTTATTTTTATTTTTATTAAGCGTCAAGTCACTTAAGAAATTTTGATATTTTATTTAAATATAATACGAAGACGCAGCCTTCCTTTATTCACACGGAATTATTCTTTCATTAATAAAATTTTTTGCGTGCAGAAAATATGCATAGTCTCAAGGATACGCTGTGGCAGCGAATTCTTAACAACGGGAAACTGAACTCAACGCGATTGCACCGTTATTCGCTTTCTTAGCTACATATGTATATTCTTTGTATATTCCGTATTTGGAAAATGTTGCCTTATTTGGCGACCAGCACCGACTGTACCCAAGCAGCGCGTGACTGGGGTTTATGTAAACTCACAAAACTGCCGAGCTGTTTGCCTCTTTCTGCTACATGGCTGCATCATCAGCACGGCGTCAATACATTGCGAAAAAATAGCAGCAACCACAGCAGCCGTGGTAAAGCACACAGCCGCTTTGAAAACAATGATAAGACCAGGCCATTATTTTACTGAGCGAGGTTTTGCTGACTCTGTGGAGATCGCATCATCCATGTCACATGGTTTCTAGTTGATGCACGTGACTGTATAAACGTTTGTTGGTATGGGTTCTAGCGGCAGATAACGTATTGGGGAAAACACAAATACGAAGCGCGAGAAGGCGTTTGGTGGCGGTGCAGAGCCAATCAGCTTTGAAGTTCGAATTACAATAATATTCGTTATAGCCGAAGCAAAAAGACGAAGCAATGATAACAGAAAATATGTATGAAGATGTACAGGGCTCATAAAAATTATTAAAAAATAAATAAAAAATGCCAAAACAAATTTTTGCACTACATAGAGAATTTGTGACTATTAGACCAATTGGAGCAAAGCTTGGGTTGTCCAAAAAATTAAAAACCATAATGCGAGTGGTGCCTATCTTTCAAATCGAACCAAAGTCTACGAATATTCAAACCGAAAACTCAGAGAAAAGTATCTGTCTTTTGAAAGCGGTACCTGAACCTAACGATGTTTTTTTTTCATAAGAAAGCTAATAAAATAACATGTTTATTTATTTATATGAACGCTATGTTTGGTTCAGCATAGGTCCATTACCTGTGTGATACCACTGCGATTGGTTACTGCTAAGATTTAGCGAAAAACTCTGTGTGCGAAGATTGAAGTTTCCGCAGCCTTGAAAAAGATGAGCAGCTTAAGAAGTAGTATTGAAATGATTTTACCACGTCACCGTCGTAGTAGCTGCCGCAAATGGTATACGGTGTGTTATTAGTCTAACCGCTCGACAACCAATTGAACTATATCCGTCAATATCCCCAGAAAAAACTTGAAGTTTCCCATATCCTCGCCCAGCGTTTGCGGAACTGGAATGAGATCCATCTGTGTTGTGCTTATAGTTAAAGGTGCCTTTCCTGACAAACTTCTCCGCTACGCAATTGTTTGCAATATTGCTAAGGCTTAACGCCCATTCAAATCTTTTGCTACCTTTTTATTGGCGCTGTAATCGCCTAAGCGATTCTGGCGGAGTACAACAAAGCGAGTTAAATTCCAAGTAAGGTCAAATCCTTTTAGAACTGGAGCGTTTCTGTCCATACGTACGACAGGACCAAGTCAACGGATCCCCCGCACTTTAATCCGCCGAACTATGTCTAAATATATTATTGTAAAGCTCACATAGCTCATCGTTCCATCGCCTGCGGTATTCGCCACCAACTCGCAAAGGCCCCTAAATCCTACTCTTGAACACTTCAATGGCTGCTTCATCATGCACTAGTGCCATACACCAGCACGGGCATGATGAGTGACTTACAAATTGTAATTTTTGTGCGACGAGAGGGGACTTTACTTCTCAATTGCCTACTCAGTGCAAAGTAGCACTTGTTGGCAAGAGGGATTCTCCGTTGGATTTCAAAAATTTTACCCGAGTGATTAAGTTCTGCGACTCTTATTATCTTTTCCCAATTCCGACGGGGCTGGTGGTATGGCTCAACGCCATTTTCCGCAGCAATTTAAGTCTGCCTTCAATTTATTCAGACTGGGTTGAAAGATAGGCAAAGTTCCGATTGTCACTCGGCAATCAGAGCAGATATTTGCTCTACGTTCTGGCCATTGCTGCCATTTCTTTGAAAACACTATAAGACTAAATTTGAAGGTCAGTGGGGGGCTTCCTACAAAACTCCCCTTCACCGATCCTTGCGTCAAGCCTCGGCCCGTCCGTGTAGAAGTTCCCCGGTTTCTACTTCCAACTACGACGTCCAGCCGTTAGAGCAGCAGAGTGCCACTAATGCCTCATTCGCTGTCTTCGCTGTGTTGGACTTCCACCAGAATTAAGGTCAAGTACTTGACTCAATCAGAAAGCACAAATAGTAAGACTCCAATTGCAGGAAGAGTCGCGTGTGGTATCCTAGACAAGATGGATTCCTTATTGCTGTTGGTGAATCACTTAGTCACTGGGTTTTAATTATTCGGCATCCTCTGCTCTTCAACCCGTCTAGCAAGCAGGTCTTCTACGACGCAATCTAAAGAAGGTGTTAAAAAACGCAACCCAGTTTACCTTATGCTTTTAAATTAGTGCGAGTACATAACTAATGAATGAGACGAACTTGGAAAATAAAACCAAACCAGTAACTCATTTCCTAACTTTTTATTTAATGTAATATTTTTTATACAATACAGAATTAATAAAAACTGGGAATTTCCCATAGAAAAATCACCAAGTGATTAGGCATTCCAATTACACATTTACACATGTACATACATATGTACGGGCAGTGAAATCACCTTCCGGCATCCCCAGAATTCGTCATCGTCTCATTTTAAATATCAACACGCGTATGTACATAAATAAGTACATATCTTCAAGTAAATGTAGCACTTGCAGTTATTGTTACGAATTCTTATTAATGCATATTTGTAGATACATAGTTATAGGCTTCTGTTTTCAAGCGAATATAAAAGTATACCTTTTTACATCTGGCTCATAATTTCCTTTGAATAGACTGTGCTGCTATGTTTTTGAAGGAAAAAAAAATTCTTGACTCTGCACCGTTACCTAAAATAAAGGTTACTTTAATGGTCATAAGTAGTACATACAAAGTATTTTGCTGTCGCTATGAACTTTGCCAATAATCTTTTTTCCAGCAGTAAGCTTTTGTTCTACGCTCAAAATAAACACATCCATGAAAATTTCAAAATTAAGAAAACAGGCAAAATTTAGACGAATTTCTGCAATTAAAAAAAAATAAATAAAGTTTGAAATTTTCGTGGATGTCATTATTTTGTACGCAGAAAAAAATAAAGCGATCCCCCTTACAAAGTTTAGATGTGGATATTTTAAGAACTCCCCTACTGTTTACCGCAAACACAACAAGTTCTCAAGTGATGAAGTTGTTTACAAACATTCCTAAATTCTGCAAATGATATTTATTTACATACATGCATACATATAAGAAGATTAGGTATTTTTCAACAATGGCAATCGTATTCACTACAGAAGCCCTCAAAATAACGAAATAAAGCGTACTGAGATAGAAAAGCTTCTACGAAATTTCGTAATTCGATTCCTAAAAGTAAATTGAGTGGTTAATGCATTAATAGTATATGAATGCTTCACTTTCCAAAGAGATTAAACCGACTAACAAAAAGTTGAGAGATGCGATCAAATAATGTAAAATTTTTTTTTATGCTCTTTATAATATAAACTGTTATTACAAATAGTATATATTATTATATCTTTAATATAAATAGGCCATCTAAAAACTGTATTTACTCGACAAGTACTACTTATATCAATGTGTGTCTTAAATTTGTAAATACAAAAATAAAAATTTATAATATTATGTTAAAATGAATGTGGTTAAGTATTAAACTAGTTAATGAAATTACACACACAGAGTGAAAAGATGCTAAATCCACTTTTTATGAAAACTCGTATTTTAATACAGGGGCTAGAGAAATTGAAAAATCATTGTTTCAAAAACGATAAAGGCACTTGTTTTATTTATTCTTATTTAAATTCAATGAAAGGAAAATTTGCTAAATCCAAAAGAAGCACCGAAAATCCGATAAGCCCAAAATAGTACGAAATCTTTTAATAAAGATCGAATCCCTCTAATTTGTATGGAATTTTGCTTTTCTTAGAACGGTCAAATGTCGTTTTCAAGTTTCTTTCCTCTCCTGTAAAATTTTTTAAAAGGAATATAGCATTAAATATTTGAAAAATTAAATAATGCGGAATTATTAAAATTATATATTTTTTATAATATTACAAAATCTAAAATTTTGGTTAATCTGAGTGATGAAAATGATACAAATTTTGAAGCGTTCTGTTCGAAATACAGCTAAAATCTGAATAGAAGGTGGAAAGCTTCAGGCACCAAAGTCAAGTGTTGTCACAGATCTTAGTCAAAGATCTTGGTTATTGTCCGATTTTTAAAATTTTCGGCCATGTGGTATGCTGTACCTATACCATGTGGTATGCTGTGCTAAGTTTGGCTACGCCCATTTTCGAAAAGTGTATAAAATTCTTATTTTTCGTCTAAAACTTATTGTAAATATCAATTTTGAGTGAATAATCTTCAGTAGTGACTAAAATATCGCAGTTTTCGTATTTCTGAAAATTACCGTTATATGAGAGGTAGGCGTGGTTATTGCCCATTTTCAATACCATCCGTCCTACGCCCGAAAGAAGTGCACGTACCAAGTTTCGTTAAGATATTTCAATTTTTACTCGAGTTATCGTGTGCACAGACGGACGGATGGACGGACGAAGTCGACGCTTAATCGCTTTCTCAAATCATAGTCATCTTTTACTCCATGTAAAATTTTTCACTCGTTCGTTTTGGCGAGAAGAACATTTTCACCGTTAATTTTAGCGTTTTGAAATATCTAAAATTAAAAAAAAAATTAAAAATTTCAAAAATTACAAAATGTATGTAGTTGCGACAGATATTCTGGTAAACTCTTGAAACTTCACAGATATTTATGTATGTTGTATTTGATGTCAACGTCCATTGCCTTTAATATGAATATTCTATTTGAAAACTTCGCAAAAAAAACTTAAAATTTTTTCGAGAGACAATGAACAATTTCGGTACTTTTTTGCCTAAATCGACGTTTTAAAGCTAAAATTGCTCAAATACTTGATTTATTTTTTATTGTACTTGTTTCTGGAACTCTATTGATTGAAATAAATGCAAGCACGCCGTCTTCAAAAGAGGCACAACTCAAAATTTGTAATTTGAAATTATGCGCTAAAAATGTACACAGAACTTTTATTTACCATTCAGCAAAATCTGGAGAAAACTTTTGTTATAATTTGTTAAAAAACCCTAGATTAGAGTATCCCTTGTCCATATGATTAGCAGGTGCTGACAAATAGTTTTTAACATTTTCTGGCAAACGTGCGATTTTGAGTTGTGCCCCTTTTGAAGATGGTGTGCGATATGTATATATAATTAAAGGCCAAGCTGTTATCATATATTCTACTGAATACTTAAATTCACTTTAATTGCCAAACAATAGAACACAATGCTAAGTAAACTGGAAGTCGACGGGCGGCAAAAAAATTTTATAATCTAATGGCCTTATTCATAAAAAATAAAGTAGGTTTAAAGAGTTTTATAAATTGACGTTTTCATACATTTTTCAATTTATAAACCTTTTATAAAGCTACTTTATTTTTTATGAATAAGACCTTAAAAATATAAAATAGAAGGTTTACTCCTGCGTAGCGCATATTTTAACCTACCTTCGGGAAACTGGCTTTGCACAGCGATGGCACGGGTTCGATCCCTGCTAAAGTCTAGAAAAAAGAAGTCTGATGAGGAAATGTAGTGATCTCCGAAAGAGCTGCTATAACTTTGTTGCTTTTTCGATTTTCCCTGATAAACAATCGTGGTACAAAGCTCAATAACAATATTAATAGAAAAAAAAAAATTTATTTTGTTTATATTTTTATGGACTAAATGAATGGAATATTACCTTAAAGAATTTGCTTGAAGCTTCTTCTAGCCTAGCCCTTGAAAGATTTAAGATGTTTTTTGTATGAACATTCAGCTAGAATTGCATCTTGAAATTTTTTAGCGCTGGTAAACTAGTATTATATAAAGTTACAATAAATATAAGTAAAGACTATACTAAGTGCCTTCACACTTCAATTTAAGACAATTCAATTCATATGTAGATATTTACCCATTTGCCTCGATCGCATTTTAGCATAATTGGCTAAAACAATATCCATAAACAGCAGCCCAAAACCAATACACATGCTGACCACAAGTTTATTGAGCTGTATGTTTGCATTTTCAGGATATCATTGGCACTTACCTCTTTGTTAAATTTTGCAGTGTTCAAGCAAATTCGGAATGGTAATCAAAGCTAATTATCAGGCCTTACCTCTGTGTGTGGCAGGGATGTAGCAGGGATGGAATATTAAATTTTCAAATTTTCAAATTGTGCCTATTTTCGGAAAAAATGTCCGCCCATCGGTGCCGAGTCGAAGGATCTCTTCACTGAAGCGTCATTATCCATGCGAACAACATGAACAATGCCAATGAAAATATGAAATATTTGCCTGCTAAGTTATTTGGGTACTTATAAATTAAATGGAAGTACAATTGTATCCACTTTTTCATCACTGGTGTGAATATATACTTATATACTTACATACATTATAGGTGCATAGCTAGGCTTATCGAAGTTCATACAAAGCATCTGATTGTAAGGACATTTGGTTTATAATTTTTTTGTTAAAATAACTAAGAGTTTAAAAGGTAAATTATAAATAAAATTACAAATATACATTTATGGTTTGTGGCAAGTTTGAAGTGAGAATTTAACAAATTGAGAATGTAGTGTTGTGAGCACTGTTGCCAACTTAGTGCTTTTCGCGCTAAATTTAGTGCTTTTCTTCACCCAAAACGCGAACATTTTTGAGTTTGGTGCTTGGTGCGTTTTTTGGTGCTTTTATTTTTTTTGAGTTTGAAGACACCAATCTGTAAATCTTAAAAAAAAAATCAAAGCTAAATTAATAGCAAACGTAAATGTTTTAGCAACTTTACAAAAATGGAAACAAAATCATAGCACAATGACAATCGTAAGCGAGCATATGTTTTCCCACTATGCGTTCAAATAAGGCACGTTAAAAAGGGAATTCAAATTTCGAAATCATAAGAGACCGCAGTATAGATTTAAAATACCACATAGCTCATGAAACTTCAGTTTTTGTTTTTGCTTTCGTTTGAGAGGAATTGTAGAAAAAATTATGCAAAACGAAGAAATATTTAACTTATGAACAGTCAGAGAAAAATTTAAAATTTTTTCATTTATTTAAATCGGCATCCCTACGAAAAATAATTGTTATGCGCATAAAGTCCATTAATGAGTATTGAATAAAACTTTGGTGCTTTTTTCGAGAAAAAAACGCGATTTTTCTTAGGTGTTAGTGCTTTTTCAAGCTCAAAACTTGGCAACACTGGTTGTGAGTATGTATTCGTATGTGTGTATGTATATGTCTGTATATTTGTATTTGTATTTGCATAAGGTACACATAGTCGGATAGCGTGTGAAGTAATTCGAGCATCGAATTTAATTTAAATACCTAACAACAATACATGTTTGTATGCATACATAACTACATATTTATGTACATAAGTAGATGTAAATGCTTATGCAAATCGAAACTAAGTAGCATTATTTAAAACAATCATTTGTGTATTTGCCTCAAGTGGACAAGTTTTGCAAATATGTATAACAACAGCATAATTTGTAATTGAGTAGTTCAGTGATTGTGTGCCATTAGCATAATTACATAATTACATTTATATATTTTAGTACAATTCGAAGAATCCACGCGAGATAATTTCCAATTTAAGTAATATTTTTTTTCAGTAAGTTTTGTGCTATATTTTATTGTAAACTTTGAATTTTTGATTTTAAGTTTAGAAATTTGAGTAAATTTTGAATTTTAAGCTTTATAATTTTCTCAGGTGTGATTTTACAATGTTTTACGCCAGGGTATACATATGTATGCTTCCTTTACGGCTGTGATGCCATACGTATACGCGCCGTAGCCCGCGATTTGGTATGTATTTCAGCTGTTCGTAGCGTGATGCCGAAAATATCCTCGTGATAACGATTTGCGTCCTTTAGAAAGCAAATAGATAGAAGAAAAAATCAACAATTTTTTTGTGGTTAGTTTGATAATTTTCTGCTCTCGAAATACATATGCGGAAATATTTTTATAGCTTAGTAAGCCACCAGTAAGCGGCAAATAATAATAAGAAGAAGAGTAAGCATACGAAACTCTTAATAAAAAGCTAAAACTAGTTAAGCAAAAATTCTACTTCAGAAATAAGTAAAACGACTATGATGAATTCGAGCCACTAAACTTTTCCCCCGCTTTTATAGAAATCGTTCTTCAAAATTTGGCACTATCGGGGACAAAGCGAAAACGCAAACCACTACCTTTATGTCGCTGGATGGAAAAATTTAAGTGTTTTACAGTGATTGAGTTCACCCTAATCAAGGACAGATATGATCTGTATGCGACTTTTTTTGTTGAAACCTCAATGCCCATTAAAGTAAGATATAGTACTCTCCGATTATCGACGGACCGATTTTGTTCTGCCCTGGAGATTTGAATTCGTTCCCATGAACTTTTACCAAAATAGAACACCTTTTAGTGCCACAAGAAAGGAGCACCGCCCAAGCTGTTAGTGGTACCAAAATCGGCTGGAAATCAGAATATTAGGGAAAATGCCATTCAAATCCTCAAATTAGGGAACCATCCTTCTATGATCACAGTGGCGCACGCTTTACAATTTTCACCCAATAACAAAGTAATCAGCATTACGAAACCTTAGAAACTTTGTATCTAAACAATGAGCTACGAAATAACTTGCATTGAGGGCGTTTAGTGCTAATAGAAATCTTCACTTCCGATACATTATTAGTTTACCATAAATTCTGACCCCTCCTAGAATTGGGAAAACATCTTAATCCGCATAGTAAGACAAAGAAATTGGAATCCATAAAAGATAAACTAAAGAGTAGTCGCAAGTCTTCTATGGTAGCATTGAGGAATAAAATTCTTGAGGTGTTTACATTGCGAAAATTCTTCCGAAGCCTCCATCATTTATTTATACCATCATCCCCAACCCACACATTGGATTTACACAGCTGTTATTCAACCGCTAGTGCTTAGCGGTGCCTTGGAATGGTGGCTAGTGATAAAAAAATAAGTATTTAAAACTGAGGCCTTGTGCATCACACCCGCGAAAGCGCTAAAGAAAATTTTTAACCCCTAATATGACAGTTAACAAAATAGTTATTTGGCCACCAAGGTGAATTTATACAAGGTGGTGTTGTTTGATCAGCTGATTTCTTCACCTTACATGTATGTTGTTTTTGCTTTTACTGATTTGACAACACACCCATTAAAAAAAAAATAACAATACATGTAAACTTTGGGGCGAATTGAGTTTTGACATAACACCCGTAATATAAAAGACATGTGGTTGTTGTTGTTGTATTCCTGCTACCACCTTGTATAAATTCGCTTTGTTTGGCCACAGTAATTAAGGTTAGCTAAGCGGTAAATGAGACCAAGTCGTTCCTCGTAATAGTTTAAAAAAGTAGCTTAAGAAAGGAGCTGAGACTAGTTTGTAGCTAACTATTAACTAACTAGCATTCGACTAGTGGTAACTATTTATTAACTATTTCCGTTGGCCGTTACTAACTACCATTGAAGGGCAATGACCGCAAAATAGTGAAAACTGGTTTCCTCTGCATAAGATGTCAACTAACTTGTAGCTAACTACTCTTGGACACAAAATTTCAAGAAGAAAAACAAAACATTTTTTTTTGTTCATTTACTTTTTTTTATTTATTTATTTACTTTATTTTATTACATTTCATATTCTGCTGTAGGTGGTCCGATATTCGAACACCGTGGGGCATAACTTCAAAATGATAATGTAAAATTTCTATCTTCCTTTTATTTGTCATGAATACGAAAAAGAACCTGCGAAGTTCAGAGAAAAGTGTATTGAAAGTAATTTTTGTGGGGATATTTAAATAGAAACTTGTAAAGAAAAGAAACTCCCGATAATGTGTGCATGGCTCTTGCACGACTTTACTACAAACTTAAAGTTTGTTTTGCCATAGCTAATTGAAAGTTAGTTATTTATCGAACTCCCGCAAAAAATCTAACTAGAAGTTGGTTATTTTAATCAATTGATAATTTTTTTTCTGCAGGGTATATTTCGAGTAAAACGGATGGAAGAAATAATTTCGGTCCGATCGCCACAATTTCCAATTCTGTACGGATGGATCCAAAATAAGTAAAGGGAGGGGGGGGGGGGGGGGGGGGGGGAGAGTGTAGTTATTTAGCCGGGAGCCTCGACTTGAATGGGCACCTAAGCTCCCGCGAAGCAGCCGCTACTGCTTTAGTGGGTGTTATGACAAACTCGGTTTGTGTTCAGCTATGGGTGCCAGGGCACTAGAAATGCAAATTATTGTAGTGTAGTACGTAAAATTTACGTATATTGCGAATAACGTGGGTAAAACTGTCTTATGATTCTAGAGTTATTAATATGTACATATGTATGTATGTATATATTTGTAGCTCATGGCATGTATGTATATATGTATGTATGTATACACAGTTCACATGATAGCCTCTAGAATTGAAATGGTCGCACTTGCAGCATTTAAGTCAAACGCAAAAGTACTTTACCCCCTATTTTAGTCCATCTTGAAACAAATACATACGTACTCCCAAATGTACCTCAAAGCGACTATTTAGTGCACTCATAGTTGCAGTGGTAGTCAACTTACGAGACCTTTATTTTCCATCATCATTTCATTTCAGTACTATTTCGGCATTTCCCTCCTGTTTTACCTTTGTAGATGCTGCAAACTTTACAATCGCAAATGTTTGCACAAAATGTGAAAACTTTACTCACATTTGGCATATTGTGGTTGAGCAGTGCTTGAATGCTCGAGCATAAAATAGTATTTATGCACATTCATAGAAATAGCAGAAGAAAACAAATTTACTAATGTTCCCCTATCCCGACATGTAGATACATTAGGGCGGTTCCCAAATACACAAAATAATTAAATTTTTGTAATTTTCTTGCTGCCACCCTCAGAATTATAAAAATAGAGAAATAAGAAGAGGCATATATTTTAGTTTGAAATCGGTTAATATTTAACCGTGTCGCCGGAACAGTGCGCGCTACCATTCCAGAAGCTCTAAGTTCGAGCCAAGTTTCCGAGCAACATCAAAAAATTATAAAAAGGTGTTTTCTAATAGCGGTTGCCCCTGCAGCCACAAATCGGAGGAGAAGCTCGGCCAAACACTACCATATTGAGCAAGGGCCAATCTATTATTTATTCATAAAAATGAGAATATCTTGTGAAAATGAGCTAATCTAGCAAAATAGGATCTACGACCTAAAATTAAGTTCACACTTTTCGGCAATTTTTGTGTAATTTCGAAACTTGAAAATTTCGCTTCAGTTTATCGGTTATAACAAACTATGTAATAAAATTTAAAGTTAAGTATTCATCATAATTTTATAGTTTGGAGGTTTATAAAGGGAAATTTTTTATGCGATCCAAAATCTCTATTTTTAACGATTTTATAATAATTCAATGAAATAATGTATTTTCCCCATATAAAATACATACGTACATAAATATATGGGAAACTTCAAAACCTGGTGGCCTAGTTAAAAAAATATTACATTACCATTACATAATAAATAAAAAATCGGTTCTCCTTATTTTTAATATTGCTCAGTTTAGGAGATTGGCTGAAAAATAAAATATTTTAGACCAGCCTAATGTACATACATACATGTCTAGAATCACAAAATAAAACACGTTCATACACATGTTTGCATATATTTTATCCTAAACATATGTATGTATGGATGTGTTAACTAACGCACATCAGTCAACGGAATCGCCATTCACCAAAACATAAAGAAACTACTCGTCGTAGCATTAAAAAACAAAGAACTGGCGTAAACTCTACGCTGCATGCCTCATACACACATACATGCATATATACACATTTTAAACATCACTCAGTCACATCCGCCCTGCAGGGAAACCGCGGACTAGTGAATCAAATTTCTAGTTCCGAACTAGGTCTTTATCCCCAAAAAGGAACTAGTCCGATAGGAACTAGATCCCCACCTGTCCAAAATCGGCGAAAAGTGGTACTTTTAAGAAACAAATTTTTTCAGTTTTTTTTACTACAGATCTATATCTAAAGTGACGCATTTAGAAATGGTTCGGAACTATAGAAAAAGGGATGCAGAACGAACTAGATCCTATTTGTCGAATTTAGAACTATTTTGGAACTATCGAATAAGGGATGCAGCGGAGGGTTGTTTACTTTACATAGATATGTGTTCGGCGGCTTTTTCGTTCAAATACGCTTTTATTCTGTGCTTCGCAGATGCTATTTCATAGTTTGGTAATACAAAACAAAGCTTTGTGTTAACATATTAACATCTTGGGGCCATCTGGAATCTAACCAATAACAGCGAGCACCTCTGCAAAGTCAGATACAGCAAGGTATGTAAACCTACATTTCTTACAATCATTCAAACAAATTTAATTTCAAATTGAAAAAACGTTTATTTGAAAGTAATGTAAAATCGCACACGGAAGAACCGAAAAGATTGAAAAATCATGATACTTTTTTCTTTCGTCTGTCGATTTTTGAACTGGTTCGGAACTATAGAATTTAGGACTAGTTCGGAACTATCGAAAAAGGGATGCAGCGGGGGGCAATTGACACTTCCTAGGACATCGCCATGTTAAATTCGCCAGTTGCTTGCATGCAAAAGAGATTTATCGCGAACCAGTACTGGGTCTAAATGTACTAGAAGCGCCCCAGTTCAGAACTAGAGATTTTCCCCACAGGGCGCGCAAACACCCACTTTTGCAGATTCCCTCTTACATACATATGTACGCGTGTTATTTTTTCCTCGCCTTCGCATACACTGCATTCTTGAAAGCATTTCAACAATTCACGTGCTTGCATGCGTACTTACTTTTGTGTTTTTGACTTACCCGCAGTGTTAGCATAAATGTCTCAACTTCAGTTTCTGGTTTTTGCTCTTTTGCGGCAATGCATTTCCTGCAAAGAAAAAAAATAAATAAAAGAAAAATAAACTATTTGAGAATTACGAAGTTAAAAGCGTAATACATGTCAAAGGTGTGAATTCAGTAGTTCGACATACATAGATACATATGTACACGCAGAACGTGTAAATGTACACTTAATGGCTGTAAAGTTATTCGCTTGAGAAAATTTAAAGAGTTATTTACCCTCGGCTGAGGTGAAACTTGCACAGAAAACAGTAGCGATTTAGCGAACAATAGTGTCAGTGAGTGGCAGGCTGCAAACAGGTTGGCAACTCTGGCGTAAGTTCTTCAGCGCCACTTGATAGCATTTATTTGTAACAAAGTGATGTTTTGCGAAGGCACTCGTATACGATGCGGACTTTTTGATTTTGCAGATTTAACCTTGCAAGTGCTTTCATGTTGAACAGATGGAAATACATACATATGTACGTAGAACCTAGTACGTTAACGGAATCCATATCCACATAAATATTTGGTATTGTATATATATGTACAATATACATACAAAATCGAATCACCATTAAAATATTTCACGAATAAATATTTTATTAAACTCTTTGGCATGTTAAAATATTTAGAAGTCAACACCAAATCACGACAATGATCTTCTAAGAAATCTGCATCGAAATTAGGTTCCACGACTTGCTACTTGGGTCCGACTGAGCTTCCAAAGGGCACGGGAAGCTTGTCAGCCAATGAAAGCTTTCATAAAAAAATAATTCATATTCTGGTAAGCACGCTCACTTGGCGCATACATACATTTTTTTTGTTTATCGTACTTACCTAATCGTTTGGTAAACATGCTCGGCCATAGTGACGTCACCGCAAACATAAATGTGACCTTGCTCCTCAACAATCAGCTTATACAGTGAATCGAATTCCTTTTCAATCAAGTCCTGGACGTAAGTCTGAAAATGAAGAAGAAAATGAAGGGAAATTAAATAAAATTAATACCGCTAAGCCATCAACAGCAGCGGTCAGCAGGAAAAGTGGAACGGCGCTAAATTAAGTAATTCAAAAATAAGTATGTATCCAATCTTTTTGGTTGCTAAGGCTGACCTTCGGTATGTTGGGCTCCCGTGAGAGTGCCAAGAAGACGCGATCTAACATTTTATCACGCACCAGTTGCGCCTTCTCCTCTGCATACAGATCCACATCGCGATTGCGACAGCCGAAAAAGAGCCAAACTTTGGGCAGCGCCATATCGGCGTTCATTTCACGTAACATTTCGAACTCCTGCCAGAAGGAACGGAAGGGCGCAATGCCCGTACCTGGACCAATCAGCACAATCGGACGTGCATGCTCGGCGGATAGATGGAAACTCGGCGCGCTGCGCACAAACATATGCAGCTCGTCGGACTCGTGCAGATTGGCCAGGTAATTGGAGCAGACGCCATAACGCTCATCACCAATGCCATCCTCGCAGCGATAGCGTACAATGGCCACTGTCAGATGTATCTCGTTGTTGACTTTGCGCGGCGACGACGAAATCGAATAGAAACGCGCTTGCAGCGGCATTAAGTTGACCAGCACCAGCGTGGCGGGTGGCTTACAAGAGGGAAACTCCTCCAACACTTCGAGCAAATGTGGCAGTCGCCAATGCCGCCAATCCTCGTATGCGGACGAATCGTTGGCCAGCAGCTGCAAACGCTCCTTGTCCTGATTATCATCACAAAATCCAGAGAGCAGTGTGAGCATTTGACGCGTCGGCGGCGTGGTTACATCGAAGAAACGCAACAGCAAATTGCGCATTGAGTCAGGTGGCACTTTGTCGTGTGATTCCCACAACTTGAAAATACCGTTTGAGGTGTGCTTTTCTTTTAGCAGCTGCAGTTGCAGTACTTCGTCCACATCTTCCACACCAGTAAGCCGCTTTAAGACGCCATCAACAATTTCTGCACGATTAGCGGGAAATATGCCAACATGGTCGCCGGGCTCATACTCCAAGCCGGGTGCGTTGATCTTCAAAAGTATGGTGGTCTTCTCGCCATTACCAATGTTCGTGAGATTAAACGGCGTCTCTTTGATTTGACAGCAATAGACTTTCTTGTTGTGAAACTTGGACAACAACTCCTCGAGCGTGCCACGCGTCTTTGAAGGTACCAAACGAACTGTATTCACAGTGAGCGAGTCATTTTGTAAAGCCAGCGAGGCATCCGATAGACTTTCCTCCGGATCCAGACAGAAAGTTTCACAAGCGAGCTGCAAGCAGAGGATTATTTTAAAATTAATTTGCTTACCGCGGAATTAGCCGTATTAAAGGAAAGCGCGAACGAACCTACCTTAAACACCTCCGGTGCCCATTTACGGAAAGACTGTTCTTGTCCGCACATTTCATCGCCGTAAGCCATCTTCAACAGACGCTCACCGCCTAACTCGCCGAGTATATTGTCGACATATTGGCCAAAGGCGCAAAAGTTGGGATAGGCAGAGGAGCCCAAAGCAAACACAGCGAATCTGAAAGTGAGAAGGGATCGGTATAACAATTTCAGCAGGCATGCAGTGTGTAGAATTTATAGGAGCAAATGGCGATTATGTACCCTCAAGAGCAAAAACAGAGAAAATATATAAGACGAAGTCTTAAATATTGTTTCAATATCTAAAACTTACATATAGATATTTAAACAAATAAATAAATAAAATTGTTCTAACGATAAGTCAGAGCCATCCGCAGAAAAAATTATTGGGAACCACTGTTCTAATCGTAATACTAACTGATTAATATACACTGAAGCGGTCGTATTTTTGAGTAATAATATCTCTGGCATGTTACAATTGATGACAAATTTTTAGTTGGAAATACGCACTTTAAAACCGACGGGCTCGGGCCTCAGCTGTCACACTATTTTAACAGGTACTCTTAAACTATATTCACACTACAACTTAAATAACTTTGTTTCGATCAAATTACTCCACATAAACCAAGTGCGTTCACATTTTCTTTCACAATGCTATAGCACGTGTATGTACGTGTGTGTGTTGTTTGTACTTGATTTCAAAAAACAAAAAAAAAACAAATGATTGCATGCATTTAGGCATTTTTTCAAATTTCCTCAACAGCGGGGCTAAAATAAACGAAAAATCTTTTTTTTCCTCATATTGATTTTTTTTTGATTTGGTTCTTGATTTATGATAAACTATTTCATTTCTATTTAATTTATTGACACTATTTGCACCGGATTTTCCAGTTTTGGACCACTGTGCTACATGTGTTATGAATGTCGCAACGTTGCGATAGTTTGAGAATAATTTTCTACATAAAAGCATGTTCACATTGTCGCAATTTACGGCTCATTGGTAATTTATAAGCAAATCATGCTGAAACCAAGTCATTTCGCTTGTAAAATCTGTCAATAAATTAAATAGAAGTGAGATAAATTATCATAAATCCAGAACCAACTGAAGACAGAAAAAGTTTTTTTTTCATTTATTTTAGCCCCCGCTGTTTGGGAAATATGAAAAACTGCTTAAAGGCATACAATCATATTATTTATAAGTTATCAATAACAAGCAGCCAGTGACTTTTACTTTTAAAAATTATCAATATAAATCGGTCACTGATTTTTATCTTTAGAATATGGTTTATAAATAAAAGTCTTCAATAACCGTTATCTAAGACATACAATACAAACATCAAAAGTAACTGTTATTTGCAGATTATTTAGATACAAATTAAAAATAATTGTTATTTTTGATTTATAACATAAAAATCAGAAATAACTGTTATTTAGGGCGTAATTAAATAAAAGTATAAAAATAATTGCTGAAGAGCGATTTTTATAATAAAAGTTGTAACTGTTACGGTCTCTGATTAAAACACAAGATCTTAGTGTTTTAATTAATTTTTCAAAATTGACCCCGAAACGACAAAACATTAAATTAGAAATTTTATAGATGCAGTTTTATAGCTCATTAAATTTTAGTAAGTAGTAAATTTTAGTTTTAGTAGTATAAATATTAAAAATCAACGCGAACTCTTTGCCACTTGTAACACACTAAAAAAAAAAAATATTTTGATTATGATTAATGATGGTTTTTGCCACTTTTCTACTTGTAACTTTGGCCGGCTTGAGTTAAATTTTTGCATTTTGTTGAATTTTTTTTAAACATTTACAATTTGTCTTGTGCAATTTTTTTCGTTATAGGGAACCCTAATTGTTTTCAACTAGTTTTTATTATGTAGCATTTATTAATAGGAGCAGGAGAATCGATTTTCTTCAAAATTGCTCATTTCTCTGCACATTGCACTAAAAACTGTAATAAAAACCAAAAAAATTGGGCTTTGCCCATCTCTTTTAAATTTCATTAGCTTTCATTTAATTAATTTTATCAAATCGATTGAAAAACGAAGGCTGTCGACTATTTTGAACAGTTAATTCAAATTTTTGACCACTGTGCGTCGGCAGCTTGTCGACGCCAACAAAGCGTTTAGATAGTAAAGAAAAACTAATAATTCGAGAATAGTGGATAGAGAAAAAAGTAAAAAAACAAGTAATTTTTTGCAAAAAAAACACCGGCTTAAAATATATATACATATATATATTTCATGATCCAATGATCGGATCTAAACCAGATTAGTCTCTGAGAGACTCTACCTTTCCGATGCAAAAAGAATCGAAATCGAAAATCATAAACACAAAAAAAAAATATTCCGACGAACTGATAACCTCCTCCTTTTTTGTAAGTCGGTTAAAAACAAGCAATACGATGGAGGGTTCAAGAATTTTACAAAACAAGTAATTTTTAAGCAAAAAACAAAACCGGCTTCAATTCTCATAAAAAATTTAAGATTATCGTTAATCTCTTCATGATCTAATAATCGGATTTAAACCAAATTAGAATGGAACCACCCGCGAGGTGACACCTTTCCTTTCAAAAATAATAATAATTATAATAAACAATTATAGAAATCGGTTAACGGTATGCGGCCCATTATTTATTACAAAGTATAGTTTATTTTTATTTTTTAAATCCAATTTAAAATTTTGCGCAATATTAAAAAAAAAACAGCTTTTGTAACAATTTCCAGCTTTTTAATAAGATTTACCTGAAATATTTTGAGTATTCAGTTTTACATGCCATCCAGCTTAAGTACAATAAAGTGGAAGTTTGAAATAGCTAGGACTTACCGTTGATTTTTAGCACTTTTTGGCATCTTTTTGCACTTTGTCGTGCCAAAATTTAATGGGCTAGAAATACCATACCTTTCTAAGAAATCTAAATAAAAAGCTAATAATTTCTAAGAAGAGTTTATTGAACTTATTTTAAATATGCAACAAAGTTTGAAACTTGGCTTTGGTTAACGAATAAACTACATTTTTATAAAAAAGTTACTGACACTACAAAAATAAAATACCAAAACTTGTCAATATATGGTCCACTTATAAATTTGGCACGGGCTAAACTAGGTCTACCTTACATGCGATACATCCGTCCAACGCGGAACAACTTGAACATTTTTTAGAAGTGCACTGTAGTACACATAAATATTCATGATGGGATCTAAATACTAGTTTATGCTATCGCTTGTAGGTCGAACTAGTTTGGCTTAGGCAAAACTAGTGGGTCCTTAAATCGGATTTGGCCGTCAAAATATATTTAATTACATACATAGGTAGATGAAGTAATTACTTGTTTAGGAAGCCAACTGTTGAAACAAGTATGTAACACTATTTTGTGCGCAAAGAAAACATTATTTTAAATAATGAAAACTTTTTCTTTGCTTTATTTTATTTAATTTAAATTATTTTGTTTTCGTGCCCATTTGCCATTGAAATTTATCTCCTCTTCAAACACATTTTTTTGGAACAAACTTTATGCTTAAAGGGCAGATAAATTTTAAAAATGTACTTGAGAAAACGGCCCTTAGTATAATAATTTTTTCATATACATATTTTCTTTGCTTATTTTTTTGTATAATTTCCATTCTATTTTTTATTTATTTTTTTACTTATTTTATTTTACTGTGTTTTCATGTACTATCTATACTTATATACGTACACAGCTAATCGAATAGGTATCTCAAATAAATCGAATGTTGATAATTTTTTTTGAATTATGCACAGCACATGCCCCACAATCTCTCAATGGTTACGAAGACACTCCTCTGTAATATTTAAGCCATTTAGGCCGAACTACTTTTAGTCAACTCGTTAGTCAGTGCTCGACCATTAAAATGTTAAGTACAATATTAGTTTGCAAAATTTTCCTATTTTTTGTGCAACTTGCTCATCAAAAAGCAGTCTTAGCGCAGGAAGCACCTCTCACAGAAACTTCACTTGGCAGGATTCGCGGCAGTGTACTGACTTCGCGTAAAGGACGTGATATCTATGCCTACCGCGGCATATATTATGCCGAGGCGCCGACCGGATCACGGCGATTTGCGGCACCTGAGCCAGTCCAGCCATGGAACGATACGTTAGATGCGTTAGCGGATGGTCCGATGTGCCCACAGGAGCTTACAGGCGCTTTAATGGACGAAGACTGTTTGTCTCTGAATGTTTACACCACAAATGAGACGGCATCAAATCCAGTGGTGTTTTACATACATGGTGGTGCCAATAAAGTTGGTAGTCCAAATAGTGAGAGCGCCGCTGGACCGCAGTATTTGCTCGATGAGAATGTAGTGCTAGTGAGCGTTTTCTTTCGTATCGGCCCGTTTGGGTTCCTTAGTACAGGCACCGAAGAAGCGCCCGGGAATTACGGTTATTTGGATCAAGTATTGGCACTCAAGTGGGTGAACAAACATATTCAGAACTTCGGTGGAGACCCCAATAGAGTCACACTAATCGGAATGAGTGCTGGGAGCTTTGCGGTCAGTTTGCATTTGGTGTCGCCGTTGTCAGCGGGTCTCTTTCACGGTGCCATAGCAATGAGTTGCAGTACAACAAATCACCACATTATAGACAATGCATATTGGAGCCGAAAGCTCGCATATGATCTCGGCTGTCCCATGTATGAGGCTAAATATTTAGTAAATTGCTTAAGGCAGATTAGTTGGGAAGAGATAGTTAACGCGACGGTGAGGTGGGATACTTATGGACTGCTAAATACAAAGTGGAACTATGAAATTGACGGCAATTTTGTGTTGGAGCATCCTAGCGAGGCTATACGCGGAAACAGATTTAATCGTGTGCCAATTATAACTGGCGTGACCCGAGATGAACTCGATTTCAACCCACAAAGTAAGTCCACACATCAGTTACACCCTCTACAAAATAAGCATTTACATTAGACCGTACAAGAAAAAAAGTTCGCCGTACACCTTCGAATCTAAAGTATATTCTTACATGGCAATTATGAAAATAAAATTTTTTTGGCCAAACGTAGGTGTCGCCGGTTTTCTTATTCAAAGTTCATTGACCTCAAGTACCTCGTTCTAGTACTTACTCACTAGATCTCAGTTCAGCCTAACGTACCACCCTAATGTCAGTTAATTAAAGGTGAACAAAAATTATTAAACTTTAACTAAGGAAATATTTCGCTTATTCCAGTAGAACCATTTATTAAAAAATGTGGGGCAACCCATGTACAATAGAAATTTTTTTGGACATTGCCTTTCAAAAGTATTTTAAGCTCTACCCAGAATTACAGCGGTCGGCGTTAAGTGAACAGCGGAACAGTTACCGCACTGAAATCCGTCAGAGTAAACACAATTGCGGCGCACGACGGCTACCGTCAGTTGTCATTTTGATTTGAAAATTATCATTGAAATTGAATATTTTTTCGTTACGTGCATGTATGTAGATTTGCTGTCATTAAAAATGGATGAAAACATTGGCAAACTTGTGAAAATAATAAAAATTACTACAATCAACATTGGGCCGTCCCCGCTGGGCGGTAAAAATATAAATAAATTTAAAGCAACCGAAAAACGACGGCGGTAAAAACGCTGCCGCTGCAATTATGATCCATTCCATATGCCTTTGTGAGTTTTAGTTTTGACAGCGGTTAAACGTCGACCGCTTTACCGTCGTTCGCTACAATTCTGGGTAGAGCTTTAGACTCAACGGTGTAGGGCGAAGGTATTTTTGTTTGCTTGTAAGACCGTAAATACCTATGTATATACATATATAGTTATTTTAAAAATTGTGGGGATAACATTTTGAATTTTCTTATTTAGCAGACACATCTTGATGTGACCCGTTCGATAAATTTCTTTGGTTCTTTGTGTGATAAGACCAATAAGAAGAAATGTGATACAAACAGCAGAGCAGTTGTGATCTTACACGAAAGTCGAATATGAAAAGGAACTTAGGGACTAAATAACATTAACACCTCCAATAATGTGAACTTGAGGATCAAACACTTGCCTATAAATTATTTCATCACGGCCATAGTTTTTGCTTTTCTTAGATCGCTCTTAAATCGAAGCTCTAGTATCCGCAAAGCTGGCCTCTAATGGTTGTTTTGCCACCCTCACTTAAGGATAATTGACAGCAAGCTACTTCTCTTAAGTACATTCAACTCTGAAAAAGAGAGTATTGATTTAACCTGTTACCCCTCTATTCCGATTGAAATATACTTCAACTACCTAGGCATGGGTGAAAACAGGTGCGAACAGGGGAAAAATAATGGCGATCCTTCTTTATCAGTAAAATCTTATCGCGATATCTCTTCTCTAATTTAACTGCAAAATATTCGCCAATTTAAAAATGTTCTTAAAATTATTGTAGTTCTTATGATAAGGTTTCATATATTTTTAGTTAAAATAATCTAGGCTTAGGAAAATTTGTTCTAAAGCAAGTTATTTTATTTATGGATAATTTTATAAGCCGAGAGGAATTGTGTGATACTTATCTAAGGAGCTTTCGAGTATTGCACCAGATTGCGACAACTTAATCACCCACAATTGTGTTATTTTTTGCAGAAATAGAAAATGACACCGATCTGCTCGCTGATTTCAATATAAACTTTGGTCTTTATGCAAAGGAGTTCTTTGAATTCGACAGCACCGGCAACGATGATGAGCGTGCGAAGAGTTTGCGACAATTCTATTACAATGACACCATCATAAACCAAAATAATCTCCTCGGTCTCGGTCAAATCCTATCTGACGCTCTTATCGGACATGGCGTACATAGACTGGTGCAGCTGGCAAAAGATCACACGAATGTCTATTATTACCGTTTCGATTACGTTGGTAAAAAGTCTTCGTATACAGATAGGGCTGGAAACCCGCTTGGTAAGTACAAAAGGCGCGAAGAAATATTTGACTAACATTTTTTTTTAATGCATAAAAAAAAACACAGGCATCGCTCATGGGGATGACCTTCTCTATGTTTTTAAACGCAGAAACTTCGAAGTGGATTCTGAAGATATTTTTATGGTCGAACGAATGACGAACTTATATGCCTCATTCGCTGCCAATGGGTGAGTAAAATTCAGCTAGGCCAAGCAAAAGTTTGCAACAAAAACTCTTTTTTCCCCTCCCAGCTCACCACCAGTTGTAGAGAACGTTACTTGGCTACCTTTTGCTGCCAATAATACCGTTGTCCTTTATATGAACACGACTCCATCTACGGGCGATCCCTTCTATGTGGACCGCTATGCTTTGTGGGATACAGTGTTTCCGCTTGCGGAAAGTAGCGCTGGCGTACAGCTTCCTGCCGTAGTGCTGCTGGCATTTGCAGCTGCATGGAATATTTTATTTTAAGCAATTCGTTTTAAGTAAAGATTTGTGAAATTTTTAGTCAGTTTGAATAACAAAAAAAAAATAGAACCTTCTTTAAGATAGATAAATTATAAATTTCATAAAAGTTTTTTATTTCCAACAAATTTTATATCTATCTTAAGTGTTAAAAATAAGGCCGATGATATACATATGAACGTACACACTGTACATTTAAAAATATTAACGATATTTCGCAAAAAATATACAAATTCGTGTGTACATGTGAATCCATTTGTAAAGCTGGGAATTTTTCCCAACGAGCATTTGCGGCACGACGCTAGAGTTGTCGACGTCTTTCCAACCGTACTTTTTGTTATCATCCGTAAGCAACTGGGCTCTTGGAATTTTGTACTGCTTAATGTGAAGCTCCTTTTTCGGAATTTGACGAACCGTTTCACAACCAATGCTAGTTTTGCGGGCAATTTTTCTTATTGAAAGCCTTGAATTTCGCAGAACTCGCTTTTTAATTATTTGGCGGTTCTTCCACGTCCTGTATGATTACCTTCATGGCCAAGTTTATTCAACCGCTGAATTTCTTTGGAAATCGTATGACGATGAACTTTGAGCAACCGAACAATTTTACATTGTCTTATTCCTTGGCGATGCAATTCCTAAATAGCACCTCGGCGTACTAAGGCAATTTTTGCTTCGTAATTTTTTCCTCCTCTGTTATTCCTAAAATGAATCACTGTGCGGTTTATGGCTACTCAAATGCCTTCGAAAACAGGAGATTTAATTAGGCTACGTACAGTGTGTAAATCAAATTTAATCGAGATCGGTGAAGAAGTTTTTGAGACACACATATATGATATGAGTGGGCGGTACTACACCAATTTTTTGCAAAAGAGTCATTGAATATGCATATCCATTTTGAATGAATATTGATAAATTCCTTAGCCACGCTGCTCAAAAAATCTGAAAGTCCAATTTTTATGCAATTTCATTAGGTGAGATAACAATTTATTCGCAAATAATTATTCTTTTAGTTCAATACTACACATTTTTTTCAACTTTCATAGAAATTTTTTAAATTAGGGAAGGTCAAACTAGAAAAAATTAAGAAAAATAGGGGCTTATCAAAGTTTATCCAATGAAAACTCCCCACAAGCTAATTTTAACTATATATTGTTATACATAATTTCAAAGTTCTATAAATCTCTTTTGCAAAACATTGCTTTGCTTTTGAAAATCGGAGGATAAATAGTCAAGCTCTTAATAGACAAGTGCACCAAGTCCGAACATAACAGTTGTTTTAAAATAATAAAAATAATAATAATAGTATAAATGGAATGATAAAAATGGACCGTTCAGGAACTAAAAGAAATCTATTTTCATATTATACTCGACCCTATACTGGAACCTACACTAAGTTTTGTTTCGGGTGCATTTCGTCCTTTTTATTTATTTATTTTTTATTTTTTGTAGCGCTGTGTTATGAAATTACCATTTTTTAAGTTAATTTTTGTTATATACCTACGAGTATTGTATTGTATAAGTAGTCAATATACCATAAGTACTACACATTGATCGCTGCTTGAGGTAATTAACAAAAGCAGACAAAATTAAGTGCAAATTTTGGAACAATTTTAATTAGTCGTGAAAAGATTTAAAAAAAAACGACTCGGTGAAGAACAAGCTAATTTACCAGATTTATTCTTCCTTATATTGCACAATAGTTTTTGCAAGAACAGTGGTTTAAATGGTACGTTTTTAAAGCACTCTTTAATTTTGCACAGAAAAGGTTTTCATTCCATTCCACTGTACGTACTTCACTACATAAAAGTGAAGTATAATAAATAAAGCAATCACATTTATGAATGATAAGATTTTTAAGTAGCCGAAAATAGTTATAAATGAAACCTGAGTAACTGAAATTTGATTAGTCCACTTCCCTCTGTCTGGGTAATAATAAATTATATTTTTTTTCAATTGGTTGATACTTACTTTTGAATTGAAAATAGTGGTTTGATTACTGATATAAATAAGAGTAAATACGTGCTTGATTTGACAAAAGATAAATCACATATTTCACACGCAAAGAGAGCTTTCGAGTCTAAAGAGCAGCAACGATTATGTTTGAAATTTCAACTCAATCAGCCAATATATTTCTTATTACTCGGAGTACCATCAGCGGCACTGATTTTTATTTTTTAATTTTTAATTGTAAAAATCAATTTTAATAATTATTTTTTGAGTTTTATTTTTTGCTCGGAAAATAAAACTTAATTTTTCCCTAATCTGGCCGAACTCACTTGAGAAGGCTGTACTAAATAGCTAAGTAGTTGGAGCGCCTTTGACGGGCTGCCTTAATGGGTCTTAGTGGGGCACTACGGCACTGACTCAAGAGTTTTCAGCATAGTTTACAAACAATTTGTGATATCCACGGCTAGTACTCGTTGCCAAATTTCGATTTGAAGAACGAAAAATTAGCACTTCATATAAAATCTCTTGTAGCTTTAGGAACAAAATACATTAGGGTCATTGAGATAACTTCTATGCGATGAAATCTCTTGACATTAAAATCAATTTATTTCTAGAAACGTACCGATAAGACTTGAAGTCTACAAAAATGAACTGATTGCAAACAATATCAAATATTTTTGTTGTTGTTCACCTTTCAAAGTTATGCAATGAATCAAATACTTATCTGGAACAAATCAATTAAAGAGAATTTCCAAATACAACAGCATTCCCTCCTCTTCCTCAAAGATCAAACTATCCAACAGGTACTGGCCAGAAACTGCCCAATATAATCTAATCTACAATTATTTAGTCGCTTAGCTTGTAATCAAGCCGTTAGTTAGTGTCCGGCCATCGCAATGGTGGGTATAATTTTGCTTTGCAATTTTTTGCTATTTTCCGCGCAATTCTTAGACCAACAAGCAGTCACAGCGCAAGAAGCTCCTCTCATAGAAACTTCACTTGGTACGATACGCGGCAGTGTACTGACCACCCGTAAAGGACGAGATATCTACGCCTATCGCGGTATATATTATGCCGAAGCGCCTATCGGATCCCGACGATTTGCGGCACCTCAGCCAGTGCAACCATGGAATGGCACGCTAGATGCCTTAGCGGATGGTCCGATGTGCCCACAGCAGCTAACAGGCGCGTTAATGGACGAAGACTGTCTGTCACTGAACGTTTACACCAGGAATGAGACGACATCAAATCCAGTGATTGTTTACATACACGGTGGTGCCAATAGCTATGGAAGTGCAAATAGTGAATACGACGCTGGGCCGCAGTATTTGCTCGATGAGAATGTAGTGCTAGTGAGCGTTTTCTTTCGTATCGGCCCGTTTGGATTCCTAAGTACAGGCGCCGCAGAGGCGCTCGGAAACTACGGTCATTTAGATCAAGTTTTGGCACTCAAGTGGGTAAACGAACATATTCAGAACTTTGGTGGGGATCCAAAAAGGGTCACACTCCTCGGTCAGAGTGCTGGAGGTTTTGCAGTAACTCTGCATATGGCATCGCCGTTATCGGCAGGTCTCTTCCACGGTGTCATCGCGATGAGTGGAAGTTCGACAAGTGAATATAATCTAGACAATGTATATTGGAGCCGAAAACTCGCTCATGATCTTGGATGTCCCAAGTACGAAACTAAATATTTACTGAATTGCTTAAGGCAGATTAGTTGGGAAGTGATAGTTAATGCGACCGTGAGATGGGAGAACTATGGATTGGTAAATTCTAAGTGGAACTGTGAAATTGACGGCAATTTTATATTGGAACATCCTAGCGAGGCAATAGGTGGAAACAGGTTTAATCGTGTGCCAATCATGACTGGTGTTACTCGAGATGAATTCGATTTCCATCCACAGGGTAAGTATACGTTTCGTTTTGAAACCCAAAGATATTTTTGAACATAATGTACATATTCTATATACGGTGGCGAAACAGAAGATTTTCTTTTTTTTTCCTTATTTAAAAATGGGTTTTTTTATTTTTATTTTTTTAGAATTCTTTTCTTTGTATGTGATTTTGTAGTTCCTTAAATTTTAGTACATTCAGGTGCAAGTCTAAAGTAGCTAGGCTTTACCGTTGATTTTTAGCATTTTTTTTACGTACTTTCTATCATGCAAAGTATGTTTTGGAAAAATGAGCAACACTTCCGCAAAAAAAATTTCCAAAAATCTATGTTAAGTCCTACCTACTTCCAACTTTCACTTTATCATTTACTAAAATTGAATGGGCTATAAATCTGCATACTCAGTATTCTTCTAAAAAATCCAATTAAAAAGCTCCAAACTTTGATGGAAATTTGTTGAATTTTCATAATTTGTGTACAAAGTTTTAAATTATGACTTACATGACCTTTGTTAGATAACGAGCTACACTTTTATAAAAAACAATAAATAATAAATAACCGAAGGGGCAATGCTAACATATTTCTTCCCTAAATTGCGTTCTTTTTTTGTAGTATTAGAAGGTAATACCGACCTGCTTGCTGACATCGATAAGAACTTTGGACTTTATGCAAGGGAGTTCCTTGAATTCAATAGCACCGGCAACGATGATGAGCGAGCGAAGAGCATACGTCAGTTCTATTACAATGACACCATCATAGACCCTAATAATCTGCTCGGACTCGGCCAAATCTTTTCGGATTCTCTTATCGGGCGTGGCGTGCATAGGCTGGTGCAGCTGGCAAAAGATCATACGAATGTCTATTACTATCGCTTTGACTACGTTGGCGAAAAGTCACTGTTTCCAGATGGAGCTGGAAACACGCAAGGTAAGTGCAGAAAACAGGGAGAGATTGTTACCATTATTTTTCTTTTCATTTAAAAAACGCAGGCGTCGGTCATGGGGATGATCTTTTTTATGTTTTGAAACGCAGAAACTTCGAAGTGAACGAAAATTCCACAGATATTTTTATGGTCGAACGAATGGCTAATTTGTTTGCCTCATTCGCCGCAAATGGGTGAGTAAAACTTAGCTCAATGAAGCATAATTTCACAAATAAAAAACTTTTTTTCCACAGCTCACCACCAGCTATAGATAACATTACTTGGTCGCCATATACTGGCAATAATACCGTTGTTATGTACATCAACTCGAATTCATCTATGGGCAATCCCTTCAATGTGGACCGCTATGCTCTATGGGATAAATTGTTTCCGCTTACGGAAAGTAGTGCTGGTATACAGCTTCCTGCCGTAGCGCTACTGGCGTTTGCAGCTGCATGGAATATTTTATTTTAAGCAGTTCGGTTAAGTAAAGGTGGTGCAAAAGTGTGGTGGCTGACTTCGAAAAGGAAGTTATTTATTGTTTGGACACGAGTACTCATTAAATTTTGCATTTTCGAAACTATAAAAATAAAAAAATACTTCTTCTATCACAGCCAAAATTGTATACCAAAACGCCTCGAAAAACGCAGCTGCGATCGCCGATATGTGCTGAGTCCCTGACTTGTCTGTGTTTCGGGAAATAAGTTATTCACGAATGTTGCAAGCGCTCTTTAAACCTAATACTAATTGGACTATTGGGTTGTTAAAGCTAGCTACAGGTCCCGCCTAATGATTCTGCAGAAGACTTAACCCTTTCGATCCTATTGGGACGCATTCGTTCCGGCAGAAATTCGGTTATAACAAAAATAGAAACTACGTATTGGAATTTGCTTAAATATATCACGTCTGTTATATTGAGGCTCAGATAACGGTTCGAAATGGTTTTTGTGCAGAAAATTTATACTCAAGCCGTTTAGTCCTCTTCTGAAAGTGACACTACCTTTTAACCGACTTCCAAAAAAGGAGGAGGTGATCAGTTCGTCGGAAATTTTTTTTTATATATGTGACCGCATCAACCGATTTCGATAATTCTTTTTGCATCGGAAAGGTAGTGTCTCAGAGGTGGTACCGTACTTATCTCGTTTAGATCCGATCAGTGGATCATGAGATATATATATATATGAGAATTTAAGTCGTTTTTTTTTGCTAAAAATTACTTGTATATCGATGGCTGAGTGGAAGATCGACCTATCTCGGCTGCCAGTTCGAAAACGTTCTATCTCAAAAAACTTTTCAAGAACGCCCTATTTCAGAATTTTATTGAAAAACACCTTATCTCAAAATTCGGTTCAAAACCGCCCTATCGCACTTCAAAATGTATTGAAAATATGCTGATATAGGGCGTTTTTGAATCGGCAGCTGAGATAGGGCGTTTTTGAAACGAATTTTGAAATAGGACGTTCTTGAAAAGTTGTTTGAGATAGAATGTTTTCGAACTGGCTGCCGAGATAGGTCGATCTTCCACTCAGCCATCGATATGAAATATATCGTCGCCCGTATGCCAACAACATGAATGTGAGGAAACTCAAATTTTGGAAAATCAAGTTTGAAAGTTTTTTACGAGACTTAACAATTTAAATTGAAAAATATATGGATTCCGTGTACGCATGGTAATTTGGGTTTCGGTATAATATACTAGAACATCCAAAGGTTAATCAAGTCAACCCAATACCTCAAAACTGATAAATTTGCACATTCATGCTTCTGGCATAAGGGTGACAATATATGTCCGGTAGGTTTATTTGTTGGTATGAATGTGTCCCGCTTAGTGTTCGTGAACATTTTCTCATTTTCTTTGGCATTTACACAAAGTTAATAAAAAATCTGTTCTCGATATATTAGCCCAGCTGATGAAGAATGATGAGTCTGGTGTCTTTTCTGGCATCGATTTTCAGACGTCCAAAATACCGAATGGGACACATATCGTCCTACTTCTGCGTTAACCTCGTATCTGCATTAGAGCCAATAAAAGGATTGTAAGTAAAAATGCTTATTTTCTTCCCCTAGGACAAAATAAACGCATTTTTTGCTTAATATTACTGGTTCTACCAATACTAGCGAGCAACCACATTAAGTCTTTGTTTAATTTTCAAATAGTGTGACGCTTAAACTGCTGTTATAAGTGGTAAAATTAGTTTTCCCGAAAAATTTAGATACGTGGTTAAGGCAGAGACGAGACGATATGGAGAGATGGGGGGATCTTTTTATAAATTTTATATTTGTATTTTATATCATAAAGCTATACAAAAAATCACTAAAACCGATATTTGCCTGTTAGTTGCTTTCCGGTTCTAAAGGGTTTAGAGTGAGATAGGGGTAGAATTCAATCAGCAAGTCCCGAGCGAATGTTTTCCTCCTTGAGGAATTTACTTCAGATTCAGATTTAAACGGATTGATTAAATTAATATTTCTTCATGTTTAAATAGCGGCGAATCAGCTACACTCGATAGTAGCAGATTGAATAAGGAAATGGATTAGCAACAAGAGTGAAACCTTTCTCGAATTGGTTTTATGAAAAGAATAGTTAAGAATGCCTAAGTTATCGTCCGGGTTAAAAATAACCCGGTACAAGGTATATTATCTGGTGCCTTTTGACATATTTTCTAACTTAATTCAAAAACAAAACTGCTATTTAAATTAGTAGGGCTTGCAAAAATACGAATTTTTAACAAAAAAAAAAACTGACCTATTTCTTTTTTTAATCAACAATTAAATATAACAAATAAAAAAAACATTCCGTAGCCGATTAAATTTTAGTAGTATAATCAGTGCAAGTTTGAAGTAGCCAGGACTTATCGTTGATTTTTGCCAATATTTTTTTTTTTTTTAAGTTTTCCTTTATTTTTTTCCGTATGAACAATTTGTCGAACACACTTTGCTTGGAAGAAAAATTTCCAAATATCAGCGCTAAATCCCTGCTACTTCAAACTTGCACTTATTGTACTAAAATTGTTGCTTTCATTTGTTGTACTTAATTGTTCACTAAAAAAATTGTTTTCGCTAACTGAAAAATTAAGTAGCGGGATGAAATTTTGCCACAGTTAATTTTTGTGAACGACAACGAAATTTTCATAAGGGAACGAATGAAAAAATCTTCGTTTTATTTGACACAATCTAATATACATTAGGGTGGTCCGGAGCGGAGATATTCCAAAATGTTTATTTTCCTGTGTATTTTTTTTGGGCCACCCTAATATGCAAACATAAATTACCTCACTAGACATTAGCAAGATGTTTATTGTCTAGCAACATACAAAATGCTATAAAGACTTATCCAATTTCCTTTTGAATATTCTGATGATTTTTTATTTTGTTTACAAACCGGCTGTTGCTGCTGATGATTACTGCGTAGCAATAAAAAAAAAAAAGCTAAAGTATTATCAAAGCTTGTATATACAACTATTGTTGTTAATAGAGGATGGGATAATGGTTTCAGTTATCTAGCAGTTCTTTGAACTGTTAGCTTTAGCATATTAAAAAAAACACACACACACACACACACAAATGTGCCAATTTTGGAAAACGATGCTAAACTCGGATTGCAAATATAATCCAACCTTTCTAACTACGTAAACAGAGTATTATAACTTTTTTGTGGAAATAGAACATTTAACGCTTATTTCACAGAAATAATGAGGCGTATTTTTATTTTCGTACGAATCGATGAAATCTTCCTATCATTTTGTATTCAAAAATTTCAAATTTTCGATTTTTACGAAAACCAGAATACGCCTCAATATGAAATGAAAATTATACTTAACTTGCTTCGAATGTGACTTTAGGTACTAATTTGCGTGTTACTTATTAGCGACGATAAAATGCAAGTTAATGAGTTGCATATGTATGTACATATATTTTTAAGTTAGAGCTATAAGTCGCACTACCACTCGGTAGGTCTAGGGTCGATCCCTGATCCAAGCAATATCTAAAAAAAAAAAAAATTGTTTAGCGGTTGCCCCTCTCGGCAGGCAATGGCAAACGTATACTACTCTTAAATACGGGACCGCAATAGAAATGCTGAAAAAATTAGGTGAATCTACTGATCCCACTTTATTATGATTCCCCATGCGTCTATATTTTTTTCATGCAAAAGTTTCTCACAAAATCCATTCGTCGTTCGGCGGCGGCCTAAAACTGTAGGTACCTCCCCTTGGGATGACAATATAATGCCGCGCGCCACAATTCAGAGGAGATATGTGTAGACGACAAATATTTATTTATTTTATATGTGTATTCATATGTATGTACATTAGACAGCATCACCAAAAAAAGGTTGGGATTACAAAATTCATTATATTTTAATTTTTTTTTTGCTTACTTCGATTCTCTACAAAAAAGGTCTATATATCCAATTATGTAGGACTAATACTTTCGAAGATACTTTCAATTTTAGTAAAAAAACTATTAATTAATGAATTTATTAATTTTTATTTTTTGAGCACATTGAACTTTGTTGAACTGGGGTGTACATAAGATATTGACCAAAAATTGTCATCTTTTAAACAGATTATTTTTAGAGCATAATAAACCATATTTTTGCTATTACCAATCAAAATTCTAAAAAAGCAGATTTTCGGCCCAGCCTAATACACAATCTTAAGAAGCTTATCGAATTTCTTTTGATTATTTCGATGATTTCTTTTTTTGTTTACACACTGATTGTTTCTTCCGATGATTACTGCGTAGCAATAAAAAAAAATGCGGCAGCATTATCATAGTTGTATACACCATAATTGTTGCTAAATACAGTTTTTAGAGGGTAGTAGAGGGTTTCAGTTATCTAAAGTTCTATGAACTGCCAATTTTAACACATCGTAAAAAGCACATAAAGGGTGGTCCATATAGTGGTTTATTAAATCATATGGTATTTTGACAGTGACAGCCCTTTCTCGCTGGAAATCTTGTACGTGCATACATACATATGTACGATTATATCTCACTTTTGGGAAACGATGTTAAATTCGGGTAGCAAATATGTTGCTTAACTACGCGAACAGAGTACAACTTTGCATGGTAATATATGAGAATTTAACAGAAAGAGAAATAAATGGATTAAAACTTATTTTTCATGTGAAACTAGAGCAAAATACTATGCTAAACAAAGCAATCTCTATTTTGGGTGATTTATATTCAATAGTTAAATACGTATTGCGAAGTTTGCCTATTTCTGTAAATAACTGTTATATGGGAGGTAGCCATGGTTATTATCCGATGTTGTCCATTTGCAATACCATCCGTCCTTAGTCCAAGTTTCGTTGAGACATCTAAGTTTTTATTCTAGTTACCTTGTGCTCAGACGGACGGACGAACAGAAAGACATGGCAAAGTCGTTTTCGCTTTTCAATATCATGTGTCTTTATCTGCATCGATGCATTTAAGCTTTAACTATTAACCGTTATTCGATTATAATTAATATAAAAATATATCTTCATACAAAATTTAACCACCCAAACGCCCGGGCGAAGAAGAAGAAAAAAGAACTTTAAGTACAAAAAAAGTTTGTCCAATATATTGGACGATTGCATTGATAGGGTTAATACAAAACACAAATATACATTTTTTTTGTGGTATCATCATGTTTTAGATAAGCCTAGCTAAATCGAAGGTTTCTTAAACAGTAAAGTGCCTAAACCACGTGAACAGCCGGCTCAGGCGGAGCGTCTCTGAGCTCAGTTCATCTAAACATTTTTGACGTCGCTGATCCACATAACCCCATCACGTTCAAGGCCAAAGCAAGATCAAACACATTCCAATAATATCACCGTACCAAAACTTTCGATCAACTAAGCGCGGTGATGCTACACCCAGTTTACAATAATATTTTACAAAGCGATGGTGATTGCCTGACTGACACAAAGGATTACGAAAGAGATTAAGCAAAAGATAAAAGACATCTTAGTTCTTCACGCTTATGGAGAAGAATTTAAATAGAATTCAGTCATTAGCTGTTAAAAGGTGTATAATAATATGAAGCCTTGAGAGCAAGAGTAGCTTAACTGACATTTAAAAAAATAATAATAATTTAGGTACAGCTTAAAATTCATTACTAGTATCGAAACGGTAATAGCCCGAGTCACGTCCTTTTAAGTTTATTTTACTGTAAATAGTGGCATCACGTAGTTGCAATAAACTTTTCAGTAAAATACCGTTATTATTATTATTAATACAGATCCTTGCTTCTCATACTACCCAAACAAGTTTTACATAGGCGCCTCTGACTCTCATGGCTTTATATGTATATACTTAGGAATTTCTTACCTTTTACCTAAATTTGTTCCATTTCATTGAGTTTAAATCAATTCTATTTTATTATATACTATTTTCTTTAACTTGAGATAAACTGTTTATTAAAATTAAGCGGGCAAATCAATTAGTTATGCCAAACGAATTACACATAAAAACCGTGCCTGGTACATTCTTTTCAGTATAATCTAATCTAGTTTATTTAGGCGGCTAAACCTACACTCAGCCCGCTAGTCAGTGCCCAACCACTGCAATGTTAAGTACAATTTTCCTTTGCAACTTTTTGCTATTTACCGCGCAACTTATACATCAACAAGCAGTCGCAGCGCAAGAGGCACCGCTCATAGAAATTTCACTTGGCAGGATTCGTGGTAGTGTACTGACCTCGCGTAAAGGACGTGAGATCTACGCCTACCGCGGTATATATTATGCCGAAGCGCCGACCGGATCGAGAAGATTTGCGCCACC
>NW_023458560.1:77052154-77061823 GCF_013731165.1 Rhagoletis pomonella
GGGGGGCCGTAGTGCTACTAGCCTTTGCTGCTGCGTGGAATATTTTACTTTAAACTACAGTCTTGTGTAGTATATTAATACCACCCAGCAAAATCCTAACGGTTAGTTTTAAAATTTGAAAATATTTTAACTCAAATTGATTGCATATAATGGCTGTAGTCTTTGCTAAATTAAGAATTATTTTCGAGCTGAGATTTTAAGCTTCCCGTTAACTACAACAACATAAATGAATAGAGCTTTCACTACGAAATTAAATCACAACTTTAGAAGCAGATAAAAACAAAATAAGACTACATAACTGCGTTTTTTTTTAGAAAATATCGTTAATTATCTTCACTAACTCAACCAAAAGCAACCAATCACATGATTTAAATTGACTTGACAATTGTTCAGGTTAATTAACTTTGTAGCAGGTAAATTTAATTGAATAAAGAGACTTCACTTCGTTAAAATTAATGTAGTTTTTTCGAAATATGAAAAACTAAGGATATAAATATTCGGAATTAGTCGATTAAAAATGCCCAAAATATACTACTCGCTTTTTGTCTTTAGTACAAAGGGCGTGGCACATTACATTTGCGTGAAACTTTTAATCAGCTTTATCTTCGGAACCTTGAGTCATGTGAAATTAATATTTGGTGTGGAGCAGTTGTTCGTGAACAACTGTAGCTAACGAGGGATGCGAGTTTCCAAGAGGGTGTGGCACCTGTCATAGAAGGCATACGTGCAGAGAATTTTAACTTTGTGTCCATAAGTAAGTTTAAAAATCGGTGCACCTTTCTTCTTTCGTTATCTTAGCTGTCTAACTTATAATGGAACAAGATAGATAGTATAGAAAGTGATGGCCAATTAGGTCTTTAGGTTACCGGATCACTGCGCTGTCATCCAAGCATAGGTGGCCGCAATAAAAGAGGCTTCGGATTGGTTGCTCCCTAGTGTAACACCTTTTAAGAAGGTGAATATTTATTCCGACAGCCAAGCAGCTATCAAGGCTCTTGACTCCTTGTCGGTGCGTTCGAGAACGGTGAAAGGGTGTCTGACTTCCTTATCGACCACATCGGATTACTTCACTGTTAAGCTTATTTGGATTCCAGGTCACAGCTCAGCTCAGCGAGCGCTGTGTGAAGACCTTGGAATGCGAGGTGGCAAAATCCTCCTGGCCACGCGTAGGCTGGTGGCGGTCTGGGGAGCTCTTAAGACTAAGCAAGTTACATCTCTCGCTATTTCTGGGAGTGCTAACTGGTCATTGCGCGATAGGTGAACATGCCGAAGACCCTACTGCACCAGCTACATGGAGGATGAGGAGGTGGAATCATCTCAACACCACGATGAGCTTTCGGGAATAGACATCAGCTGCTTGCAGAGCTTCGTTGCAGCACGGAGCGTTTCTCTTACAAAAAGCTATGTATCGTCATTCTGCCTTACCTTCCCACTCTTCCTACCCCTCTTCCCTCTTCTGGGCAACAAAACGGACAGCACAGTCATGTCTAAGTGCGCCTCCATGGTGGTCTATCATGAGCTTCCGATCACCGTCAAGTTTAGGTTTCCAGACTTCAGTAGCGTTTTTGTGGCATAATTGGCTGTCATTAACTAGCAGTAGATATGCTACAAGAGGAAGTGACGTCAAAAAGGAGGCAGGCATCCAATGGAAGCGGATCGAAGCGCACTTGCCGCTTCTCGTTAGCTCTTGAACAGGTGACCCTCATGACAAGCCAGTCATCGATGGGCTAGAGCTAGCACATGCGCAATTACAAGATTCTTCGGGTGGATCTGCTTCTTGTGACTGCATATCCATAGATCTTGCTTTTGGTGGGTGTCTCGACAAGTCACTGCCCGATCGGAATTCACGTGCTGAGACTAAAAATAACATATCATCGCTAATGCCCCAGCTTATTAGAAGAAGAAGAGGTGCTATTATAGTATACATGTGTTTTTAGGTGCCGTTACTTAGCTTTAAAACGTATTATATTTAAATTTCGGCCGATTTGAATTACAAGGATTTGTAGCAAATAGGCAACATTCGCCGCAAGCGTAAAATCCTATGCAAAATGCTTCTTGAAAATAAAAAAATTAAATTTTTTTACGTCAGATTAGGATGCAAAATGGAACCACCATAAGAACCCAAAATGAAAAAAAAAACAATTGGATACAGCCCAGTGAACGCGATATATATGTATTTTATTTTGTTTTATTATGCATTAAACAATTTTATTTTTTCTGAATTTTTTACACTACTAAAGTAATGTCAAAAAATCACATAAATAACATTTTACAACAAAGTGAAGTATCTTCTTACAACTGCTGGCCAGACACTTTTCAACACAATCTAATCTATTTAGGTCGATAAATTTGCAATCAAGCCGTCAGTTAGTGCTCGTCCACCGCAATGTGTTTAATTTGCCACTTTTTGCTATTTACCGCGCAGCTTGCACACCAACAAGCAGTCACAGCGCAGGAAGCACCTCTCATAGAAATTACGCTTGGCAAGATTCGTGGCAGTGTTCTGACCTCGCGTAAAGGACGTGAGATCTACGCCTACCGCGGTATATATTATGCCGAAGCGCCGACCGGATCGAGAAGATTTGCGTCACCTGAACCGGTGCAACCATGGAACGATACTCTGGATGCCCTAGCAGATGGTCCTACATGCCCACAGCCTTTTGGAGATCAGCAAATGGACGAAAACTGTTTGTCCTTGAACGTTTTCACGACGAATGAGACGACATCAAATCCAGTGATCGTTTGGATACACGGCGGTGCTAATAGAGAAGGAAATTCCAACAGTGAATATACCAGCGGGCCGCAATACTTGCTCGATGAGGATATAGTGCTGGTCGCAGTTTTCTTCCGTGTGGCGCATTCGGATTCTTAAGTACAGGCACCGTAGATGCTCCTGGAAATTACGGTTATTTAGTATTGGCACTCAAGTGGGTGAACGAACATATTCAGAATTTTGGTGGGGATCCAAAAAGGGTCACACTCCTCGGTCAGAGTGCTGGAGGTTTTGCAGTAACTTTGCATATGGTATCGCCGTTATCGGCAGGTCTCTTCCACGGTGCAATCGCAGTGAGTGGTAGTGCGACAAGTCACTACGCTATAGACAATGCTTATTGGAGCCGAAAGCTGGCGCATGAGCTCGGGTGTCCCAAGTACGAGACCAAATATTTACTGAATTGTTTGAGGCAGGTTAGTTGGGAAGAGATAGTTAATACAACGGTGAGGTGGGAGAACTATGGAATGGCAAATGTAAAGTGGAACTATGAAATCGATGGCAAATTTCTCGTGGAGCACCCTAGTGAGGCGATACGTGGTAACCGGTTCAATCGTGTACCTATCATCACTGGTATCACTCGAGATTGATTCGATGTAATGCCACAAGGTGAGCACGCTTCTCAGTTCAAACAAGATTATGAAAATTAAATCAAATTATATAATTTTGAAGCATTAGCAAATCAATCCGATCTGTTAGCTGATATCGATAAGAACTTTGGACTTTATGCAAAGGATTTCTTGCAGTTCGCCAGCACTGGAAATGATGACGAACGGCCGAAGAGTATTCGTGAGTTTTATTACAATGGCATTAGCATAAGCCAATATAATCTCGATAGGTTTGGCTTAATCGAATCGGATGCGCTAATTGGGCATGGCGTGCATAGATTGGTACAGTTGGCAAAGAATCACACGAATGTTTTTTATTACCGTTTCGACTATGTTGGTGAAAAGTCGCAGTTTCCAGAAGGTGAGAAATAGCGTTGAAAATATCAAAAGTTTTTTTATTTTAATTTTTGTTTAAAATATAGTCGTTGTTCATTCGGATGATTTGGTTTACTTTTTAAAAAGTAGATACTACGAAATAGCAAACAATTCTGCTGATGCTCTGATGGTGGAACGTATGACGCACTTGTACGCCTCTTTCGCCGCAAAAGGGTTAGTAAAACTCACATAACGTATATACATACATACATATATACATATATGCTTCCAAACAAAATCGAATTTTTTCCACAGCTCACCGCCAGTTATAGAGAACATTACTTGGTCACCATTTACTGCCAATAATACCGTTGTTATGTACATCAACTCGACTCTATTTATGGGCGATCCTTTCTATGTGGACCGCTATTCGTTGTGGGATAAATTATTTCCGCTTAAAGAAAGCAGTGCTGGGTTGCAGCTACCCGCCGTAGTGCTACTTGCATTTGCAGCTGCATTGAATATTTTGCTTTAAGCTATGTATTTTAGTTTACAGCAAGCGTGGGCAAGTGTTAAAAAAAAAAAAAAAAAAATATTGAAAAATTTTATTTTATGCATCAAGCAGCGTATTTAAAACTTATTCAAAATGTATGAAAAAAATCATCTGAAAAATATATGCGTTTAAAGATATTCACTAGTGTCCGACCGAAGCTGGAATTTTGGCCGAAGCCGAACATTAGGTACTATTCAATATATAGCCGAACACCGAAGCCGAAGCAGAACATTAAAATTAAGTTTTACGTTTCAAAAGTGAAAAGTCTGTGATTTTTTATTTCGTAACAAATTATCTACAGTGTACGACAAAACTAAAGCACGAAGTCTCTCCTGAACTCGTTGAGTTAAAAAAAGACAACAAATGGTTATATCCTTCAATTTTTTTTTCTTAAACTTATAATAACAAATATATATGATAAAAAAAAACAGTGTTCCAGTTTGTTATTGGGAAAATAGTACTGTTATGTGCAAAAACATACCACCTGCAAAAACTTGCTGCGACAAAACTAAAGCACATGGTCAAATTTCTATTCATAGCTGACCGTGAGTCATTAATCAGAACCGTTAGGATATAAAATATTATACGTCAAACATAAATAAAGCATTATCAGTGTTATTGCGTGTTTAACGACATTTACTACATTTTCGAGCTAAGGTAAAAAAAAACGTTAAAAATGGCCCGAAATAAGTATAACGCGGTATTACGTAACAAAATTATAGATGAATTTAATGGAGGTGAATCGATTCTCAATATTTCTCGAAAATTCAAGATTCACCACACCGTAATTTCCCGAACAATAAGCCGTTTTCGGTCATCCGGCTCCTGTGATACCATACATTTAGGTGGCAGGCCCCGCAAAACCACTACTCGTCAGGATAAATTAATCATCCGAAAGGTCCAGAAAGATCCCTTCATATCGGCGAGATCCCTGAGAAGTGAATTTTCATTGGACGTTAGCCTTAGAACCATTCAGCGAAGAACTGTCGAAGGCGGCTTCCCAACTTATAGAAGTGCTAAAAAACCTTTTATTTCAATAAAGAATCGCAGAGCACGAGTCGAATTTGCAAAGACGCACATTAACTGGACCATTAGCAAGTGGCGAACCGTCCTTTTCTCTGATGAATCCAAGTTCAACATCAAAAATTCTGATGGACTGAAGCTAGTACGCCGACCTAAAGGGCAACGCTTAAATCCACGCTACTCAAAAGGCACAGTAAAGCATGGTGGAGGCAACGTAATGGTGTGGGGCTGTTTTTCCGGCAATGGAGTGGGTCCAATTCATAGAATTAATGGCATAATGGACAGATTTGTGTACAAAGACATTCTCGAAACAATTATGCTGCCCCACGCTGAGGAGGAAATGCCATTAAACTGGATATACCAGCAGGACAATGATCCGAAGCATACCGCTAAATGTGTAAAAGAGTGGTTTGTTGCCAATAAAATTGAAGTGTTGCAGTGGCCTGCACAGTCACCCGATCTCAACCCAATTGAGAATCTATGGGAGATTGTAGATCGGAAAATAGAACGCGAAAACTGCAAAAACAAGGACTCTTTGTTTGTTCAGGTAGAACAAGCATGGGAAAGCATTTCCATAGATGTTTTAAATAACTTGATCGAGTCTATGCCACGAAGATGTGCCGCGGTATTGAAAAACAAGGGCTTCGCTACGAAATATTAGAAGAATCAACTTTTCTTCCCAATTATATACCAATGTGCTTTAGTTTTGTCGCAGCATATTTAAGACCACCTTTATGTTTGAATTAATATTTTAGTTTAGTATGAAGTTTTATTGTATTATTTTTTTGTGACATAACAACAACTGTACCCCCTTCTAAATACCATAAAAAGAATTGCTATTACCAAGTGTTTGTAAGTTTTATTTCTGGTTGTGGTGGTATGGGAAGTTTCGTGCTTTAGTTTTGTCGTACACTGTATATCGTCATGGGCAAAACCACCCATCGACCAGTTGTTAAACCGCCTAAATCGCCGTGGTGGCAAAAATGAGATTTGGTAACTCTGAACTCCAGACATCGAGATTTACGCATAAAAATTGTAAAATCGTTATTTCACGCTCCTGTAAAATTTGAGTGTCTTAAGATAGGCGGTTTTGCAAAAACATCGACGATAAGATTATGTATAACACGCGAAGGGATCTTTGTCCACGACAAAAGATCTGTACCGTTCGCCCGATTTTCAAAAATGAGGCGTAAAATTAAACCGCTTGGGCTGTAGATGTGCCAGCTGGTTTTATTGCCACCTGTTGAACAATTAAACTTAAATTATTTAATAACACTGGTTTACAGCGTAAATGTTCTATGCATGCCTTTATCCAAAAAAAAAAAAATCGAGTTATTTTTTCCCCAAGGATACGTTTTCGAGATATTTGCAATTCAGCGTTATTCAGCTTAAAACAAAAAGTGGTTGCACTTAATCACGTATATCTTAGGAGCCAATTTAACAAAAGTAATGGCAAATGAAAGCCAATGAAATTCTACATATACCGTGTATACATCACTTTTCGATAGACCTGCTTCATACCTTAGGCAATTACAGTTGAATCTTAAATTATGATACATATATATCACTACTTTCGAAAAGGCAGTTTTTGCGTTCCAAACTTGCTTGACTTCTAGTACTTACTCACAAGATTTCAGTTCTTATCACCCCTACTTACCACCCTAATGTCAGTAAATTAGAGCTCACCAAAAATCATTACACTTTTGCTAAGAAAGTAAATATTTCGATAGGTCATGTAGGTTTCTCCGAAAATTTAAATTGGCAACTGCTAGGTTCGGGCAAAAAAAATATCGAAATTGTCTGCACTTGAACGGAAAAACGACCCCAATTGGAATATCCGAATTTCATTAGCAATTCTCCTCTATTTTCGGGCACGTTTGCGATTATTTTATTGACACTACTTGGCCGCGTGCTATATAGATTACGTGCCAATGAATGCTGACAGGTGTTACGGTCATTATCAGAAACATGTGGAAACGTTTCGTTTAGTTTTAGCGTCATCATAATATTAAATCTTGACTGATTAGTCAATTCAAAGCAATAAGTCATTGCGTCTGCTGCATACTACTTATCGCGCACATATGTACTTCAAGAGAAGATTAAATAAAAATTTCCGGTATTGCTTACTTAGCAGACTTACTCTTGATACCAGACCCATTCGCTTTGCTTCTCTATCCAATCGCGAGAAGCCAGAACAGACGTAGCCCTTGTTTTTAACGATAATATCGATGTCGTCGGCATACGCCAGCAATTGTACGCTCCTGTAAAGTATTGTGCCTGAGTGGTTCAGTTCTGCGACTTTTATTATCTTCTCCAACATCAGATTAAAGGAATCACACGAAAGGCAGTCCCCTTGCCTGAAACCTCGTTTGATGTCAAACGGCTCGGAGAGGTCCTTCCCTATTCTGACGGAGCTGCTGGTATTGCTCAGCGTCATTTTACACAGCTGTATTAGTTTCGCGGGGATACCAAATTCAGACATCGCAGCATAAAGGCAACTTCTCTTCGGCTTTGAAATCGACCAATAGATGATGTGTGTCGATCCTATTCTCGTGGGTCTTTTCCAAGATTTGGCGTATTGTGAATACCTGATCTATGGTGGATTTGCCAGGCTTAAGCCACACTGATAAAGTCCAATCAGTTCGTTGACGGTGGGCTTCAGTCTTATAAGGCTGATTCCGCCGTAGCTGGCGCGTATGGCGGGGTCGCCTTTCTTGTGGATTGGGCAGAGCACCGTTAAATTCCAGTCGTCGGGCAAGCGTTCATCTGACCATATTCTGCATACTTGAATAGCTCGGCTGGCAGGCCGTCAACTCCAGCAGTTTTGTAGATTTTCAGCCGCGTAATCGCTATTCGTACCTCGTCATAGTCACGCGGTGGAACAGCTACTCCACCATCATCGACTGGGGACTCGGGTTCGTCTTCTTCACTACTTTCAGCGCTGCTATCATTCAGTAGGTTGTAAAAGTGTTCCTTCCGCAATTTAAGTACAATCTGGATATCGGTCGCTAGGTCGCCATTATTGTTCTTACAGGACTTCGCCCCGGTCTTGAAATCTTCCGTAAGTCGCCTAACCATCTGGTAGAATTTTCGGGCGTTCTTTCTGTCTGCCAGCTTCTCAAGCTTTTCGCACTCACGTATTTCGGCCTATCTCTTCTTATTGCGGCAAATACGTCTCGCTTCCCTCTTCAGATCCCTTCCTGACACTCCACAGCACAACGACTATACTCCATTGCACTCCAAGTATAGTTATGACTATCTTATATAAAGAAATGCCAGGCTTTAAAATGACGTTAAGAAGAAGTCTCTACGATGCGCGGAACCCGAGATATCGCGATTTGACGAAGTACATGAATGGCCAGAATCACCAAACAATTCTAACTTACGTCCGACTTAAAAAAGAATGGCTCATATATGTATTTATATATACTTAGAAAGTCTGTAATGTGTGTGTGTGTAATATTACATCTTTTCCGAGCACCCCAAACTGGTATGCCATAATTAAATATTTTTAGTGGATTTTTGGTGTATAAGCCGATTTTGAGCTTTAAACTTGTAATTTTTTAGAATAGCACTTTAAGTAACTTGCTATAAATTTTTATTACAAGCTTGGTGGATATTGATGAATAACGGGTGATTTTTTAAGAGCTTGATACCTTTTTTTTTAAAAAAAACGCATAAAATTTGCAAAATCTCATCGGTTCTTTATTTGAAACGTTAGATTGGTCCATGACATTTACTTTTTGAAGATAATTTCATTTAAATGTTGACCGCGGCTTCGTCTTAGGTGGTCCATTCGGAAAGTCCAATTTTGGGCAACTTTTTCGAGCATTTCGGCCGGAATAGCCCGAATTTCTTCGGAAATGTTGTCTTCCAAAGCTGGAATAGTTGCTGGCTTATTTCTGTAGACTTTAGACTTGACGTAGCCCCACAAAAAATAGTCTAAAGGCGTCAAATCGCATGATCTTGGTGGCCAACTTACCGGTCCATTTCTTGAGATGAATTGTTCTCCGAAGTTTTCCCTCAAAATGGCCATAGAATCGCGAGCTGTGTGGCATGTAGCGCCATCTTGTTGAAACCACATGTCAACCAAGTTCAGTTCTTCCATTTTTGGCAACAAAAAGTTTGTTAGCATCGAACGATAGCGATCGCCATTCACCGTAACGTTGCGTCCAACAGCATCTTTGAAAAAATACGGTCCAATGATTCCACCAGCGTACAAACCACACCAAACAGTGCATTTTTCGGGATGCATGGGCAGTTCTTGAACGGCTTCTGGTTGCTCTTCACTCCAAATGCGGCAATTTTGCTTATTTACGAAGCCATTCAACCAGAAATGAGCCTCATCGCTGAACAAAATTTGTCGATAAAAAAGCGGATTTTCTGCCAACTTTTCTAGG
>NW_023458560.1:77116823-77173899 GCF_013731165.1 Rhagoletis pomonella
AAAAAAAAAAAAAACAAAGTAAACTAAAATAAAACAAAATAAAACAAAGTAAAAACCTAAAATAAAAAAAAAAATTATATTTAAATAGAAAGTAAAGAAAATAAAACACATTATAAAATTAATAACAAAAAAGAACAAAATGAAATTAAGACAAAGTGGAATAAAGTATGGTAAAGTGTTGTAGTACAAAAAGAAAAAATAAATGAATAAAACAAAACAAAATAATTTAAATTTATTGGTCCACTTGTATGAATTCGCTTTCTTGTTTAAACCCGCCTGGGAACTATGCATAAAATTTGCCATAATTTTTACACACACAATTTTTATTGAGCTTGAAGCCGTTTCTAATGGTTCATATCCCAGTGACTGCGGTGAAGAAGTCTGATGAGGAGATTTGGTGATCTCCAAAATAGTACCTATGGGTAAATTATTGTTGTTTTCCCACCAAAAAAAAAAAAATTTAAGATCACCGTAAAACTTTTTTTTTTTATTGAAGTAGCCTAATGGTGACAACATTGTTTTCTTTGCAATTAGGGGAACGAAGAGTATCGTGGATTCAGCGGCTAATGAGTACCACCTATTAAAAAAAAAAACGAGGGTCTTTTAAAATAGCCATTCAAGCACAAATGAACTCTGTGAAAGGAAACCAATAAGTATTCATATATAAAAAAAAAAATATATAATATGCATTCGATTTTGACCCCTTTCGATTAAAGATGATTTATGAAACTTTCTTTTTATGCGAAGTCCTATATTTGCACATTACACGTTTTTGTTCTAAAAATGTATTTTTTTTTTAGACTTTGAATGCTTATTATTTATTCTTTGAAACGTAAAAAATTCAAAAAATACGCAAGTATTGTGGCTTATTTTCATTTTCGTAGTGTCAGCTGTTAGTGCTAATAACTTTTTAATATTTTATTATTTTTATAATTTTCTGGAATCATGTACAAGAATTCAATGTACAGTTGGTGTACCACAATAATCAATTCCAATGGCACTTCTTTTTGAAATCTATAATAAACGTTCAAAAATTTGATTCGACTTTTTCCTCATTTTTTCTAAAATAAAATAAAAATAAATAAAAGTATATAACAAAATAAAGAAAAAGGGTGAGAAAATTGTATGTTCGTTTCTTAGAATGTCGCACCCTTGTAAGGCAAAAAAAGCACATTTCCTGTACATCGAAAAATTTGAAATTTTTGTATAGAAAATGACAGGAAAATTTCATGATTTCCGATTAGACCCATTGACTGATGGTGAGTGCCCGCCCAAGGGAGGTTTCACTGTACGCACAATTCAAATTTTTTTAAAAATTGCTGAAATCGATCATCTAAAATCGATCTCACATTGGAAGTTGCTCAGTTGAAATTTATCTTTCGCTTGTTTTTTTGTTTTCTTTCTTGAATTCTCAATGAAATATGGTACGCATATATTGAAAATGACCTTAACACGCGTCATTAAATTCGTATTTTATCTGTATCGTTGAAGCGTTTTGTCAACGTAAACATGATTTTTTTTTTAATTGAATTCATGAATTCGTACGCACGACATAAAGGAAGAATAAGAATCTTATCTGTCGCTCACATATCGGAAATACTCGCACCTATAAATCTATATACATAACATGTGTATATGTACAAGTGGTTCTAATCTAACCACAGTCTACTGTGGTGTAGCTCTGACGTTGCACAGTGTGTTAGGTCCGCATATTTTTATGTGGCAAAGGGCACTGAAGATTGTAGCACTCCGAAGTTTCGTCCATATATTTACAGAAATAGAAAAAATATATTTACATTAACGCATACCACCCACACAAACCTAACCTCAAAAACCCTTAAAAATGTCATTAAAAGCGCAACGATGAATGCACGACTCCGAAATTACGTCCATTCATTTATAATAATAATATGTATAAGTAAATATCCTTAAAATGGCTCTAATCGGTTTATTTTGACGCACACCTCCCACACAAGCCTAACCACGAAAAGCTTAAAAAAGTTTTAGAAATCGCAAGTTCACTACATTCAAGGCTTTTCGCGAAAATCGAATGAAATGCTACCAGCAAACTTCAAAATGCATCTTGTGGTTCAATGTTACTACAACTATAGGGATTAAAGTTTTGTGAGTTAAAAACTCCAAAGGAGAAAAGATACAAAGTACAAATTTTTCATATAAAGAAAGTAGTTCAAAGTTTTTCTCTTTTTTTTACTTGTAAAATAAACATTTCTAAAATACAAGTATTTTTTGATTATTTTGAGGTTGTTTTCTTTTTTAGTGGCTTCGTTTGCTTTTTTTTTGGCGATTTCTAGTGCCTTTTTCTGCCTATTTCGTTATTTTATTTTGCCTTTTTTTTATAGGGTTTTAGGTCCTAAAAATACACTCCCTGCTCCTAATAAATATAAAAACCGACAAAATCTAACCATCATTAATATATATTTTTTTTTTCCTCCGAAATCCCACTGTGCGTCGTCCAAATAGTTATCTATGTACATTCGAATACGTGACGTAATTTGACTACTGTAGCCCGTGGTCAATGCATGCCATATTTAATCAAGATTTGCAGCGTGAACCAGAATATATATACGATATGTTTGCTTAAGCAAATATGCCAAGGTTAAAATGAACAAAAGTTTGCTTTCGACTCGAATATGGATGCTCTCAACAATGAAAGTGGGGTGGGCTATAATCTTTGGACACGCCAGAAGAAAGATGCGATCGCAAAATAAAATACCATTGACACTTTCTTCTTTTGCGATTGCTGCCACTCTATTGGATGGCGTTGGAACAGCACACTCTGCAATTGAGCTACCTTAGAGTAGGCGGGGAAAATGGAAAATCTGCCAAAGCTATGTCGATTCAAATGGCAAACATTTTAAAACAATTTGCGGTAATCCTTTGGGATGAGTGTCCAATGACCTATAAGAAAGCATAAGAAGCTTTGTATAGAACAAAGAAACATTCACGAGAGATTTTGCAAAAAAAGCATAGCAAGATAAATGCGACCCTGTGCTAGTTGTTTTGTTGTTGGAATTGCTACATATTTCTCTCATTTCGCTAGCTTCATTTTTTTTGCTGTATCTTGTTTCGCTGCTTGCTAAATATGCATGCCACCATTTTGCAATGGGGTGCTCTCATGAACGAAAGATGCGGTCGTCTAACCTAACTGCCGGAGCATTCCGTAGTTGTTACGGAAAGATCTTAGCATTCGACGTGCTACAATATACCACCGACTACGAATCTTCACATTGCATACAACAGACAACTACACTAAGCAAAAGATCAACAAATTGACAATGCCTTGGTTGATGTTTTCAACAATTATTTGGTAATATTAACCAAACTTTTGGTTGTCGATTAATTTCGTTTATGCTCTGCACTTCACAGGCGCTTTTTCATAATTCGGAGATACAAAACAAAAATTTTCATAATCATATTAACACGTTGCCTCTGACGGGATCAGCAAATAACAGCAAGCATCTCTACACACTCAGCTACAGCCGCTTTATTAATTGGTCTTTACATGTTCAACTTGAATCAATTTTCTTCGTCGTTTAATTTCGTTCTGCACTTCACGGATGCTTTTTCGTGATAAAAAATAAAAATGATTGATCGCGCTGACGGCATTCATACTGCTGGAAGCCAACAAATAACAGCAAGCACCTCTGCACGTTCAGCCACTGCCTTAGATATGAAGTTGTTCTCAAATGTTCAGCTTGAATCACCATATAAAACCATAAGTTGACTGAAAAAACCATTGTGCTTTTGGCTCAGTGTACGGTAAGCATAGCCGGCAATTAAAAGGTACGGCCATGCCATGATTCAATAATAAAAGTTTCTGTAACTTGTGATAGAATAGTGGGGAGAAAGAGGAATAATTAGATCGCCTTTTGTAGTAGACGTAGTAGCAAGTACAAAATTAGCAGTGAAATTCTGACGAATTTCCAAAAACAACGGTCGTTTGTATAAAACTAAGCAAATGCTTTTTCTTAAAATTTCAGACTAGGCATGGGTAACCCTGCGCTGCGCGGCGCTATATCGTTACCACCGCAGTTGCCGCGCCAACGCCAATAAATAAGAAGCGCTAACGCCATTAGGACCAAGAAACCGATGAGACACACACACAATTCGCCTTAATCCTTTGAAAAATTACATGCCTGTACTTTGTTTTTGCTTTTGAGAAGTGAGAGCGCCAGAAACTTATGTATCTTGGCAAATCTAAAGCTTTTACTCAAGAATGATGAAAATATCATGGCATTTACTACAATGTTAGCTATTAATTTCGGCTGGCGGTGCAAGCGTTGTTTAGCGCCCAAAAACTAATGAAATAATAGACATGACACCACTGTGTTGGGTATGACACTGTATGACGATGAGTATAGTGGTGACACTCAGATGGCGCCGTTTTCAAATCACTAGACTGCGCTATTACGCTGAGTTAGTGCGCTGGCACCATAGACGGCGCCGGAGTTACTGAGCTAGCGCCATAAAAATTGCGCTATTATACATGTCTATTTCAGACCTTTAAGTCGATTTTTTCAAATAAATTTAAGTGCAAGCTATGATGTTTAAAAAGAAAAGCAATTAATTCGTTTTTATACATTCTGCCCAATGTTTTTCTTACTGGAAATGCAGAACGTCTTAATAAGGTTTGGCAACACCACACACAACAGAAAGGTAAGCAGAGGCACCCCTCAAGAAGGGTTCCTTCCTTACCCTCTTCTCTGAAAATTGGAAGTAAACTCCTTTTTGATAGCCCAAGAAAGAGGGGGTTGCCACATCACTGCTCATGCTGAAGGCATGGCAATTGCTATGAAAGGTAAATATCCTAAAACGCTGAAAAACATTTTTCGCTCTAATATAGCCACGCTTAGAAGCTGAACTGAGAGTAGGAAACGAGGAAACACAGGCTCCACACAATCTGCCCGCTAATTTTTAAGACTGTTGAGATTCCTTTGATGGAGAACTCATATAGAGGAAAAAGTTAGGAAGGCCAACAATGCATAACATGCAAACAAGCGGTCGGAAACAAATGGGGGCTAACACCTCGCATTACAAATTGTCTTTACACCTCTGTAGTCAGATCAACACTATTATTGTGGCCATCAACGCAAAAGGCAAGCCACCCAAAACTACTGAGTAAGGTCCAAAGAACAGCGTTTCATTTCAGGTATTTTAAGTACCACCCCAAATACGTGGGCGATCGAAAGATCGGCGGTTCGGCCACGCCTCTATACTTCACACTCTTGGTAGTTATAACCAAGCAATCGACTAAGACGAGCATACCGTCCAGAAGAGAATGGCAAACCTCAAGATCATGAAGCAGGGGGGAATACAATTTTTACACGGATGAATCCAAGCTAGACAATTGGCTACAGAGTTTTCTCTAAAGAATTTGGACTGCAATTATTCGTCGGAATTACGGACCACTGATGTCGTAGTGAAGATGAAAATTGTAGGCTCGATGGCTAGCCAATAAAGGTACCAATCTCCCACTGCGCGAAAAGAGGCAAAATTGGGATACCAATGGCAACTTGCAAGTTAGCGATTCGAAATAACATGATTAAAGAGGCAAACAGGTTTTGACGAGAGAAGGGTACTTGTAGAACGGTGGTCACGGCTTGTGTAATTGGTCATTGGCTATTTGGTAGGCACTCTTCGATACTAGGAATATTCTCCCACGAATATTGTAGAGCACTTCTTCTTCGGCGGTTCCCAGATTTGGCCAAGTGAAGAAGGCGTTTTGGGTAAGCACTCTTTAGCTATCGTACGGAACGAACCAATCTTTAAGCTTCGTTTTATAAGAACTAAGAATTAAAGGTGATCATTAGCCACTTGAGGCTGGCACATCGTTTCACTAAAATTGAATGGGCTATGAAACTGTATACTTAAAAAAAAATTTAGCACTTATGAGAAAAAAGTTTTAAATGTTGATGAAAATGTGTTGAATTTTTGAGCATTTTGATTTAGACTGGAAAAGTCGCAACGCGAAAAATTAAAAGCAACTTTTTCGGTTAAAGGGTTCCACAGCGTAGTTTGTAAGGGGCAAACGCAAGTTAATCTAGTATAACTTAAAACTTAGTTCTAATAGCAAACATGAAATTTTTGTCTCAAAACTTACATCATAAAGAAAGAACAAGCTGGTTTTTTATTCAAAGTTTTCACCAAATTTATACGTAAAACGCGTTGCTTAAAATAGTTCAAAATAAAATATTCCATGCAGCTGCAAATGCCAGCAGCACTACAGCAGGAAGCTGTAACCCAGCGCTACTTTCCGCAAGCGGAAACAATTTATCCCACAAAGCATAGCGGTCCACATAGAAGGGATTGCCCATAGATGAATTCGAGTTGATGTACATAACAACGGTATTATTGGCAGTATATGGCGACCAAGTAACGTTCTCTATAACTGGTGGTGAGCTGGGGGGAAAAGGAGTTTTTATTGGAAAATTTCACTTCGTTAAGCTGAGTTCTGAGTTTTACTTACCCATTTGCGGCGAATGAGGCAACCAAATTAGTCATGCGTTCAACCATCAACATATCTGTGGAATTGTCGTTAATTTCTAGGTATCTGCGTTTCAAAATATAATTAAGATCATCCCCATGGCAGGCGCCTGTGTTTTTGAAATATATGTAGTTAAAAAATTGTAGTTAAATATTTCTTCCTACTTTCTGTACTCTACCTTGTGACATTCCAGCACTATCCGGAAACCAAGACTTTTCACCAACGTAGTCAAAACGGTAATAATAGACATTCGTGTGATCTTTTGCCAACTGTACCAATCTATACACGCCATGTCCGATAAGAGCATCCGATAGGATTTGACCGATACCGAGGAGATTATATTGGTTTATGCTGGATTCATTGTAATAAAACTGACGTATGCTCTTCGCTCGCTCATCATCGTTGCCGGTGCTATTGAATTCAAAGAACTCCTTTGCATAAAGACCAAAGTTCATGTCGATGTCAGCAATCAGATCGGTGTTGTTTTGTATAACTGCAAAAAAGAACACAATTTGTGATGACTAGTTACTCCCAATTGTACTGAATATTCAAGATGTTCCTAGAAAAGTCGCACATACTGATTTTCGGGTCATAAAATGAGGAACAGGTATAAAGCATTTCTTATTTAAGGTGCAGGATTTTGGTAGTGCTTGTTTGATGCGAGTGTGATACTGTTTGATAAAACCAAGGATGCAAGAGGCGTAAGCCTTGTTCAAGGCAAAGCGACCTTCGCCACGAAGGTAAGTTCTCTTTCCTGCTGAAAGCTACGTATGGGATAGGACCCTATCAAAAGCTCCTCTCATCTATGAGTTGTCTGGGAGCTTGACCAATTTTTAATGAGACTGTTGAGACTGGGAGTGCAATGGGGTATAGTCATTGCGCTGGGTATGCAGTTACAGTTGCATGGCTATACTCAATCCCGACTCTTGCGTCCTCGTTCGCGCACTCTGGGCAACGTGAGCAACCCATGTGCGAGATGCGGTAACCAATCCGAGTGGAGCCTTGGGTCACGGCAGAAAGAGAGGGAGCTTCGGTGGGGCCACTCTGACTTATTCGGTTTAAGGGCTCACTGAAGTCTGCAGCGTCTGTTCACCAGTAGGTGCGGCTGCAAGCGGGTGTCTGCTTGGAGCAAGCGGCTCGCTATATAAACGTGTATTTGGTTGCGAAACCACCCCCGTCCCAGCAATGGGTTGTGCGCTGGGCTTGGGACCCGCCACGTAAAAACCACTTCCAGTGAAGAAGCAAGGCAAAGCCTCGGATGAGACCCCCCCTTATGATGACGACCACGGCAAATGTTTAAAGGACTACGATTTGAGGGCATGCACCTGGAATGTCCGGACCCTTAATGGGGAAGGTGCCTCTGCCCGGCTGGTTGATGTCCTCGTAAGGACAAAAGCTGACATCACCGCCATCCAAGAAATGCGTTGGACGGGGCAAGGCAAAGAATGTCTGGGGCCTTGCGACGTCTACTACAGCTGCCATGTAAAGGAGCGCAAATTCGGAGTTGGATTTGTGGTGGGAGAGAGACTCCGTCGCCGAGTACTGGCGTTCACCCCGGTGGACGAACGTCTAGCCACAATCCGCATCAAAGCTAGATTTTTCAACATCTCGCTCATCTGCGCCCATGCCCCGACGGAAGAGAAGGATGAGGCATCCAAGGATCTCTTCTATGAGCGCTTGGAGCGCACGTACGAGCGCTGCCCCCGTCATGATATCAAAATCGTGCTTGGCGACTTCAATGCCAGGGTGGGCAAAGAAGGGATCTTTGGAACCACCGTCGGAAAATTTAGCCTCCACGACGAAACGTCCGACAACGGATTGAGGCTGATCGACTTCGCCGGGGCCCGAAACATGGTAGTATGCAGTACTAGGTTCAAGCATAAAAAGATCCATCAAGCTACCTGGCTGTCTCCGGATCGAAAAACGAGAAACCAAATCGATCATGTTGTGATAGACGGAAGGCACGCTTCCAGTGTTTTAGACGTACGCACACTCCGAGGCCCAAACATCGACTCGGACCACTATCTTGTTGCAGCCAAGATACGCACCCGCCTCTGTGCAGCAAAAAATGTGCGCCCAAATATGCAAGGAAAGCTTAACGTCGAAAAGCTGCAATCACAACAGACAGCCAGCGCTTTCGCTACTCGACTCTCACACCTGCTCTCAGAGAGCACTCTTCAACAAACCGACATATGCGAGCAGTGGAACCACATTTCCCGCTCATTAAGTACCGCCGCCGAAGAAGTAGTCGGATTTCAGCGAGCCCGAAAGAACAACTGGTACGATGAGGAGTGTCAGGAAGCTGCAGAGAAAAAAGATGCCGCCTACAGGGCCACGCTGCGATCGGGCGCAACGCGCGCTATGTGGGACCGCTATAGGGATCTGAAGAGGGAAGCGAGACGTATTTGCCGCAACAAGAAGAGAGAAGCAGAAATACGTGAGTGCGAAGAGCTTGAAATGCTGGCCGACAGGAGGAATGCCCGAAAATTTTACCAGAGAGTTAGGCGACTTACGGAAGGTTTAAAGACCGGGGCGCACTCCTGTAAGAACAATAATGGCGACCTAGTAACTGATGTCCAGAGCGTACTTAAATTATGGAGGGAACACTTTTCCGCCCTGCTAAATGGCAGCAGCACAGAAAGTTGTGGAGAAGAAGAACCCGAGCCCGCAGTCGATGATGACGGAGTCGACGTTCCACCGCCTGACTATGACGAGGTACGTATAGCAATAACGCGGCTGAATAACAACAAAGCCGCTGGAGCTGACAGCCTGCCAGCTGAGCTATTCAAGTACGGCGGCGAGGAGTTGATAAGGTGCATGCATCAACTCTTGTGCAGAATATGGTCAGATGAACGCATGCCCGACGACTGGAATTTAAGTGTGCTCTGCCCAATCCACAAGAAAGGTGACCCCGCCATTCGCGCCAACTACCGCGGGATCAGCCTTCTAAGCATAGGTTACAAAGTCTTATCGAGCGTATTGTGTGAAAGACTGAAGCCCACCGTCAATAAACTGATTGGGCCTTATCAGTGTGGCTTTAGACCTGGCAAATCCACCATAGACCAGGTATTCACAATACGCCAAATCTTGGAAAAGACCCGCGAGAAAAGGATCGACACTCACCACCTATTTGTCGACTTTAAAGCCGCTTTTGACAGCACTAAAAGGAGTTGCCTATACGCCGCTATGTCTGAATTTGGCATCCCCTCAAAACTCATACGGCTGTGTAAAATGACGTTGAGCAATACCACCAGCTCCGTCAGAATTGGAAAAGACCTCTCCGAGCCGTTCGCCACAAAACGGGGTTTCAGACAGGGCGACTCCCTTTCATGTGACTTCTTTAATCTGATGTTGGAGAAGGTAATAAGAGCTGCAGAACTGAACCGCTCAGGAACAATTTACTACAAGAGCGTGCAATTGCTGGCTTATGCCGATGACATCGACATCATCGGTAACAAAAACCGCGAAGTCTGTTCTGCCTTTTCCAAGTTGGATAGGGAAGCAAAGCGCATGGGTCTGGTGGTAAACAAGGACAAGACGAAGTATCTCCTGTCATCAAACAAACAGTCAGCACATTCGCGCCTTGGCACCCACGTCACTGTTGACAGTTACAATTTCGAGAAAGTAGAGAATTTCGTTTACTTGGGAACCAGCATTAACACCGATAATAATGTCAGCATTGAAATCCAACGTAGAATCACTCTTGCCAACAAGTGCTACTTTGGACTGAGTAGGCAATTCAGGAGTAAAGTCCTCTCTCGACGTACGAAAACCACGCTCTATAAGTCACTCATCATGCCCGTGCTGGTATATGGCGCAGAAGCATGGACAATGACAACATCCGATGAGGCGGCTCTTGGGGTGTTTGAGAGAAAGATTTTGCGGAAGATTTACGGTCCTTTACGCGTTGGCGACGGCGAGTACCGCAGACGATGGAACGATGAGCTGTATGAGTTTTACAACGATATGGACATAGTGCAGCGAATTAAAATACAGCGGCTCCGCTGGCTTGGTCATGTCGTTCGAATGGACACCGACGCTCCAGCTCTGAAAGTATTCAACTCGGAACCCGCTGGTGGTAGCAGAGGAAGAGGGAGGCCCCCACTGCGATGGAAAGATCAGGTGGAGAAGGACTTGGCTTCACTTGGCGTTTCCAATTGGCGTCAGTTGGCACAGAGGAGAAACGACTGGCGTGCTTTGCTGAACTCGGCCAAAATCGCTTAGGCGGTTACAGCGCCAAAAAAGAAGAAGAAGAAGTTAAAGAAGGAGTATGCAGAAATCATTTAATCAGTTTTGGTAAACTGCTGGTGGTTACCCGATTATTTTATCAACTGTGAACGTCCTTTTTCGCTTACTTTGCTGAGTCTGATAAATTGTGTTTATAATAAACAGCTGATTGGGGCTTTTTTCCTATCAATCAATCATATCGGTCATTTACTTCAAAGAAATGGTAAAATAATTATCACTTATCTTTTAAAATTTTCTACTTAGTTTGTACTTGTAACTTAGGTTTACGTGTGCTTAGCGTCCACAAACAAAAATGAAATCATCACTTAAACAATTTATCGATTTGCACGAGACTCTCGAGGATTATTGCTTAAACAAACAAGTAATTTTTTAGCAAAAAGCAAAACCGACACCAATTCTCGTGTAAAACTTTAAGATTACCGTTAATTTCTTCATAGTCCAATAATCGGATCTAAACCAAATTAGAATGGAACCACCTCGGAGGTACTAGAGGTTTACGCCGCCGAGCCACGCCGCTGCCGCCGCCGTGTTTTTGTCATTCTTCGCGCACCACCGCCGAATTACGAAAATATCGGCGCGGCGGCGGCGGTGTTCGGTGTTCTGCGTCTAAGGAATTTTGTATAAAATTTTCATGATGTATGCACATTCATGTACAAAAAATCTTTGCGTATTTTCATTTGACCCCTCACTATTTCTTATTTCCTCGTCGATTTTCTTCATTAGTAATTTGATTTTTTTTTTTTTTGTAACAGAACATGCAAAAATTTGGCACAGAACCTGTTATTTTTTAAATATTCCTTCTGTTAAAGTTTGATTTTTTTTTCATTTTTTCATTAAAAATTAAAAATGGCTGGAATGAGTAATTAATTTTTCAGAAACTATTAACCCTGTAGGAAGTCATGGAAATAACCTTTAATTTGTTATTGTATTGTATTTTAAGAAATATGTACCTATTTTTTATTTTTTGTTCTAACTAATAAAACATTTGAATACTTTTAGCGTTTTTTTAGCCCCAGCCATTTTTTATTTAGCTGTTTTAAGCTCTTTTTTGTCCATTTAGTTGGATCGCTGAAAAACTTCTGGCAACACTGATAACAACATATGTATAACTGATAATCATTACTTACTAGACGACACGTTTGCTGAGGTTCCACGGTGTGGATACAAGCAATTGTTTAATATGTACCGTTACTAAGTAGAAATCTCCCTTCTATGTTGCCGGAAAAGAGCAGCGGAAGTATTTTTGCAAAGAACTTCTTTCTGCGTAGGCAGCCTTCGGCCGCGCTTAAGGATTATAACCCTTACGAAAATTGGATCTCTGTCACTATATAAGGAGTGACATAATTCAGAATTTCAAAATTCATAAGTGATGGTCAAATCCCAGGAATGTTTTTTGCTCCATCGCATCGCAATGTTTCCTACACAGGGTTAAAGTTCCCCCCTTTTTGGTGAAAATTAGTAGTATTTTTCATTACGTTCGGTCATCCTTAGGAAAATTTGGCGCTTTATATTTTTTAAACAGTGGTGGGATTTGATGGGTAAGGGTACGTTCACAAAGAAAGCGGAGCCGAGCCGAGCGAAGTCTTTTCGAGCTGAGTGAAGCTTTCAAATTTCTGTAGCTATATGAAAGTGTTCATACAGCAAGCATTTTCGTTAGCGTTTTGGAGCTGAAAGCAAAGCAGTTATTGATTTTGAATTTTCTATTTAATTTTTATGTTTCAAGACGCTGCTGCAAACAAGATATCAAAATATTCAAATCAAAAGGAATTTTACGAGTCTTTTGAATAAAATTGAGCAAATATTTTTGCCGCCTTTCATTGACGGTAAGTTATGTGGTATCTTTGCAGCAGAGTCCGTGAGAAAAGCTGCGCTTCGCTTCATTCAGTGTGACCATCAGCAGCTTCGCTTTGTTCCGCCTTGCTTCGCGCGGCGCCAATCGGCTTTTTATGTGAACGCACCCTAAAACTGTTGGAAAAAAGTAGACTGCCCTTGTTTTCGATCTTCAACCCGTAAAAATCGAAAGAAATCCGTAATTAAATATAACGGTAGATAACATTATTACAAAAAGATATTAACAGCGACATAAATTACTCCAATAACTCAACTTTAAACTTTTTTATTGCTTTAAAATGGAAATAGAAAAACTCGAAAATATGTATGTATGTGTGTACCTCAGACCTTTTCTGTTCGCCCATCCATCAAGAATGAATTAAATTTTATTATAATCTGAATTGGCATGGCGAATGCCTAACGCAGACTAGATGACCTGCTAAGATTAATAGCCTCACGGCTCTTTGGAATCTGCATTGTGGGAAGTAAAAAAAATACTCCGACGAATATATAAAATCCTAATTTTTTTGAAGTTGGTTAAAAACAGAAAAAATAATTATTAATTTTTTAATAGCTATGTTTTAATATTTCTAATAAAATTTGCATTAAAAAAATCTCAGCCGTGAGATTTCTCGGCTAAATAATAAAATCGAGAACGTCATTCATGGAAGTGTGCACTTACACTGTGAGTCGAAATCGAGTTCATCTTGGGTGACGCCAGTGATGATTGGCACACGATTAATCCGGTTTCCACCTATTGCCTCGCTAGGATCCTCCAATACAAAATTGCCGTCAATTTCATAATTCCAATTTGAACCTAGAATTCCATAGGTATCCCATCTCACCGACGCGTTAGTTATCTCTTCCCAACTGATCTGCCTTAAGCAATTTACTAAATATTTAGCCTCGTACATGGGACAGCCGAGATCATATGCGAGCCTTCGGCTCCAATATTTATTGTCTAAAAGGTATTGATGTGTCGTACTACCGCTCAGTGCTATGGCACCGTGAAAGAGACCCGCTGACAATGGCGATACCAAATGCAAAGTTACTGCAAAACTCCCAGCACTCTGTCCGAGGAGTGTGACCCTATTGGGGTCTCCACCAAAGTTATAAATATGTTCTTTCACCCACTTGAGGGCCAACACTTGATCCAAATGACCGTAATTCCCGGGCGCTTCTTCGGTGCCTGTACTTAGGAAACCGAAAGCGCCGACACGAAAGAAAATACCCACTAGCACTACATTCTCATCGAGCAAATACTGCGGTCCAGCGTCGATTTCACTATTTGCGCTACCAGCTTTATTGGAACCACCGTGTATGTAAACAACCACTGGATTTGATGCCGTCTCATTTGTGGTATAAACGTTCAGCGACAAACAGTCTTCGTCCATTAAAGCGCCTGTAAGCTCCTGTGGGCACATCGGACCATCCGCTAAGGCATTTAACGTATCGTTCCATGCTTGGACTGGCTCGGGTGCCGCAAATCGCCGTGATCCGGTCGGTGCTTCGGCATAATATATACCGCGGTAGGCATAGATATCACGTCCTTTACGCGAAGTCAGTACACTGCCGCGAATCCTGCCAAGTGAAGTTTCTATGAGAGGTGCTTCCTGCGCTAAGACTGCTTGTTGGTGAGCAAGTTGCACAAAAAATAGGAAAACTTTGCAAACTAATAGTGTACTTAACATTTTAATGGTCGAGCACTGACTAACGATTTGACTAAAAGTAGTTCGGCCTAAATGGCTTAAATTTTACAGAGAAGTGTCTTCGTAACCATTGAGAGATTGTGGGGCATGTGCTGTGCATAATTTAAAAAAAAAAAATTATCAACATTCGATTTATTTGAGATACCTATTCGATTAGCTGTGTACGTGTATAAGTGTAGATAGTACATGAAAACACAGTAAAATAAAATAGGTAAAAAAATAAATAAAAAATAGAATGGAAATTATACAAAAAAATAAGCTAAGAAAATATGTATATGAAAAAATTATTATAACTAAGGGCCGCTTTCTCAAGTACATTTTAAAATTTATCTGCCCTTTAAGCATAAAGTTTGTTCTGAAAAAATGTGTTTGAAGAGCAGATAAATTTCAAAAAAGGAAAACGGCACGAAAACAAAATAATTTAAATTAAATAAAATAAAGCAAAGAAAAAGTTTTCGTTATTTAAAATAATGTTTTCTTTGCGCACAAAATAGTGTTACATACTCGTTTCAACAGTTGGCTTCCTAAAAAAGTAATTACTTCATCTACCTAATATTTCAGGTAAATCTTATTAAAAAGCTGGAAATTGTTACAAAAGCAGTTTTTTTTTTAAATATTGCCCAAAATTTTAAATTGGATTTAAAGGGTTTTTATTTAAAAAAAAAAAATATACTATACTTTGTAATAAATAATGGGCCGCACACCGTTAACCGATCTCTATAATTATTTATTATAATTATTATTATTTTTTAAAGGAAAGGTGTCACCTCACGGGTGGTCCCATTCTAATTTTAGATCATGAAGAGATTAACGATAAGCTAAAATTTCTTTATGAGAACTGAAGCCGGTTTGGTTTTTTGCTTAGAAATTACTTGTTTTGTAAAATTCTTAAACCCTCCATCGTATTTCTTGTTTTTAACCGAGTTCCAAAAAAGGAGGAGGTTATCAGTTCGCCGGAATATTTATTTTTTTGTTTATGGTTTTCGATTTCGATTCTTTTTGCATCGGAAAGGTAGAGTCTCTCAGAGACTAATCTGGTTTAGATCCGATCCTTGGATCATGAAATATATATATATATATATATTTTTTTTAAGTCGGTTTTTTTTTGCTAAAAATTACTTGTTTTTTACTTTTTTCCCTATCCACTATTCTCGCATTATTAGTTTTTCTTTACTATCTAAACGCTTTGTTGGCGTCGACATGAGTTTCTTTGAATACAGCAGCGAATGTGTTTGACATAAAAGAACAGAACAAGAAGAACCTTATGTGAATGGTCAAATAATAGAAATGGATCTAATCTAATAACAGCTACACACATTATATATATAGATACCTACAAATATATTTTTTGACAGCCGCGGAGCAGCTTTTCGGATCGCTATCGCAAGCTGCCGACGCACAGTGGTCAAAAACTGGAATTTACTGTTCAAAATAGTCGACAGCCTTCGTTTTTCAATCGATTTGATAAAATTAATTAAATGAAACAACAAGATACCTTTAGGCATTTTTTCATATTTCCCCAACAGCGGGGGCTAAAATAAATGAAAAAAAAAACTTTTTCTGTCTTCATTTGATTCTGGATTTATGATAATTTATCTCACTTCTATTTAATTTATTGACAGATTTTACAAGCGAAATGACTTGGTTTCAGCATTAATTTGCTTATAAATTGCCAATGAGCCGTAAATTGCGATAATGTGAACATGCTTTTATGTAGAAAATTATTCTCAAACGAGTTAGCTACAAATATCGTATCGGATCGCTATCGCAACGTTGCGACATTCATAATACATGTAGCACAGTGGTCCAAAACTGGAAAATCCTGTGCAAATAGTGTCAATAAATTAAATAGAAATAAGATCGTTTATCATAAATCAAGAACCAAATCAAAAAAAATCAATATGAAGAAAACAAAAGATTTTTCTTTTATTTTAGCCCCCGCTGTTGAGGAAATTTGAAAAAAATGCCTAAATACATGCAATCATTTGTTTTTTGAAATCAAGTACAAACCACACTCACACGTTCATACACGTGCTATAGCAATTATGAAAGAAAATGTGAACGTACTTGGTTTTTGTAAAGTAATTTGATCGAAACAATGTTATTTATGCTGTAGTGTGAATATAGTTTAAGAGTACCTGTTAAAATAGTGTGACAGCTGAGGCCCGAGCCCGTCGATTTGAAAGTGCGTATTTCCAACTAAAAATTTGTCATCAATTGTAACATGCTAGAGATATTATCACTCGAAAATACGACCGCTTCAGTGTATATTGATCAGTTAGTATTACGATTAGAAGAGTGGTTCCCAATAATTTTTTCTGCGGATGGCTCTGACTTATCGTTAGAACAATTTTATAAATTTTTTTTTTAATATATGTATGTAAGTCTTAGATGTTGAAACAATATTTAAGACTTCGTCTTATACATTTTCTCTGCCTTTGCTGTACATAATCGCCATTTGCTCCTATAAATTCTACACACTGCATCCCTTCTGAAATTGTTATACCGATCCCTCCTCACTTTCAGATTCGCTGTGTTTGCTTTGGGCTCCTCTGCCTATCCCAACTTTTGCGCCTTTGGCCAATATGTCGACAACATACTCGGCGAGTTAGGCGGTGAGCGTCTGTTGAAGCTGGCTTACGGCGATGAAATGTGCGCACAAGAACAGTCTTTCCGTAAATGGGCACCGGAGGTGTTTAAGGTAGGTTCGTTCGGGCTTTCCTTTAATGCGGCTTATTCCACGGTTAGCAAATAAATTTTAAAATAATCCTCTCCTTGCAGCTGGCTTGTGAAACTTTCTGTCTGGATCCGGAGGAGAGTCTATCGGATGCCTCGCTAGCTTTACAAAATGACTCGCTCACTGTGAATACAGTTCGTTTGGTACCTTCAAAGACGCGTGGCACGCTCGAAGAGTTGTTGTCCAAGTTCCACAACAAGAAAGTCTATTGCTGTCAAATCAAAGAGACACCGTTTAATCTCACGAACATTGGTAATGGCGAGAAGACCACCATACTTTTGAAGATCAACGCACCCGGCTTGGAGTATGAGCCCGGCGACCATGTTGGCATATTTCCAGCTAATCGTGCAGAAATTGTTGATGGCGTCTTAAAGCGGCTTACTGGTGTGGAAGATGTGGACGAAGTACTGCAGCTGCAGCTGCTAAAAGAAAAGCACACCTCAAACGGTATTTTCAAGTTGTGGGAATCACACGACAAAGTGCCACCTGACTCAATGCGCAATTTGCTGTTGCGTTTCTTCGATGTAACCACGCCGCCGACGCGTCAAATGCTCACACTGCTGTCTGGATTTTGTGATGACAATCAGGACAAGGAGCGTTTGCAGCTGCTGGCCAACGATTCATCCGCATACGAGGATTGGCGCCATTGGCGACTGCCACATTTGCTCGAAGTGTTGGAGGAGTTTCCCTCTTGTAAGCCACCCGCCACACTGGTGCTGGTCAACTTAATGCCGCTGCAAGCGCGTTTCTATTCGATTTCGTCGTCGCCGCGCAAAGTCAACAACGAGATACATCTGACAGTGGCCATTGTACGCTATCGCTGCGAGGATGGCAATGGTGATGAGCGTTATGGCGTCTGCTCCAATTACCTGGCCAATCTGCACGAGTCCGACGAGCTGCATATGTTTGTGCGCAGCGCGCCGAGTTTCCATCTAGCCGCCGAGCATACACGTCCGATTGTGCTGATTGGTCCAGGTACGGGCATTGCGCCCTTCCGTTCCTTCTGGCAGGAGTTCGAAATGTTACGTGAAATGAACGCCGATATGGCGCTGCCCAAAGTTTGGCTCTTTTTCGGCTGTCGCAATCGCGATGTGGATCTGTATGCAGAGGAGAAGGCGCAACTGGTGCGTGATAAAATATTAGATCGCGCCTTCTTGGCACTCTCACGGGAGCCCAACATACCGAAGGTCAGCCTTAGCAACCAAAAATATTGGATACTTATTTTTGAATTACTTAATTTAGCGCGGTTCCACTTTTTCCTGCTGACCGCTGCTGTTGATGGCTAAGCGGAATTAATTTTATTTCATTTCCCTCTCGATTTTCAGACTTACGTCCAGGACTTGATTGAAAAGGAATTCGATTCACTGTATAAGCTGATTGTTGAGGAGCAAGGTCACATTTATGTTTGCGGTGACGTCACTATGGCCGAGCATGTTTACCAAACGATTAGGTAAGTACGATAAACAAAAAAAATGTATGTATGCGCCAAGTGAGCGTGCTTACCAGAATATGAATTATTTTTGTATGAAAGCTTTCATTGGCTGGCAAGCTTCCCGTGTCCTTTGGAAGCTCAGTCGGATCCAAGTAGCAAGTCGTGGAACCTAATTTCGATGCGGATTTCTTAGAAGATGTTCATGATTTGATGATGACTTCTAAATATTTTAACATGCCAAAGTGTTAAATAAAATATTTATTCGTGAAATATTTTAATGGTGATTCGATTTTGTATGTATAGTGTACAATACCAAATATTTATGTGGATATGGATTCCGTTAAAGCACCTAGTACGTGCATATGTATGTATTTCCAACTGTTCAACATGAAAGCACTTGCAAGGTTAAATCTGCAAAATCAAAAAGTCCGCATCGTGTACGAGTGCCTTCGCAAAACATATCACTTTGTTACAAATAAATACTATCAAGTGGCGCTGAAGAACTTACGCCAGAGTTGCCAACCTGTTTGCCGCCTGCCACTCACTGACACTATTGTTCGCCAAATCGCTACTGTTTTCTGTGCGAGTTTCACCTCAGTCGAGGGTAAATAACTCTTTAAATTTTCTCAAGCGAATAACTTTACAGCCATTAAGTGTACATTTACACGTTCTGGGTGTACATACATATGTACATATGTAGTTATGTATGTCGAACTACTGAATTCACACCTTTCACATGTATTTCGCTTTTAACTTCGTAATTCTCAAATAGTTTATTTTTCTTTTATTTTATTTTTTTCTTTGCAGGAAATGCATTGCCGGAAAAGAGCAAAAACCAGAAACGGAAGTTGAGACATTTATGCTAACACTGCGGGTAAGTCAAAAACACAAAAGTACATAAGTACGCATGCAAGCACGTGAATTGCTGAAATGCTTTCAAGAATGCAGTGTATGCGAAGGCGAGGAAAAAATAACACGCGTACATACATCTGTATGTAAGAGGGAATCTGGCAAAAGTGGGTGTTTGCGCGGATGTGACTGAGTGATGTTTAAAATGTGTATATATGTATGTATGTATGTATGTGTGTGTGAGGCATGCAGCGTAGAGTTTACGCCAGTTCTTTGTTTTTTAATGCTACGACGAGTAGTTTCTTTATGTTTTTGGTGAATGGCGATTCCGTTGACTGATGTGCGTTAGTTAACACATACATACATATGTTTAGGATAAAATATATGCAAACACATGTGTTTTTTTTTGTGATTCTAGACGAGTATGTATGTACATTAGGCTGGTCCAAAATATTTTATTTTTCAGCCACTCTCCTAAACTGAGCAATATTAAAAATAAGGAGATCCGATCTTTTATTTATTTTGTAATGGTAATGTAATATTTTTTTAACTAAGCCTCCGGGTTTTGAAGTTTCGCATATATTTGAGTACATATGTATTCTATATGGGGAAAATACATTATTTCATTGAATTGTTATAAAATCGTTAAAAACGGAGATTTTTGATCGCATAAAAATATTTCCCTTCAGAAACCTCCAAACCATAAAATTATGATGAATACTTAAGTTTAAATTTTATAACATAGTTTTTTATAACCGATAAACTATAGGGAAAATTTCAAGTTTTGAAATTACACAAAAATTGCCGAAAAGCATGAACTTAATTTTAGGTCGTAGATCCTATTTTGCCAGATTAGCTCATTTTCACAAGATATTCCCATTGTTATGAACAAATAGTACATTGGCCCTTGCTCAATAGGGTAGTGTTTGGCCGAGCTTCTCCTCCGATTTGCGGCTGCAGGGGCGACCGCTATTAGAAAGCACCTTTTTATTATTTTATTTTTATTTTTTGATGTGGCTTGAACTTAGAGCTTCTGGAATGGTAACGCGCACTGTCCCGGCGACACGTTTAAATATTAACCGATCTCAAACTAAAATATATCCCTCTCCTTATTTCCCTGTTTTTATAATTCTGGAGGTGGCAGCAAGAAAATTACAAAAATTTGTTTTTCTTGTGCATTTGGGAACCGCCCTAATGTATCTACATGTCGGGATAGGGGAACATTAGTAAATTTGTTTTCTTCTGCTATTTTACTATTTTATGCTCGAGCATTCAAGCACTGCTCAACCACAATATGCCAAATGTGAGTAAAGTTTTCACATTTTGTGCAAACATTTGCGATTGTAAAGTTTCCGGCATCTACAAAGGTAAAACAGGAGGAAAATGCCGAAATAGTACTGAAATGAAATGATAATGGAAAATAAAGGTCTCGTAAGTTGACTAGCACTGCAACTACGAGTGCGCTTTGGGGTACATTTGGGAGTACATATTTATTTGTTTCAAGATGGACTAAAATAGGGGGTAAAGTACTTTTGTGTGTTTGACTTGAATGCTGCAAGTGCGACCATTTCAATTCTAGAGGCTATCATGTGAACTGTGTATACATACATATATGCATACATACATGCCATGAGCTACAAATATATACATACATACGTATGTGTTCATATATTAACCCTAGACATAGGACAGTTTTACCCTACGTTATTCGCAATATACGTAAATTTTACGTACTACACTACAATAATTTGCATTTCTAGTGCCCTGGCACCCATAGCTGAGCGCAAACCGAGTTTGTCATAACACCCACTAAAGCAGTAGCGGCTGCTTCGCGGGAGCATAGGTGGCCATTCAAGTCGAAGCTCCCGGCTAAATAACTACTATGAAATGTAATAAAATAAAGTAATAAATAAATAAAAAAAAGTAAAAGGACAAAAAAAAATGGTTTGTTTTTCTTATTGAAATTTTGTGTCCAAAAGTAGTTAGCTACAAGTTAGTTGGCATCCAAATCAGAGGAAACCAGTTTTCACTATTTTGCGGCCATTGCCCTTCAATGGTAGTTAGTTACGGTCAATGGAAATAGTTAATAAATAGTTACCACTAGTCGAATGCTAGTTAGTTAATAGTTAGCTACAAACTAGTCTCAGCTCCTTTTTTAAGCTACTTTTTTAAACTATTACGAGGAACGACTTGGTCTTATTTACCGCTTAGCTTAACTTAATTACTGTGGCCAAACAAGGTGAATTTATACAAGGTGGTAGCAGGAATACAACAACAACAACCACATGTATTTTATATTGCGGGTGTTATGTCAGAACTCAATTCGCCCCAAACTTTACATGTATTGTTATTTTTTTTTGATGGGTGTGCTGTCAAATCAGTAAAAACAAAAACAATGTATGTAAGGTGAAGAAATCAGCTGATCAAACAACACCACCTTGTATAAATTCAGTTTGGTGGCCAAATAACCATTTTGGTAACTGTCATATTAGGGGCTAAGAGTTTTCTTTAGCGCTTTCGTGGGAGTGATGCACAACGCCTCAGTTTTAAATACTTATTTTTTTTTATCACTAGCCACCATTCCAAGGCACCGCTAAGCACTAGCGGTTGCATAACAGCTGTGTAAATCCAATGTGTGGGTTGGGGATGATGGTATAAATAAATGATGGAGGCTTCGGAAGAATTTTACGCAATGTAAACACCTCAGGAATTTCATTCCTCAATGATACCATAGAAGACTTGCGACTACTCTTTAGTTTATCTTTTATGGATTCCAATTTCCTTGTTTTACTATGCGGATTAAGATGTTTTCCCAATTCTAGGGGGGGGTCAGAATTAATGATAAACTAATAATGTATCGGAAGTGAAGATTTCTATTAGCACTAGACGCCCCCAATGCAAATCATTTCGTAGCTCATTGTTTAGATACAAAGTTTCTAAGGTTTCGTAATGCTGATTACTTTGTTATTGGGGGAAAATTGTAAAGCGTGCACCACTGTGATCATAGAAGGATGGTTCCCCAATTTGAGGATTTTAATGGCATTTTCCCTAATATTCTGATTTCCAGCCGATTTTGGTACCACTAACAGCTTGGGCGGTGCTCCTTTTTTATGGCACTAAAAGGTGTTCGCTTTTCAAATCTCCAGGGCAGAAAAAAAAAATCGGTCCGTCGATAATCGGAGAGTCACATACAGATAATATCTGTCCTTGATTAGTATGAACTGAATCACTGTAAAAAACTTAAATTTTTCCATCCAGCGACATAAAGGTAGTGGTTTGCGTTTTCGTTTTATCCTCGATAAATAGTGCCAAATTTTACTTATTTCTGAAGCAGAATTTTTGCTTAACTAGTTTTAGCTTTTTTTTTTAAGAGTTTCGTATGCTTACTCTTCTTCTTCTTCTTATTTGGCGCTTACTGGTGGCTTACTAAGCTATACAAATATTTCCGCATATGTATATCGAGAGCAGAAAACTATCAAACTAGCTAATAAAACTAACCACAAAAAATTTTTGATCTTTTCTTCTGTCTAACTGCTTTCTAAAGGACGCAAATCGTTATCACGAGGATATTTTCGGCATCACGCTACGAACAGCTGAAATACATACAAAATCGCGGGCAACGGCGCGTATACGTATGGCATCACAGCCGTAAAGGAAGCATACATACATACGTATGTATACCCTGGCGTGGAAAACATTGTAAAATCACACCTGAGAAGATTATAAAGCTTAAAATTCAAAATTTACTCAAATTTCTGAACTTAAAATCAAAAATTCAAAGTTTACAATAAAATATAGCACAAAACTTACTGAAAAAAAAAAAATACTTAAATTGGAAATTATCTCGCGTGGATTCTTCGAATTGTACTAAAATATATAAATGTAATTATGTAATTATGATAATTGCACATAATCACTAAACTACTCAATTACAAATTATGCTGTTGTTATACATATATATTTGCAAAACTTGTCCACTTGAGGCAAATACACAAATTATTGTTTTAAATAATGCTACTTAGTTTCGATTTGCATAAGCACATTTACATCTACTTATGTATGTACATAAATATGTAGTTATGTATGCAGCATACAAACATATGTATATTGTTGTTAGGTATTTAAATTAAATTCGATGCTCGAATTACTTCACACGCTATCCGACTATGTGTACCTTATGCAAATACAAATACAAATATACAGACATATACATACACATACACATACGAATACATACTCACCAAGCCACATGTTGCCAAGCTTTGAGTTTGAAAAAGCACTAACACCTAAGAAAAATCGCGTTTTTTTCTCGAAAAAATCACCAAAGTTTTATTCAATACTCATTAATGGACATTATACGCATAAAAATTATTTTGTAGGGATGCCAATTTAAATTAATAAAAATCAGTGTTTCTTGCTCGACGGTCGATTTTTTTCTGTTCTCTATACATTCAATTATTTTCGTCCAAGCGACGATAACATTCTTGTTATTATTTTCTAATTTGCAACTGTGTCTGGCGTTGCCGCTTCGCTTAGATTCAAGAGAAATTTTGAAATTTTTCCCTGACTTTATATGATAAATTTTTCTTCGTTTTGCATAATTTTTTCTACAATTCCTCTTAAACGAAAGCAAAAACAAAAACTGAAGTTTCATGAGCTATGTGGTATTTTAAATCTATACTGCGGTCTCTTATGATTTCGAAATTTGAATTCCCTTTTTAACGTGCCTTATTTGAACGCATAGTGGGAAAACATATCACAGTGGTTCGAATAGCAGATCTAGCTGGACGAAAGTAAAAATTTTTTTGTTTTTAAAATACTTAATAGTACTTGGAATACATTCCTGACAATACATTCAAATATAAATTGCATTTATTAAAGCATTAACATATGAGAACAAACAAAAAAAGGTAAGTCAACGCCGCCTATTTGAGAACTCTATTTTAAAAGCTGAAATTTAACTTAAAAGATTGCTAATTGCACTCACAAATATTTGCATAATTGAAAATTGACTTTATAAACAAAAAATTACACTTATTCCGCTATAGATTCAGAGGTCATAACGGAATTTATGTTCACATTGGTATAAGCAAATTTATTCTAAAAAATCGTCGTTTTGATTAATTAAAAAAATAAATAAAAGAGTAGGAAAAGTAAAGGCCGCCGAAGGCCGTTATAAAACTTCTTGCATATTGATTTTTACACCTTCGCAGATGCAGAGGGTAAGTTCGATAGCCGAGTCTAACCAATTGGCTTAGATATTCACATTTTAGTGACGGTATGTAAAATCTCAAAATTCAAAAGTAATTATTAACAGGAATGTATCTGAATATAAATATAAGATCAGTGGCGGATCCACGGGGGAGAGGGGGGGGAGGGGTTGTGTGTTAAAACAGAAAAATACTTGGAGTTATAAAACCTTTGGTTATGTAAGAGTTAAAAAAAATAGTACCTCGCGAATTTTCTGCTTTCTGAAATTAAAAAATTATACAACAGGCATGCAAATCTTTAAGCGCTGTTATAAAATTTTTTCTGAAAATTATTTGTGTTCCTTGCTGTGATCTTAAATTTTAGTCATGGTAAATAAAATCTTAAGAAGTGAGTTGTTTGACATTTGGTGTTGCAGAAACTTCTAAAAGACAACAAGGTGTCCGTGATTATGTGATTAGTAAATTGAAAGAAATATCTGATGAAAATGCTCGTTCCGAAGTAAATAAAGTAAATTAAGTAAATGACTTTAGATTCGTAATCAGCAACCCAGAAAATCCCCAGATACCCAGTTACATAGAAATCTACCGATTTTTTTAAATTTTCGTCCGCCATATTGGATCCGCCATTTTGAATTTTTGGTAAATGACTTTAGATATGTAATCAGCGACCCAGAAAACCCCCAGATACCCAGTTTCATAGAAATCTACAGATTTTTTTTAATTTTCGTCTGCCATATTGGATCCGCCATTTTGAATTTTTGATAAGTGACTTCAGATTCGTAATCAGCGACTCAAAAATCCCTTAGATAACAAGTGGTGTAAAGATCCATTAACGAGTATTTGTTTAAATAGTTTCGTCCAGCTAGATTTGCGATCCGAACCACTGTGCATATGCTCGCTTACGATTGTCATTGTGCCATGATTTTGTTTCCATTTTTGTGAAGTTGCTAAAATATTTACGTTTGCTATTAATTTAGCCTTGGTTTTTTTTTAAGATTTACAGATTTGGTGTCTTCAAACTCAAAAAAAAAGCACCAAAAAACGCACCAAGCACCAAACTCAAAAATTTTCGCGTTTTGGGTGAAGAAAAGCATTAAATTTAGTGCAAAAAGCACTAAGTTGGCAACAATGCTCACAACACTACATTCTCAATTTGTTAAATTCTCACTTCAAACTTGCCACAAACCATAAATGTATATTTGTAATTTTTTAGTTATAATTTACCTTTTAAACTCTTAGTTATTCTAACAAAAAAATTATAAATAAAATGTCCTTACAATCAGATGCTTTGTATGAATTTCGATAAGCCCAGCTATGCACCTAAAATGTATGTAAGTATATATTCACACCAGTGATGAAAAAGTGGATACAATTGTACTTCCATTTAATTTATAAGTACCCAAATAACTTAGCAGGCAAATATTTCATATTTTCAATGGCATTGTTCATGTTGTCCGCATGGATAATGACGCTCCAGTGAAGAGATCCTTCGACTCGGCACTGATGGGCGGACATTTTTTCCGAAAATAGGCACAATCTGAAAATTTCATATTCCATCCCTGCCACCTGATAATTAGCTTTGATTACCATTCCGAATTTGCTTGAACACTGCAAAATTTAACAAAGCGGTAAGTACCAATGATATCCTGAAAATGCAAACATACAGCTGAATAAACTTGTGGTCAGCCTGTGTATTGGTTTTGGGCTGCTGTTTATGGTAATTGTTTTATCCAATTATGCTAAAATGCAATCGAGGCAAATGGTTAAATATCTATATATGAATTGAAACGTCTTAAATTGAAGTGTGAAGGCACTTAGTACAGTCATAACTTATATTTATAATAACTTTATATAATACTAGTTTAGCAGCGCCAAAAAAATTTCAAGATGCAATTCTAGCTGAATGTTCATATAAAAAACATCTTAAATCTTTCAAGGGCTAGGCTAGAAGAAACTTCAAGCTAATTCTTTAAGGTAATATTCCATTCATTAAGTCCATAAAAATAAAATTTTTTTTTTTCTATTAATATTGTTATTGAGCTTTGTACCACGATTGTTTATTAGGAAAAATGGAAAAAGCAACAAAGTTATAGCAGCTCTTTCGGAGATCATTACATCTCCTCGTCAGACTTCTTTTTTCTAGACTTCAGCAGGTATCGAACCCATGCCATCGCTGTACAAAGCCAGTCTCCGAGGGTAAGTTAAAATATGCGCTACGCAGGAGTAAACCTTCTCTTTTATATATTTAGATTACTAAATTTTATTTTGCCGCCCTTCGACTTCCAGATTACTTAACATTGTGTTCTATTGTTTGGCAATTAAAGTGAATTTTAGTATTTAGTAAAATATATGACAGCTTGGCCTTTAATTATACATACATATCGCACACCGTCTTCAAAATGGGCACAACTCAAAATTTAACGTTTGCCAGAAAATGTTAAAAACTATTTCACAGCACATGCTAATCATATGGACAAGGGATACTCTAATCTAGGGTTTTTTAAATAAATTATAACAAAAGTTTTCTCCAGATTTTGCTGAATGGTAAATAAAAGCTCTGTGTACATTTTTAGCGCATACTTTCAAAAATTACAAATTTTGAGTTGTGCCTCTTTTGAACACGGCGTGCTTGCATTTATTTCAATCAATAGAGTTCCAGAAGCAAGTACAATAAAAATAAATCAAGTACTTGAGCAATTTTAGCTATAAAACGTTGATTTAGGCAAAAAAAGTACCGAAATTGCCCATTTGTTCAATGTCTCTCAAAAAATTTTAAGTTTTTTTTTGCGAAGTTTTCAAATAGAATATTCATATTAAAGGTAATGGACGTTGGCATCAAATACAACATACATAACAATCTGTGAAGTTTCAAGAGTTTACCAGAATATCTGTCGCAACTACATATATTTTGTAATTTTTGAAATTTCAATTTTTTTTTTTAATTTTAGATATTTCAAAATGTTAAAATTAACGGTGAAAATGTTCTTCTCGCCAAAACGAACGAGTGAAAAATTTTACATGGAGTAAAAGATGACTATGATTTGAGAAAGCAATTAAGCGTCGACTCCGTCCGTCCGTCCGTCCGTCTGTGCACACGATAACTCGAGTAAAAATTTGAAATATCTTAACGAATCTCGGTACGCGCATTACTTTCGGGCGTAGGACGGATGGTATTGAAAATGGGCAAAATCGGACAATAACCACGCCCACCTCTCATATAACGGTAATTTTCGGAAATACGAAAACTGCAATATTTTAGTCACTACTGAAGATTATTCACTCAAAATTGATATTTACAATAAGTTTTAGACGAAAAAAAGAATTTTATACATTTTTCGAAAATGGGCGCAGTCACGCCCACTTATGGTAACATGTGTATACCGTGGTAACCGCTGCACCAATTTCTTCCAAACTTAGCACAGCATACCACATGGTACAGGTACAGCATACCACATGGCCGAAAATTTTTAAAATCGGACAATAACCAAGATCTTTGACTAAGATCTGTGACAACACTTGACTTTGGTGCCTGAAGTTTTCCACCTTCTATTCAGATTTTAGCTGTATTTCGAACAGAACGCTTTAAAATTTTTATCATTTTCATCACTCAGATTAGCCAGAATTTTAGGTTTTGTAATATTATAAAAAAAAAATCTAATTTTAATAATTCCGCATTATTTAATTTTCCAAATATTTATTTCACAAGTTTTGTCTAAATTACGAAACTATTTTGAAAATAAAGGATCACTTGTAGCAATAATAGCAAAGTTGCTAAGTCCCTTTTAAAAAATTGTATTTATTTATTTTTAAGGATTCGATCTTTGTTAAAAGATTTCGTACTATTTTGGGCTTATCGTATTTTCGGTGCTTCTTTTGGATTTAGCAAATTTTCCTTTCATTGAATTTAAATAAGTGCCTTTATCGTTTTTGAAACAATGCTTTTTAAATTTCTCTAGCCCCTGTATTAAAATATAGTTTACATAAAAAGTGGATTTAGCAACTTTTCACTCTAAACTAGCGATATGTACTTGATTGAATTAATTAGATGTGTAATATCGTTAACTAGTTTAATACTTAACCACATTCATTTTAACATAATATTGTAAATTTTTATTTTTGTATATACAAATTTAAGACACACATTGATATAAGTAGTACTTGTCGAGTAAATATAGTTTTTAGATGGCCTCTTTATATTTATGTTTAAGATATAATAATATATACTATTCGTGATAACAGTTTATATTATAAAGATAATTAAAAAGAAAAAATTTTACATTATTTGATCGCAACTCTCAACTTTTTGTTAGTCGAGTTAATCACTTTGGCAAGTGAAGCATTCATATACTATGTATTACTGCATTAACCACTCAATTTACTTTTAGGAATCGAATTACGAAATTTCGTAGAAGCTTTTCTGAAGAGATCTATCAGTACGCTTTATTTCGTTATTTTGAGGGCTTCTGTGGTGAATACGATTGCCATGGTAGAAAAATACCTAATCCTAATAACCTATGTATGCGTGTAAATAAAATTCATTTGCAGAATTTAGGAATGTTTGTAAACAACTTGGTCACTTGAGAACTTGTTGTTGTTGGGAGTTCTTAAAATATCCACATCTAAACTTTGTAAGGGGCTTCGCTTTATTTTTTTCTGCGTACAAAATAATGACATCCACGAAAATTTCAAACTTTATTTTTTTTTTTTAATTGCAGAAATTCGTCTAAATTTTGGTTTTTTTTTTTTTAATTTTGAAATCTTCATGGATGTGTTTATTTTGAGCGTGGGCAAAGTTCATAGCGACAGCAGAATACTTTGTATGTACTACTTATAACCATTAAAGTAACCATCACCTCGGGTAACGGTGCAGAGTCAAGAATTTTTTTTCCTTCAAAAACATAGCAGCCAGATGTAAAAAAAGGTACTTTTATATTCGCTTGAAAACAGAAGTTGTACAGTTAGCTGTAAGTACATATGCGTAATATATATACGAAGAAAATGCCTATAACTATTTATGTATCTATGTGCATTCGTAAGAATTCATAACAATAACTGCAAGTATGTACTACATTTACTTGAAGATATGTACTTATTTATGTATGTACATACGCGTGTTGATATTTAAAACGAGACGATGACACAATTCTGGGGATGCCGGAAGGTGATTTCACTGCCCGTACATATGTATGTACATGTATAAATGTGTAATTGGAATGCTTAATCACTTGGTGATTTTTCTATGGGAAATTCCCAGTTTATATTAATTCTGTATTTAATAAAAAATATTTCAGTGAATAAATAGCTAGGAAATGAGTTATTGCTTTGGTTTTATTTCCCAAGTTCGTCTCATTCATTAGTTATGTACTCGCACTAAATGAAAAGCATAAGGTAAGCAGGGTTGCGTTTTTTAACACCTTCTTTAGATTGCGTCGTAGAAGACCTGCTTGCTAGAGGGGTTGAAGAGCAGAGGATGCCGAATAATTTAAACCCAGTGACTAAGTGGTCTTCGAACAGCAATAAGGAATCCATCTTGTTTAGTATACCACACGCGACTCTTCCTGCAATTGGAGTCTTACTATTTGTGCTTTCTGATTGAGTCAAGTACTTGAGCTTGATTCTGGTGGAAGTCTAACAGTGCGAAGACAGCGAGTGAGGCATTAGTGGCACTCTGCTGCTCTATCGGCTGGAGGTCGTAGTTGGAAGTAGACACCGGTGAACTTCTACATGGACGGGTCGAAGCTTGACGCAAGGATCGGTGAAGGGGAGTTTTGTAGGAAGCCTCCCCACCGTCCTTCAAATTTAGTCTTATAGTGTTTTCAAAGCAATGGCAGCAATGGCCGACCGATTCTACGGTGCCGGAACCTAAAGTAAACATCTGCTCCGATAGCCGAGTGACAATCGGAACCTTGCCTATCTTTCAACCCAGTCTGAATAAATTCAAGGCAGACTTAAATTGCTGCGGAAAATGGCGTTGAGCCATACCATCTGCTCCGTCAGAATTGGGAAAAGATAATACGAGTCGCAAAACTTAACCACACGGGTAAAATTTTTTTTACAAGAGCTCACATGTATTGGAGTTCGCCGACGACTTCGACATCATCGTTAGAAAAAAGGGCTACATCTGTTTTGCCTTCTCGCACTTAGATAGAGAAGCAAAGCATGTGGGTCTGCTGGTGAATGAGGACAAACCAAAGTATCTCCTGCCATCAGACAAATAGTCAGAGCATACGCTTCTCGGCACCCACGTCACTATTGACAGTTTTAAGCTTGAAAACGTAGGCGACTTCATTAGTTAAGGAATCTCCATTAACACCAATAATAATGTCAGCCTTGAAATCCAACGGAGAATCACTCTTGCCAACAACTTTGGGAATTGAGAAGTAATGTCCTCTCTCGTGCTGGTGTATGGCACTAGTGCATGATGAAGCAGCCATTGAAGTGTTCGAGAGTAGGATTTAGGGGCCTTTGCGAGTTCGTGGCGAATACCACAGGCGCTGGAGCGATGAGCTATGTGAGCCTTACAATGATATATTTAGACATAGTTCGGCGGATTAAAGTGCGGAGGATCCGTTGGCTTGGCCATGTCGTACGAATGGACAGAAACGCTGCAGTTCTAAAAGGATTTGACCCAACTTGGAATTTAACGCGCTTTGTTGTACTCCGCCAGAATCGCTTAGGCGATTACAGCGCCAATAAAAAGGTAGCAAAAGATTTGAATGGGCGTTAAGCCTTAGCAATATTGCAAACAACTGCGTAGCGGAGAAGTTTGTCGGGAAAGGCACCTTTAACTATAAGCACAACACAGATGGATCTCATTCCAGTTCCGCAAAGGCTGGCCGAAAACCAGGATATGGGAAACTGCAAGTTTTTTTCTAGAGATATTGACGGATATAGTTCAATTGGTTGTCTAGCGGTTAGACTAATAACACACCGTATACCATCTGCGGCAGCTGACGTGGTAAAATCATTTCAATACTACTTTTAAACTGCTCATCTTTTTAAAGGCTGCGGAAACTTCAATCTTCGCACACAGAGTTTATCGCTAAAGCTTAGCAGTAACCAATCGCAGTGGTGTCACAAAGGTAATGGACCGATGCTGAACCTAACGGTGCGTTCATATAAACAAATAAATATGATATTTTATTAGCTTTCTTATGAAAAAAAAAAATAGTTAAGTTCAGGTACCGCTTTCAAAAGACAGATACTTTTCTCTGAGTTTTCGGTTTGAATATTCGCAGACTTTGGTTCGATTTGAAAGAGAGGCACCACTCGCATTATGGTTTTTAATTTTTTGGACAACCCAAGCTTTGCTCCAATTGGTCTAATAGTCACAAATTCTCTATGTAGTGCAAACATTTGTTTTGCTAATTTTATTTATTTTTTAATAATTTTTATAAGCTCTGTGCATCTTCATACATATTTTCTGTTATCATCGCCTCGTCTTTTTGCTTCGGCAATAACGAATATTATTGTAATTCGAACTTCAAAGCTGATTGGCTCTGCACCGCCACCAAACGCTTTCTCGCGCTTCGTATTTGTGTTTTCCCCAATACCTTATCTGCCGCTAGCACCCATACCAACAAACGTTTATACAGTCACGTGCATCAACTAGAAACCATGTGACATGAATGACGCGATCTCCACAGAGTCAGTCAGCAAAACCTCGCTCAGTAAAAGAATGGCCTGTGGTCTTATCATTGTTTTCAAAGCGGCTGTGTGCTTTGCCACGGCTGCTGTGGTTGCTGCTGCTGTTTTTTCGCAATGTATTGACGCCGTGCTGATGATGCAGCTATGTAGCAGAAAGAGGCAAACAGCTCGGCAGTTTTGTGAGTGAGTTTACATAAAGCCCAGTCACGCGCTGCTTGGGTACAGTCGGTGCTGGTCGCCAAATAAGGCAACATTTTCCAAATACGGAATATACAAAGAATATACATAGCTAAGAAAGCGAATAACGGTGCAATCGCGTTGAGTGACCCGTTGTTAAGAATTCGCTGCCACAGCGTATCCTTGAGACTTTGCAAATTTTCTGCGCGAAAAAAATTAAATTAATGAAAAAATAATTACGGGTGAATAAACGAAGACCGCGTCTTCGTGATTATATTTAAATAAAATATCAAAATTTCTTACGTGACTTGACGCTTAATAAAAAATAAAAATAAAAATAAAATATCAAAGTTTCTGAAGTGACTTGGTGCTTAATAAAAAAACATAAAAATAATAAATCGTGATCCTTAATGCTTAAATGTTTTAGCTGAGATAAAAACAGCAAGAGTTGACATTTAAATATCAAAAAAAAAAATAAAACAAAAAAAATAAGTCCTTATCTCTCAATTCGCGCTTAGTCCTAGTGCACTTCGCTACGCAAAAATGCCTTACACTACTTTGGACGATCAGAACAATCTCGGCTTGGTGATCGATGAGGAGCTCGCTCTGGAATTGGCCGAGTCACAAGCCGATAAGGGTGATGATGTGCTCGCCAATCGCTTGGAGGATATCAGTGAACATCTTAAGCAAATAAATCATCTCAATCAATATATGCAACTGACTGAAGAATTGAATGAACACAAGAAGAATGAGGCAGGTCCTTCAACTTCCCGAGGTTGTCCTGTGGCGCATATGCAGCGTCCCATTCGCTTGAAGAATATCGAGGGCAAACCAGAAGTGTACGACAAGTTGCATCTGAAGGGACAAGAGGTGCGTATGTAACGGTGTTGAGAATACAAAGAACGAAATCTAAATAAATAAGAGCAAGCTTTTAGTGTACCATTTGAAGAAGGGCTTAAGTACTCATAAACTTTTGGTCATTCATAATACCTCGCAGTTACGCGTAACTTTTACTTGCATAATAAAATAAAAATTTTAAATTTTACTTGCTGCCTTTCCATCTTTAATTGCTTAAGCAACAAGTGACATTTGCCTTCGCATTGTTCTTGTTCTTGTGCTATTCTGCTCTGGCTCTATCCACGAGAAATTCTTTCTCTTCGAATGGCTGCCTGCCTGCTGCCAAACCATAGTTTATGGCTTAATGGCCCTCAGCGTATTGCTACAAAAAATGTTACAAGTATCCCTTCGAGTCTCGTTGGCTTGTGGTGCAAGTTTGGCAGTTTTCCTTCGGTCAAAATATTTTATTATTCTCATTTGCGCTTTTAGTAGACTTTTGCCACAAAGCAGCAACACAAAGTTTGTACCTCTACGTTTCTGCTAAATTTCTAGTTTGTTGGTTTTTTATTTCGGTGAAATTTTAATGAGTTAAGAGCATTAAAATAACTAATCCTCACCGAAGGCTGTGAAAAAAATTTAAATGCTGGAATATTAAAAAAAAATATAATGCAAACTTTTTTTCTTTATTATTTTCGTATGAGCGCTTCACTTTAGGGATGCAAAAAACATCGATCCATCGAAAACATCGAAGTTTGCTAATCGATACATTGAATAAAACCGATGTTTTTAACCTTCCTGCATACATCGATGTATTTTTTTCGATGCATCGACTTGTGTTTACAATGTACACTGTACATATTTACACTTCTTCACTTGTGAAAAGGTAAAGTCGGAACTTTTATGCTCTCACCCCCTAGGATTCTTCTATGCCGAAAAAATATATTTTTTAGTTTGGAATCAAAAAATATTTAGAGGTCGCTCCAAGCGCTCAAACTTTTCCATGTATTTTATATTAGAAAAAAAACACCTTTCCATGAAATTGTATAGAATTCTTGAAAATCAAATTTTTATGAAAGTCAAACCAAAAAAAAAATAAAATTGCAATAAAAATTGTCAAATGAGTGTAGCGCATTGCTATTTGGAAAACTTTTTAATATTTCACGATACTTATAAACATTTAACAATTGTCACCACTTCAGTACCCTCCGAAAGCTTTTTTTCGAAGGCTTCTCAAGTTCTGAATTAGCAGCGCAGTATATTGCAAGGAAAACGTGTAAAAAAAAGTAGGAAATATCTATTGGACAAAAACAATCAGGGATTTGCAACTATTTATATCAATAAATATGTAGTCCTGCCCCAGAAGGAAGAAATAAAACACACATGGGGTCCTTCCGGACAGTGCCGGGTTAGATGTACTGTCCTTAGCTAGCGGAAGAAGTGCCTTTGAGTGAATCTGTAAAGTTGCATCTTGGATTTTCCACTCAGTACTCACGTATTCACAGAGCCGAAAAAACACCATCTGCCCAAAAACTGACTACAAGTATGCCATGCTTTGCTTATTCATTACCCATGCAATTCCCAAATCTGCCTAATTTAAAAGTTATTAGTGCCAATTCGATCGAGCCATAAGCTTTCCTTGTGCTCTTATTGCGACCCTTCTAATCGGTAATCCAGTTGTATGTATCACCGTGCGACAAAAGCAAAAAAAAAAAATACAAAACACATGAAAGAATCGATATAAATACTCACAAGACTATGGGCCAAATATAGTAAAACTGCGTTTTTAGTTTACGTCAGGTTTTTTATCAAAGGACTTTGAAGTTTTAATGATATGATTAATTCAAAAAATTATTTTACAAAATCAGTGCAGTGTAGAATAACAATATTGGTACCAAATGAAAGAGATAATTCTGTAGAATTTAAAACCAATAAAGTTTTTTGGTTTACAAGGACAAATAGTTATTGAAAATGCGCTTTTAATAAATTTTTTATTTTTTTTTAAGTTAATAAAGTTTGCAGGACGAAATTTGACGATGTGGTCGTGTGTATATTAGTCCTCAAACAATAATTTTTTCAAAACTAAATCTTGCAAATTTTCAAGGATATTTAGGGACAAAATTATAAAAAATATCTACAGATTTTTTTCTTTTATATGATACCCTTATTGTTATTCTACATTACAACGAATTTTTTAAGTAAGTTTTGAAATAATCATATTTTTTTAATTTCAAAGTCCTTTCAAAAAAATCCTGACGTCAGAGAGAAAAACTAAGTACATATTTTACTTAATAATTTTCTCATAGTTTTGCAAATATATTAATTTTTTTTGTATTTAAAATTTACTGTCGCACAGTGTAATCAGTCAACTGCCGTCTCACAGTGGTAAATTTAGGCGACTTAGGCGGCCAATAACATTGTTTGATCTATACCTAATCTAAATATGCAGTTTTGTAGCTCATTAAATTTTAATATAATAAAGTGCAAGATTCAAGTTGCTGAAAAATCAAGTTTATTTTCGTCAAATTTTTTGCTGATAGTGCCAAAATTTAACGCAATTTTTGAGTATTTTGAAACATGCCCTTTGTTATACCAAAATTTAATGAGCTACGAAACATTGCACTCAAAACTTTTCAACAAATGAATTGGATGGAAACTCGATATCAAATTTGCGTTCCTCGATGTGGAAGCTATTGTGCATCTGAAATCCCAATACCGCATTGTGGCATGGTCTTTCCCTGTCTAACGTATCTACAAGATGGCAGTGATATCAGGGCCCGGACATTCATCTTTTGCTTTGGCGGCCATCAGAAAGTTCATGTCGAATAGGTCACATTTGAATAGCGAGCCGCCTGCTACAAGACAAGGCTTATAGCCGCACCTCCTGGTAGATAGAGACTGCAGGCTTCTAAGCCGAAAATGTCAAAGTTTTCTCTTTTTGTTCCGTGTTCCAAGCCTTCAGATGGGTGGGTTAGCGTATCCAGTGCTTGGGCTGCGCACTTGCCAAGGATGCGTCTAGGCGGACACAAGAGCCAAGATCTTTGTGTAGCCCAAGGACTATTTCATGCCATTCAAACTTCAACTGCACTGGCAGGAAGCGCTAACATTTTCTTGATATAATTTCAAATTTGCCGTCTCAAACAAGTTCTTTATGAAAAGATTTGTTCCTCTTTCGTTTACATAGTACAGCTCAATACAATTTTTTTAAATAAGTATTAATACCTCATTATATATATTTTTTTTAAGAACTTGTCATGTTCCCAATCGAAGTGTATGGGCAGTGTCATGGGCTTTTCCACAGCCTCGTTGCAGCCACGCCAGCAAGAAGAAGTACTCGGACAAGCGAAGGACTTCTTGGAACAGTATTTTGCTTCAATGAAAAAGTAAGTACATACATACATACAATTAACTTTATCTTTGATGGTTTTGAAGTTAACAATATCTCACGATTGTAGCTCATTTATAAGAAATCATTTATAAGAATCGGGTTGGTCCTCACGTAAAAGAATAATGTTTATATAGTACTCAAAAATATCTTTTCAACGGTATATCATATTTGGAAATCGAGACATTTATAAAAAAGTTAAGAAGAAATTTCAATTTCAACGGTTTTTAGGATTCGCCAAGTCCTCTCAAAATCAGTTTTCAAACTAGGCGTGGGTAATTGCAATATTCGCGGCCCAGTCTAATTGTTTTGCTTGAAACAACCACACTTTAAGACTAAAACTAAATGACTAAAAACCTTAAATCAGCATTTGTGGTTTTTAGAGATATAACATTCTTATCGAAAACGCACGTTAGTTCTTGAAAGAAATGCACTTCCATTTAAAAAAAAAGTAAAATTAGGGATTATCAAATTGACAACAAAAATTTACAAACTATATCTGTAATATTTTCTGTGAAATTCATTTTAAGTTGTCTCCATTTTATCTATTTTTTCATCACAGAGCTTCGAGTCCCCGCCACGAGGCCCGCTGGAAGGAGGTACAGCAGAGCATTGAAGCCACTGGCGAATATCAATTAACCGAAGCTGAGTTAACCTTTGGTGCCAAGGCAGCCTGGCGTAATGCTTCCCGTTGTATCGGACGCATACAGTGGTCCAAATTGAAGGTGCGTAAATATATACGCATGCATATATTAAGTTTGTTGAATTGATAAAATAGGATTAATTATAAAAATGATAAAAGCAGCCAGGAAAAAATTCAGCTCAGTTTTCCCTAGTCTATCTTACCACAAAAGCCATATAAATCCACATTTCAAATTTTGTAAAAAAAATTTTACAAATTTAAGAAATTCTCACCAAAATTTTTGTATGAAGTTTTATAGCAAATTTCCGGCGATTTATTCGAATTTTTTTTTGTCGCATTTATTATAGGAAACTATAATCTATACCTTACTAAAACTGCATCCCGGAATCGTGTCTTTTCTGAATAACACGCTTGAAAGTGTGTAGAAAATTTGTTGAGTTTTTATAATTTTTGTACAATGTATGAAATGCGAATTTATATGGGGTTTGTTGCATAACCAACTACACTAAACGAAAGAAATATGTATAGCCAAAACTGGTCAAAATACGACGCGTCTATTATTTCTGCTACCAGTATATACATATATGTATGTATATGTAAAATGAAGCTGTTATCAATTCAACTTGAGCATCACGAGGCAAGCGCTACTGAATCTCTTCATTTTAGTAGTTTTTAAATGCTCCATTATTCAAATTTCTTTTTAATTTTATTTTATGTTTTTCATTTAGGTGTTCGATTGCCGTCATGTGACCACAACAAGGGGCATGTTCGAGGTCTTGTGTAATCACATCAAATACGGCACAAACAAGGGTAATATTCGGTAAGTGAAATATATAAATAATTATGAAAACACTTGTCTACGAAAACAAATTAATTATGATGCTGACTATAAAGCATCTTTATCAATTTGCGCTTGCACATACATACATTCAGCATCGTCACCTATTTTTTGCAGTAATCAATTATATATTAATTTTTTTGACGCCCTCAATCTTAAGTTAATTATTACGTGCGGTTGTAAAGAGCTGTTACTATGTATGCGATTAGCGCCATGGAAGCATCGCGCGCTAAAATTAATTGCTCTCGCGCAACTAGTCACGGGACATGTTCGCCTTTTGGAAATACTTATGAATACGTGATAAGGATAATAGGTGCCTCAAAATACCGCACTATATTTTTTGAGCGGAAAATAATGAAACATTTGAGGTTCAAGGTTCTACTTCTGCTTTATTGCATTATTTACTAATGCACTTATTTAAAGTTGAATTTGACCAATCATGGCACTGCTTTGCCTACTATGAGAATAGTTTGTAAAAAAAAAAACAAGTAATTAAGGCAGAGTAATTTGGTGATCCATTCACTTCAAATGCGAATAAGGTGACAGTGCTGCAATGTACGACGAAATTTAAGAAATTTTTTAACATCTTAATATCAGCAAGTTTGCACTCTAAAAAGTAAGGTGCGGAGTTTTGGCACACCCTTTTTTTTAGATGTGTAGGCATATTTCTAAAATTAAGAAATTAATATTTTGCTTTACTTGCGGATTAATAATGATATTTTTAATTGCTGAATGAGTAGATGTGCTCTAGATCAGGTCGGTCACTATAGAAAAAAAAACGTTGTTGTAGTGCATATGTTGAGAGATTTCGACGCCATAAGAAAATTAAATCGCAATAAAAAAAAAAATTTTTTTTTAAGAAAAACCAAAAAATGTATGAATTTTTTTTTAAATGGAACTTTGAATACTTTTTTTGTTTGAATTTTAACTCATGAAACCTTGCTCTGTGTAAACGTCCTATCTCAGAAAAATTTTCAAGAACGCCCTACTTCAGAAGTTTATTGAAAAACGCCATATTTCAGAATTTTATTGTATAACACCCTATCTCAGGGTTTGGTTGAATTTGGTAATTCGGTTCAAAGCAATATGCATCTTGCCGTGCAATAAAGCCATAGGAAATATAGTCATATACCTTTATTTCACTTCACATGGAGAAATAAGGCCATATGGCTTTACTTCCATGGAGAAAGTGAAATACACAGCCATAAGCAAAAATTTTAAATATGAGAAATAAAGCCACACGATCTTATTTCAATACAAAAAGTAAGTGTTGTCTCTTTAGCGGTGGTTCGCGTTGGCTCGGCACCCCGCGCTGTGCTCGCGCTCCACGCCCTGTGTCCGAACACGCCGCGCACTCCTCGTATAAAATTCTTCCTTGGTTCATTCTTCTTGCTTTTGATGATTTGCGTATGTACATACATACATATATGAGGGGTTTTCTTTTAAATCAGTAAGATATATTTATACATCTATATTTATATACATATGCATACAAGCTTGAGTGCTTTTCGTATTTGTGATTAAGAATTGTATATATAAATAGCTCAAGGTAATATGAATCTTACCGATTTAAAAGAAAACGTCATATATAATTATAATTATTACGAAGTATAACTAAAGTGGCAGCACTATACGCCATTTTGCATTTTCGCGTTTCAGTTCGGGAATATTGTTTACTTGTTTATTAATAACAAAATAAACAATCTTTTGTTTTAAAAATTTATGCACTTTCTGAACATGTTAAAAAAAAAAATAATAAAAGAGAATATTAGTAATTTAGTGAATTTTTGAGCGTGCAATTGTCATAATAATGTCAATATTAACCCTCCACCTCCGACTTGTTAATACAGGGATAAAAACTCTCCGATTGGTACCCCTCCTGACATATTTTTTTTGCAATTTGTACCTTAAACTAGAGAATTACTGAAATTTTGACTTGGAAAGTGTGGGACTTATTCCTTTTATTAGGTTGTCGCTACCTCTGAAAGAATATGTCGGAAATTACACTATTATAGCTTTTGAGTTTTTTGTATAATCATTATTCTTAAGTGAAAAAATAAAACTTAAAAATAATTTTTATTTTTAATATTTATTTATTAAACTCGAGAAATAAAAATCGTTTTAAATTCCATTAGGACGTATGAACAAAAATGCGTGAGTATAGTTAAAATTGTTTTACGACGGTTATTACAACTTGTTGATTTTTTAGTTAAAATTAAAAAAAAAAATTTATTATTTTCCTTCCCTGAATTAAACATTACTTACACTGCTATAATTAAATACTAAATTTTCACAGCGCTACTTTCAGATATGTAACTTTATTATTAATACTTATTAATTTTTTATTTTTTTTTTTTTAAAGGCAAAAAAGAAACACGAAATGTTTTTACTTGAATCAAGGAAAGATCATGGTCATTTTGAATCGCAAATACTCTATCTATTAGCAGAAGAAAGGCAACTTCGATTAAATCCGTCCCCTGGTTATAACTGTTTTGTCTTTAGACAAACTTTTGATTAATTTTAAAGTATGTATGTATGTAGTTGAGTTTGGAGAAATAAAAGACTGGCACTATAAAATAAGTTGTTAAATTTTTGTGCTAGGAAAAACATCAAAATAAAATACAAATACAAAGAGAGAGGAGGGTACAACTAATCAACCACGAGAAAAAAAACTTTGAAACTCCAAAGGGTTTCGGAAGGCAATATGTGACTCTAATAGATGACATAGGTTATATGAAAAATATATACGCTGCTTTTAGAAGGGTTTGTTTCTTTCGAAGACGTAACCCTCCAGTCTCACAATACATGGATGCTGCAATGAAAATCATAATCGCATACAAACACAAATCCAAGCAAATCCCCAACACACTCAAACTCAATCGTTTCTTTCTTTCTCCTTCACTCCTTGTTTTTCTATTATTCTAGAGTTGCCAATGCGTATTTTCTTATTTAACTACTTGTATTACAACACGCAGGTTGCCATATCTTCGAACTTAACACAACTAGTTCAATTCATATTTAATACTTAACAGGGTTAAAAAAAAAATTTTTTACGGTGCCGAAATCTTCTCAACATAAACTCTAAATATAAAGATGGACATTTACAACATTTTTTTCGACTTAGTCTAATGTGAACTTATATGCGCGTGCCGATATTTGGCCCTGGACAATAAAAGATTGTTTGAAATTTAATTTTAATTTATTTATAAACAGAGTGATTTAGCAGGGGGTTTGAATAATAAGTAAATGCATTAGTTTGTAGTTTAATGATTATTATTCGCAACTTTTTTAATTTTTTGCATTTCTCGCACTTGGGCACCAGGGTTTTATAACTTTGTTCACATAACGGTTGTTTGTAACAGCCAAAACGAATCGAGATAGATATAGACAAATGTATACATAAATGATCAGAATGAAAAGAGAAATCGATTAAGCGGTGACTGTCTGTCCGTCCGTCCGTCTGTGCACAGGACAACTCGAGTAAACATTTAGATATCTTAACGAAACTTCGTATGTGTACTTCTTTTGACTGTAGGACGGATGGTATTGAAAATGGTATTGAAATGGGGAAAAATAAGAATATTATAAATTTTTGAAAAATGGGCGTAGCCAAGCCCACTTATGATTACTTGTGTATATCTTGGGAAGCGCTGCACCAATTTCTCCCGAACTTGTCACAGTTTTTGCTCTTGGTAGAACATACCAACGGCTGAAAATTTTTAAAATCGAACAATGACCACGCCCACATCAAATATAACGGTAATTTACCGAAATACGAAATCTTCGATAAAATTACGGCCACTCTTCATATAACGGTAAATTTCAGAAATGCTTGAATCTTCGACACGCTAGTTTACTCAAAATAGTATCAATCCCTTGAAAAGAAGTAAAATTTTTATGAAATTTTGGAAAATGGGCCTGATACCGCCCACTTATAACTATATTGGGTCACTAGACACGAATAAAGGTGCGAGCTCAAAAGTTGACCGCGAAAAAAGGAGTATAAAAAACTTCAGCGAAGAAAGACGCTTTAAAATATTTGACGGTGAAGAAGGATGCGTAAACTTATTTTTGCGGTCAAATATTTTTGCGAGTTTAACAGTATGTAAATTCCCCAGTATTAGAACTGTATTTTTTGGCATGAAAATTATCATTTGCACATTTAGTTGCCAGTTGAACTTACACATCGCACAAGATCTCCAAAAGTGACACAATTCAAAATTTGGCATTTTTGAAAAATGCACTTTACCTTTTATTTACCTTTAAGCAAAAGCTGAAGCAAATTTTTGTTATAATTTGGTGAAAAAAACCTAAGGTTAAGTCTCCCTTGCCCATATGATTAGCATGTGCAACGATATATTTTTTTCGCATTTTCTGGCGAATGTGTAATTTTGAGTTGTGTCACTTTTGAAGATCGTGTGCGATATGTATGTTAAAAAATCATTAAAACTCTTAGGTTTTGTGCCTGTTTCTAGCCAGTTATGACTTTAGAATTCATTTAAGACCTATTATTTTTAATCAGCGCTGTCCTGCAATAATCAGATGACAATTTCATTCAAATATTTTTTAAAAACATAAAGTCACTTTATTTAGTCATGTTTTTAGTGGACCTACATAGAGCCGCTGCCTACTCATCGGCTTTCAGTGTAGACGTATCTCAGCGTTAAAAATGCTTCAGTAGTCCAGGAACTTTTAGGAGTGTTCAAGCTCAAGCTCAGGGAAAAACTGTCACTGATTTTAGATCTCTCCGCGGTACCAAGAGACCGTATAGCCTTTTTGATCCGATGACTGCTGTCTAGATCTAATAGTTACCTGTGCCGAGGGGATAGAGCGTTTTAAGCCATTGGATGCCTTCTTGACCGCTCTTTATCCGCTCTTTAAATTCAACCTCCATGCCAATTTAATGCCCATTCTAATTTCTGGATGTGTGGTAAATGATTGAAGAGGTAGCCTAATATTTCACAGCTTGGGTGGAGACCACACATTCTCTCCTCAAAAGTCTTGAAGTGCCTTTTGTTTGTGGTGTTACTGGCGTATTTTTTGTTGACGTCTAAGCGGTCGATTTTCTTTCTTCTGAATAAAAACACAAAAATGTGGATACGATGAAAGCGAAATATGAAAAACTCCTCGATTGCCATGACCGTGCGTCAGCGCGGTACGGACTTCTTGAAATATACTCTCAGATATACTTTCTTGTAAAAAGCGCCAAGTCCAACCTTCTGCATTTACTCCAAGTTCCACCTCTCTTCATTAGCTGTGTGTAGCTTTCAAAGTGTTTCACTCGTAAAGCTTAGACAACAACCACAGATGGTATAGGCTAAATCATCATAAGCTGTAAATCTAGGAGCCTTATTTTGTTGATAAGAAGTGCCAATATCAATAAGGATAGAACATCTCTCAGCAGTGCGCCTTTATTTACCGCCCCCGTCCTCCTCATTGACGTTTGCGTAAGGCTACAAAAGTTTAGAAACAATTGCTTCATATAACGTTAAAATTGTCCTGAGCGTCCTTCAGGAGGTTGATGAACTTTTTGTTTTATTACAAAGAAAGTAAATAAAAATATTTGCAGATTTTTATTTTTATTTTATTTTATTGCATTCATTTTCTTCCAGTTCGGCTATTACAATTTTCCCTCAACGCACCGATGGTCTTCATGATTATCGCATCTGGAACAGCCAATTGATTTCATACGCTGGTTATAAGCAGAGTGATGGCACCATTGTTGGCGATCCAATAAATGTTGAATTTACAGAGGTGAGAGTTTCAGAATTTTTTTTTTGGGTACATACAAATGCATATACATATCTGATCGTTAATAATCAAAGAGCGCAACTTATTTATTGATTGGGCAACATATATTTTTAAGGTGATAAACATTTTAACGATTGCTGAAATGCATAATACTTTGGAATAATAAAATGATAATACGAATATTTGAACAATGTCAAAACCTCAAGTGAACGCATTTCAGTGGAATAAAAATATTGATACCACTTCTTTCGCAATATTTTTAAAAACTTAATTAATTTTTTTTTGTGAACAAAAGTTTTTTATTATTACATTGTTATTTACTTTAATTGTAGGTTTGCCTGAAATTGGGTTGGAAGAGCAAAGGCACAGAGTGGGACATTCTTCCACTGATAGTCTCGGCCAACGGTGAAGATCCTGAATTATTCGAATACCCACCGGATTTGGTATTGGAGGTGCCCTTTTCACATCCAAAGTGAGTAAAGTTTTTATTTTCTAATAACAAAAAAAAAAAGAATTAAAAAAATACCTGACACCAAAATATTTTTTTCTTAAAAAAAAAACCAATTACCGATTTGAGCATGCAAAGTAATTAAAGAACAAATAGTAGATTGCAGTACATGGTTATGCGTATATGCCGGTATGTATTTACGGTGTTTATCAAAACTATACGACACCCACATATTTACAAGTTTTAACTATTTATTTATTATTTAACTTCAATTGCGTTTTATAAAAATATAGTTCATTCTTTTACAAAAATCATACAGATCCAAGTTTCAAACTTTGTACAAAAATTAAAAAAGATCAACAAAGTTACATCAATATTATATACAATTTTTATTCAAATTTAATTTAATAATTTAATTATGCAGTTTTATAGCCCATTCAGTTCTGGTGTTAAAAAGTTTAAGTAGCTACAAAATATTGTGCATTCTCGGCAATTTGCTTTTGTTGCCGGTTTATACCAAAATTCAATGGACTATAAAACTTCATACCCAAAAATAGTTAAAAAGTGTTAAATATTGATGAAACTTTTTATTTTTTTTGTAGAGTTTGGAAAATTGATTTCTATGGCTTTTGTTAAAGAATGAACTATAGTTTTATAAAAACATATAAATTAATATGTAATAAAAAATAAGTATTGAAAACTTGTCAATTTTTGGGTGTCGTATAGTTAGCATAAGCACTATATAGCATTCATACATATGTATGTCGTTCCAAACCGTTTACCATACATATTCATGTGTGCATATACATACATACATACATAAATATGCCGATATAAAAAGGAAGTCCAACAAGTATATTCGATTTACAACTATAAAAACCGCAACAAAGTGGCAATTAAACAAAACAAAAATGGCTTCCGAAAAACTGAAAAAATGCAGCAAATGCATCAGCATGTTTCATATCATTAATGTCAGTGTTGGTGTATATATTTCTTTACGGTTGACAAACGCACATTGTACTCGTAAAATGCCAGCAGTCCATGAAATAGTTTACAACCGAATTTTTACACACTTTGTTTGCCATACTTTGCCACATACCAGCATGGCATACTTGGCATGCGGGCCTGTGGTGCATGTGGTGAATGAATATATGTAGATATATATATTTTATGGTGTCCCTTTGATGACATCAAATGTTCAGGAGTTGCTTCACAGAATTATCCGCTGAAGTGCAGGTTAAACTGAACTGACATTGAAAGATTTTTTTTTTTCCTACCAAAAGCTGTTTCAAAAACCTACCAAAATGGCTTCATGCCTGCCAGGTAAGCAAAACAGATCAATTTATATTTTTTTTTATGATTTGACCGAAAATAAAAATAGTCTTCGAAAGTATCTACTGACCATGCTGGCACACTTTAAAACAAACCAGAGAGGTTTTCTGGGTGGATGGAATCAAGAAAGCGTGAACTAAGGCCAGCTTCTTATTTCTTCGGCAGCCTTATTTAATTTTTCAATCGCGCCCTAATCTTACTTTTCAAAATGCGGCCTAATTTAATTTCTTGATTGCCGTCTTAATGCACGCGGCGGCTATAATTCACGGAGCTGGTTTTCTGTTTCATGAGCATGGAAACCTACCAAAATTTGAAGCGTCCTATCATCCTACCATCGAGAAATAAACCTACCAATTTTGTTAGAAAAGCCCAAAACCGAACCCCGACACTCATCTAATTTCACTGCGTTTCGCACTTCGATTTTCGTGTACTTGTAGCATATTTTTAGGAGTTACATTTTGTTTATTTTATCAACTGTTTTTTTATTTATTTATTGTCCTTTCCAGTTATGAGTGGTTCGCCGAACTCGGTCTGCGCTGGTACGCTCTGCCCGCTGTCTCGTCGATGATGTTCGATGTGGGTGGCATTCAGTTCACCGCAACCGCATTCAGCGGTTGGTATATGTCCACCGAAATTGGTTGCCGCAATTTATGTGATACAAATCGACGAAATGTGTTGCAGGTACGGGAAGCTAATTAAGCGAAAATAAATAGATTGTATACATAAATAATAGTATTTATGTGTATATCTAAATAATATGTGTATATTATTAGACATAAGTAGTTGAATACTGCAAATAACTTATTATATGGAGGAAGTTATTTAAATTTTTTTTTTTTTGCAATATGAACAATCATACAGATATGTATGTATATATTAAAGTGCTCATTTGAAGCAATGTTTTGCAAAATAAACAAACACAAAAAAAACATTTCAAATATACCCATCGAAGATTTTGCAGAAAACTAAAGCTTTTGTCTTAGCCAATGCAATTTTTAGGCCTATATTTTTAGGTCCAAACAACACAGAAAATCTAACATACTTTATTTTCAGCGTTCTGTGAAAAAAATTTTGTAAAAAAACATTTGGTCTTAAAGTAATAAGCCTAAATATATCGCGCACGACAATATTACAAAAGTTTTAATTTTCTGTTGATCGACCATATATGTATATGTATGTCATACCACACACATTTTTAAAAACTATTTTTTACATGAATTACTTTAACAAATATTATAACTCCTTTTTTCTTTTCCGTTTCAAGACCGTGGCAAATAAAATGAAATTAGACACTCGCACCACGTCATCCCTGTGGAAGGACAGAGCTTTGGTAGAGGTGAATTTAGCTGTGTTGCACTCTTTCCAAAGCCGAAATATAACCATTTTGGATCACCATACGGCCAGTGAGAATTTCATGAAACATTTTGAAAACGAATCGAAAACGCGGTGAGTGGTGATTTAGATATAGGAAATTATATGCAACTTTTAAGTAACGGAGGGTAGATCGTAGACCCGTTCGAATGCCTTTTGTCCGAAATTTGTAGGCCTCTGTGATGTAGGGAATAGGGGAAGTACATACTACCATTCCGCAATACCTGGGTTCGAGCTCAGATTTCGAATAAAATCAAAATCTAAAACAAGAAAAAATTCTTTGTAATAGCGATAGCCGCTCGGTTGGCAATGGCAAACCTCTGAGTTTATTTCTACCATGGAAAATAGCTTCTCATAAAAATACGCCACTTTTTCTATATGTCATGCCATGAACGAAATAGTTTCATCCAAATAAATTCACCCATTAGATTCAATAGAAAACTTTTTTAGATTACGACATTTATTAGAAGGAGACAAGACTTTTTTTGTCATATTTAATATACCTCCAGTTAGAAGAATGAAATATATTTTGCATGAAATTTAACGTGTTAGGAAATATTTCGCGAGGGGTTGACTGAAAAAATCCTGACCAGGATATTTTTAAGTAATTAAATATTATAAAAGTAAGTTAAGTAAATCTAAAATCTATTTTGTGAAAACCACTCTTACCCTGGCATTCAGTAAGCGGTCTCTAGTCACTAATAGTGACTTTTGGTGGTGAACTTGGATTTTGACACTATTTCGTATTCAGTACGCTGTCTCACGTCTCTAGTCTCAAAAAAAGTCACTAATTTGTCAGCTGGCTAAGACAGGTCTCAAAAAAAAAATATGGAGAAAAAGTTAATTGCTTTCCATTTTATTAAAAAAAAAAACCCGAATATGAAGCGAGGAAATTTGTTCAATAAGAATTTCGTTAGGAAATAAACCAAAATGCTTTAATATACAAATCCATTGAAAAAATATTAATTTTTTTTTAACATTAAAATCTAAAGATTAAAAAAAAAATAAAACTAATAAAAAAAGAGAAAAATACTAAATAAAAAAATAAATAAAAAATCCTCTACGCCCGAGGAGTACTCGAACCCGGACCCTCTCGACCGGTAGCTTAATGCTTTGACCACTCGGCCATTGCGACTATTTGGGCGGCGCGGCAAAAGGCATACGTAAACGCTATCAGTTGACTGTCTGTGTTTGTTTTTACCATACATTTTTGGTAAACTTTTTGTGACTCTCTCCTACTGAATAGCCAAATAATCTCAAGTCACAAAAATAGTCACTAATTGCTTATCTCAAATTTAGTGACTTGAGATGAGACTGAATTACTGAATCTCAGGGTTAGAGCACTTTAGATTTTGCTTATTACTTTCTCTTATGCATACATATGTACTTCTCAAACGGTGAATGGAAATATCTACATAGTATTGTCACAAATTGTTAGCAACGCAAACTCAGTTCTTCAAGCTGTTGATTTCAATATCAATCTATTGGGTATTAGTTTCTGCTTTCTGCATCAAAGTAATATAGAATCTGTACTCATAAACATGCACAAACAAAGCAACAAATCAGGATTAAATTATTTCTTTATTTCTTGTAATTTCTCATACTTTAGCAATGGCTGTCCGGCTGATTGGATTTGGATTGTTCCGCCACTTTCCGGTTCAGTGACGCCTGTCTACCATCAAGAATTCGCACTGTACTATCTGAGGCCATCATTCGATTATCAGCATCCCGCCTGGAAGGTGCACGTATGGGAGAAGGAACGTGGTGAAATCAAACCAAGACGTAAATTCAACTTTAAGCAGATTGCAAGGTAAAACAAAAAAAAAAAAAATAAACAAATAGCAATTTAAGATAAGAAATGTATTTATAAGCATGATGAAAAATAACTTTACTTGAACAAATGACGCTAGAAAGCAAGTGTAAAAATAATAACAAAAAGTCAAAAGCGACATGCAGAGTGCACATCAGCGTCTGTTGGACTGGACTTCGTTTTAAGCAAAAAAAAAAAAAAAAAAAAAAAAATATGCTACAACTCTATTGTTTTTAAAATACGACTAGTTTTTAGCAGATGGGTTTCATACATATATATGTATACATTATTTGTGTAGGTAGTGGGTGTTTTGTTTTTTTTTCGTTTTGCTGTCCGTTTGCCACATTTACAAGCAGATTATCCCTTAAGTGGATTACTTAGCTGTGCACATGAAGTCAGACATCCGATATGGAAATGTGTATGGAAATGCGTGCTGCATATACATCATACATACAAATTACTTGCTAAAATTTTCCTTTTATATGTACATACATACATATGTTCGTAAATATACTTGCATGCAAAGGTAAATGTGTCAATTTCCTGTAATTCTGTTTTAAAATTGTCAGAAATTTTATATTTTCAATTCTTATTGCCAAAATGTATACGAATGTGGCAATAATCTCTTACATAAAATTAAATCAAAATATCATTTAATACGCATGCAGGATGCACTTATAAGTATGAATGGTTTTTAATTAAGGAAAACATGAAGTTAAATTTTTAACGCTTTAGAAAAAAATTCAATAAATTCGGTGTAATATACTTAATTAATTAATACGAAATTGCAAAAAGGAAGGCGCTGTGTGTGAGCTGCAGTGTTGTAGAATTTGAGTGCTTTAAACAGCTTCGTACGGAGTCGCCGTAAAACTATAGGTCCCTCCCCTTTGTGTGACAACACCAAGGCGCTCGCTCACCACAAATCGCAGGAAAAGCTCGGCCAAACACTAACATAAAAGGAGGTCGGGCATACCCACATACATATTGTAAGGGAATTAAAAATCCGCAGCTTTAAAAAAAAATCTTTTTTACAAAGTTTTATTAAGTTTCGCCTGTATGTAATCAAATCTTGCAATCAATTTTTAAACAACTTTCCCATGAAATCTCTCTCTAGACTTGAAACTTAGCCCAGAATTCGATGACAATCCAATATGAAAGATGAATTAGGTGGAGGCAAAATTTTTCCGTTAGGTGTTGTGCGTTCGATTTTTCTTTTTAACCGACTTCCAAAAAAGGAGGAGGTTATCAGTTCGTCGGAATATTTTTTTTTTTTTTTTTATGTATGTTACCGCATAATCTGGTTGAGATCCGATCAGTGATATATCATGAGATATATATATATATATTTTTTTTATATGGGAGTTGAAGTCGGTTTTTTTTTTTTTTGCTAAAAATTACTTGTTTGTATTAAAGACTAGTAAAGGCAAATAAAAACGAATGCAAAATCAAAAATTGTGTTTGATTTTTATGTGGCCTTGAGCTCAAAAAATATACATACAATATTGTTTATACCCAACGGCCAAGAAATTTTTAAATACTTTTTTTAAATTACTTACTTGATACTTCTTATATTTAATCAACGAGATCTCCGTAGTAAATAATTTTTGCTTAATATTGTGTTCCCTTTCATTGCACAAAAGAACATTTGATAATATTTAAATCCCATTTTAATTTTTCAGAGCTGTGATTTTCACATCTATCCTCTATGTGCGCGCTTTGTCTAAGCGTATTAAGGCTACGGTCCTCTATGCAACTGAGACTGGAAAATCGGAGCAGTATGCCAAGCAGTTGGCTGAATTGCTGGGACATGCCTTCAATACACATGTGAGTTTAAATAATTATTATTTAATTTTTTTTTTTATATTTGTTGGAACGGGTAATTAATATTTTTGAAAGCATTTATCGAAACAAATGCCTAGCAGGATATATGTACATAATTATATAAGTCTATATCTTTCTATCGATTAAGTACTCCGTTGCTCTTTTTACAAATCGCATAGTCTTCCTCTTCTTCACCACTTGTGGCAATTACTTCGGACCCTTTTAGTTTTGTGTTATAAAGAATTCCTTCGACCTTAAACAAGGGAGTAATTTCGTAATTATACGGTAGAATAAACACTTCATCAATAAGTAATCTCGTGCATACAGCAACACCATTAATAGTTCGGGAAGGGTTTATCTTCGGTGTACTCGGTGTACTTTATTTCTTCCAATTGGTAAAAACCTGATCCTTGTGCCTCTATCAAACAAAGCAGATACCGAAACAAATGGTAGTTTTATTCCTTTTCATCTGACTAAAATTTCCATAATTTACGAATAAATCAAACCAGATTATTGGGTGTAAAAGATCTTAGCTACGCGTATCACAACAAAACGCTGCCAAAAGCATCTTACCTGATCCTTGCTAAGGCAGGATCAAAGCAGGAAGCCCAAAAAAAGTTTGTCACGTATGCCGATTACAATCAGATGTTTATATCAGAATAAGTTACCGACAACCGCACAAAAGCTAAGTCTTCTGAGATTAGGTGACCACCCGCAGCACTTCGATGCCTTCCAATCGATGCTAACAAAATAATCAAACTGTTTCTGACGATGGCTTTGATGGCCTAAAATTGGAGTGCTATAACTTGTTGCGGGTCCAGGAATACGCTCTGATTTTACTAGTCAACAGGTGAGGTCTTCCATATGATGAGATCGCTCTGCTTATCAACATAATTTAGTTGGGACTTGCATCGCTCAACTGGTATGGAAGTAGTTAGAGGGCTGACCAATGCCTTGAGTGCAGCTTGACTGTGAACAGACATGTAAACTCCTGCATATTAACGCATTTTTGCAATCGTATCCTCATTATCTTTGATATCAACTCTATATTCTGGCCTAGTGTCCATTTTGGAACCATTCGTAAAGACGCAATTAATTTATAACCTCTTAAGGAGAGTTAAAGGCAATCTACCTTAGGGCATACCGTTGCAAGCTGCAGGTTTTGGCAGTTTATCAAGAGCAGTTGTAAAGACGTCTTCCTTACTGTACACAATGATATTCCTGGGAAGTTAAACAAAAAGAATTGCCAAGCTATTGATTAAAATCTGCTCCATCATACCATTGATGCATAATTGACAATGTATCTGAACCCAGAACTATAAGTCCAAAAAATATCTCTTAGGAAAAGATCCCAGATTTTGGGTAAAAGTTATTTATTGCCAGGCTTTTTGCTCTTTTTTTATGATAAATAGCATCGAATCGTTCAAAAAAAGGGGTACAAGGGTGAATTTCACCTCCAACATCAAAATTTAGGGCACTCAAATGAGTAAACGTATTTTCACAAATAAAGTTAATAACGCGAAGATAACCTTTTGGAATCTTCACTTTCCAAACCCACAAAATTTTAGCCGAGTAACAAATATCGGTATTTTGTCCTTAAATGTTTTACGCTCTTTCACCTTTTAAATGCCCTTTAATATGCAAGCAGCGAATAAATAAGTACATATTAACAGAGATGTACGTCTTTGAAGCCTATTAGTAAAAACTACTTACTTCCCTCTCAACCCAATGCTATGTATGCTCTTAACGTATCGACTGATGTCCTAAAGAGATGCCTAAACCTTACCAAATTACCGTTAAAACGAAGTATGTGTAACAACGTATAAAAAAATGCATAAGTACATATTTACATACGTATTTATGTAGCTCCGCGAACGGAAAGGTAAAAGTAATAAAACATCCCTCATCAACTTTGCGCTGACAACTCACTAATCACTCTTCGACTGACACACTAACAACTTACATATTTCTCTATGTAGTTACCAACCAGCCTGTTCTGTCTGCCCTGCAGTGCAAATAACGTTGAGACCTTCATTGCCAATAAACACGTAAATTGCCACTTCAGGTGTGCAAAAGCAGGAGAACTAACGGAACGGAGACAGAGATGGCGGGTGCGTCGTTTGCCTGTTTGTTTTAGGGTAAACAGCTTAAACGATATGTCTAAATAGCCAATTTAATAGACATTTGGCTCAGACCCAATTGATCGATAAGTTGGAATAAAGTGCAAATCTTACAGTATACATGTGCATATAGACGTTGTATGTTGTTATTGGGGTTGTGTTAGCGGCAAACTTGTGGATGCATGTAAGTAAAGCTCAGAGGCATGAATGCGCCTTTTGGTTTCAAAATAATTGATGAGCTTATTTGTTGACACACGAATGGTGATCAAACATCTGGGCGGCTGTGAGCAAGAAGCACACTCATTCCTAAAAGTGAGTATTTGCCAATACTTACAGATTACCAGACACATTTATAAGTAAATAAAGTTCGTTTGGATGTATGGCAGGTAGATTGAACTGCTTAGATATGTTGTCTTTGAAAAGTGATTAAATACCTGTGTAGTCTTGTACACATACTTATTTATTAGTACATCACAACTATTCATTGGCTATGTAGTGTAATTAAGAGGTCAAAGAGCAAAAAATCTCAAATCTTGGAAGCTGATAAATATTTACTTTCCTAGTAAAGCACAGAAAATTATTTGTTTCGAAGGCTAACTACACTCACGAAAAAAAGTATTGGCACAGCGAATTTTGCACAATATATGCACAAATTTCTAATCTAATATTTTTCCGCTTATTTCTTATAAAAATATGGTTCATTCTACAACAAAGGATATATAAATATAATTTCTAAACTTTTTGCAAAACTCGCAAAAATTCAGCAAACTTTCAACTTTTTAATCAGAATTTTTATAATTTTTTTTAACATGCAGATTTGTAGCTCTAAGTAGCTACGAATTACGGTTGATTTTTGCTATTTTTTTCACGCAGTCTCTACCATACAAAAAAAAATTTTCGAAAATACTTTATTTGGGAAAAATGCAAAACACCTTCAACAAAAAAAAAGCTCAAAAATCAACGCGATTTTGAACTAACTCTGAATTTACTACAATTTAATGGGCTAAAAAACTGCATGCTCAAGAAAATTCTAAAAATCTGACTAAAAAGTTGAAAATTTGCATGAAAACTTCCTGAAATTTGGCGAGTTTTGCACGAAGTTTAGAAATTATATATTTATGTGTTTTTTTTTTTGTAAATTAAACCATATTTTTATAAAAAATTTGCGAAAAAATATTAGAATAGAAACTGGTGCATATATTGTGCAAAATTCGTTGTGCCAATACGTTTTGCCTGCAGTGTATGCATAAGCTAAATACACAGTGAAATTAAATTCTCTCTGAATAATCTGAGTGAGTTTCTACCGAAAAAGGTTACCTTCTATTTGCCCTCTAAAAACAAGAGGGCAATGAAATGGCAAACTTTTTTGTATAAAAGAAAACGCTATAAGTAAAGTCTTTATACTTGGCGTCAGGCCATAAAATATTTAATTTTCAGCCAATACGAACATTTCCTCAACAATCATTTTAAGCTAGTGGAAGGAAAGATTCGAAGCTGCATTTATATTTATGAAGAAACAAAAGGCCAAAGAAATAAGTGATCAACTTTAACTTTGAATTCCAAAACTTTTACTAAATAAATATCCTCTCTTAAAAACTACTTCTCCACAAAAATAGTTCAGAGTAGCAAATTAACATTCTCAAGGAACATGCATACATATGTACAAATTACCGTTATATAAACGAGACATTTTTCAATTTACTTTAATCACACATATTTTCTCTGAACGCCACTATAAATCCTCATGACAATTGCAAGCTGGATAAGTGGGATACTAAGTTGATTATGAACTTTTACTTATTGTATTTAAAGCCCGAGAAGATACAGTCAGTCAATAAAGTTTAGGTACAGCGATTTTTTTTACAATACGGGCAACTATTTTTTAAATATTTTATTTTTCGATAATTTTGTATAAAAATACGGTCAATTCTACAACAAAAAACCCAAAAATCAGAGTTCCAACCCTTGTGCAAAATTAAAGAAAATTCGGCAACATTTCATACAAATATTGCTCTTTTTATTTACGCTCTCTAGAAAGAAGTTGAAAGGAGTTGAATTTTATTTAGTTTTTATGCATATGGCCCAATGTCATGAATGTTGTGTAAAATTCGAGCGAATTTTTTATTTCGATCAAAAATGTCTTCGGTGTTATCAGGGTTTTAATTGTTCGTCATTTTAGGTCATGACATACCGTTCTGATCTCGCTTTGACACCAAATTTAATATCGTCCAATCAACATTAATTTTCGCCGAACACTACTCGTGATAGCAAGGACTTCTATTAATTATTTATCTCCTACTATCGTCAGCAGTTTCGAAATAGTATTGCAAGCCTGTAAGCCGCTCTTGAGTCAGTTTTTTTTTTTTTTTTATATACCTGGCCCTCGCATTATTTTACAAAACATCTGACATAGCAAGCATATGTATGCTGAATCTAATACTTTTAATAAACTCACGTAAAAACAGTTTCTTTCCAAAAAATCAAATTGTTGCACTTTGTTTTATGCTATTTGCCTAACAGCCTCGGGAACTCTATTGATATGACTGACAATTGCCAAATTTTAGTGAGGAAAACGAAATGGTTCTCACTAGCTAAAGTGGTTTATCACGCTGGTGGCAAGCAATTGATAATGGTCCGTACATCCTCAGTGATTGCTATAATAATTTAACCCCGCTTGCTTTAGCAATCTACATATCTATTTAATAATGTAAATGTATGTAAGTATCTCACTAACTAAATGACTATTTTTTATTTATTTTTCAGACTTACTGCATGGCCGACTATGATATTTCCAGCATAGAACACGAATCACTTCTGTTCGTAGTTGCGTCTACATTTGGCAATGGTGATCCACCAGAAAATGGCGAGGTGAGTTAACTAAAAAAGTTTAACATTAAAGCTGGCAAGCCTTTAACGGCATGCCAGCAAGTGTTGGCTGCAAGCTGTTGCCAAAGAAAAGCAAAACAAAACACATTGTTGTGTACGCAGCACCACTGCGTATACGCAACATCAATTTGCTTGCATTTACACTCTGACACTAATGAGCTGCTAATGCCTGCCAGTTGCATGCGACTAATGACACGTTTTTTGTTTTTGTTTTTCCTTTTTTCTCATGCTTTTTTTACGTCGCACTTTTGCTGCGATTCGTCATCTCTGCCATTTGTCTTTCAACTGCAACTCCTCTTCAACTGCCAACTACTTACTTCAATTGCTTCATCATCATGGCTGCTTTGCGTGTAAATGCGCACTTCTTCATTTGCCTGATTATAGCTGTTCTCGCAAGATTTGTATGACCTGCGTGAAAATGCGGAAACGGCCAAGGATGAAAGGTAAGCGTTTTTTTTCTAGTTATTGCTTAGTTACTTTGGACTTTTATAGATTTATAAGGTTGAGGCTTTAAGTAGGAACAAAAACATTTTGTAGTGAGTTGGAAAAATTAAAATAAAAAAAATAAAAATAAATATTGGCATGAATCATTGTTAATTAAATGAAAGATACATGAAACCAAAAATTTTTAATTTGCAAATAATAATCAGTTTCAAATCTCAGTTTGTGGTAACGAATCTTGGATAAGGTTGCCATCTAATTAAAAAATTACAATCAATTTAGATAATTAAACATTGATAGTTAAACATAGCTTACCTCAAAACTCTTTGTTACATAAACATACATACATACATATGAATGCCACGCATCGTTATTGCACTTAATTTAAAAGAGCAATAAAATTAAAACACAAAAAACCACTTGCAATTCATTTGGCAAAACAGTTTTACATATTTGTGAATATACTGCTTCATTTTTATTCACTTCTGTGGCTTCGCCCACTATTCGAGACTCTGTAAAATTGTTCTGCCGTCCTTTGTTGCCGTCGCATTGTTTTGCAGCGAAATGTTCTGATTTTTTGGGCAACACTTTTAACTTCAACCTTGTTACCTCAACACTGACCACGCCGCGCACTCACTTTGCCCAATTCCACCTCAGGCCGCAATAAAACAAAAGTTCACTTTTACTCCCAGCCAGCTGCCCAGCTGATCCACGTACAAGCGAAAAAAAAACGAGAAAAAACTGTGGACCACACTGCATTTCCGATTCACCAACTTACACACATACGCAGTCATGCATGCATACATACATACATATGTACATATGTACATATATGTTGGAGTATATGAACAATCGCACATTTGTCCGTCCGTTAAATGACCTCAAGGCCAGCTGTGAGGGTGCGTTTTACAGGATATATTGCGGCGAAACAGTGAATATGCTTTGTACTTGTTTCGGATTTTTTTTTGCGAAGTTCCCTTTTTTCCCCGTATTCTTTTTTTTTCGTTGGTTTGCTGTAATTTTGTGCGTTTTGGCCGGCGGTCGCATGTTTT
>NW_023458560.1:77183899-77209549 GCF_013731165.1 Rhagoletis pomonella
TTGCAATAAGCTTTCAACCGTTATGTTAAATTACGGAGTTCTTACGATTTTTTGCGGGTTATATATTGAAAATAAGGTTGGCCTACTTTTTTCCAAAAGTTTAACCCATCAACTCCCACCACAACGGGCCTTTTCAACCCACTGTTTGAAAAATGGCTTATAAATAGTTAAATTTCCAATAATATATTAAGTGCCAAATTTTTCTAAAGAGAACGGAATGTAATGCAAAATAATAGTAATTTTTACCAAAAAGGGGGACTTCAACTCTGTGTAGAAAATATTGCGATGCGCGGGAGCAAAACCTTCCTGGGGTTTGACCACTACTTAGGAAAACAACTTTTCTACCCTATTCGACCCTAATTTAACTGTAATAAACGCTGTCGATCGAAAAACATGTTACCTATATATTTTTCTGAGTTACGCTTTTTTTTAAATGTTCAGTGGCCCAAATTATGACAAAAAAACATCTTTTAACAATGTAATTTTCATTTCGTAAAATAGTGCTTTTATACGAGTTGTCTTTAGTTCCTTCAAACGATGTATTTCAATGTGCATACAACATGAAAATTTTGTACAAAATTCCCTAGGCGCCGAACGCCGCCGCCGCCGCCGCCGCCGCGCCGATATTTTCGTAACTCGGCGGCGGCGCGTGAGAAATGACAAAAAACGGCGGCGGCGGCGGCGTGGCCCGGCGGCGTATACCTCTAATATGTACATACGCACGCATTCCTAACCAACTGTAGGACATACATACATATTAGGTTTGTTTCACACGAGCCCAATTGATTGATTTGTTGAATCCGAGCACGAAAAGTGGAAAAGTGGAGAGCAACTTATTTTTACGCTCTAATTACCGAAACAGCCCGGAAAGTGTGTGGAATAAACCTATTAACGACAAATGCCCCCCAACCACTGACATACAAAAGCCGTCATCGATTCGCTACTTCGCTGCTTGCTATGTTTGAGTTCCGGTCGCTTAACGAAAAATTCTGTATGAGAAAGCAACAACAAAGTTAGCTAGCAATAGCTAGCTAGTTCCCTAACTCGCAAGAATTTACAGGAATTTACCAGAAAGCGATCCCGAACTTTTTTTGCTTTGTGACAGTTTTACAGGTTTTAACCCAGAAAAGTTGGGGAACGCAACTAATGATAAGCAATAGCGAGTTTGGTTGAACCTTATTGAGCTCGTTCGTTTCGCCACTCGCTAACTGTAGGCGAATCGATGACGGCAAAAAATACTCGAAAACACACACTAACATAGGCATAATGTCATCATACAATTTATTGGTGACAGCCAACTTACAATAGCCAATATCCGTTGACACACAACTCGCAAATGAGTTTCAAATTAACTGTAATGTAATGTGATAATCTCAGAATGATAAATCCAAGCGTGTAGTTATGTAAGTGATAACATGGAATGAAAAGTAAATAAATATACTCATAAACACACAATAAATGCATACATGTATGAAAACAACAACGATGGCTAAGTACATACTACGGAAAACCACAGAAACCAATGAGCAATGTCAGAGATGAAAGAAATAATAATAATGGACAAGCATATGGTCGTCTAAGGTACAAAACCGCGTATCAAGCTAATGCAAAACCGCGTACAGAGAAAAACATGCTTAAGCGAAAGGTCCGAAAAAAGCGATTTTAAGCAGGGACCGTGACAGTTACAACTTTTATTTAAAAAAAATCGCTCTTTAACAATTATTTTTTTACTTTTATTAAATTACTCCTTAAATAATCGTTATATCTTTTATAAATCCAAAATAACAATTATTTTTTTATTTTTATATAAATAATCTGCAAATAACAGTTATCTTTATTTATATAAGTCAGTTATACTTTTATTTATATAACTCAGTCACTGACCTTTATTTTTAAATCATACTTATAAAAGTCATTTGTATAAGCCGTAGTAAACTTTTGTTTCCCAACGCCTTTTTAACTGGGAAAAATGTTAATGACTTTTATACGAATGATTTAAAAAATAAAAGTCGGTGACTGATTTATATCGATGACTTTTAAAAGTAAAAGTCACTGACTGATTTTTAGACTTTTATAAATAAAAGTGTCCATTAACTGTTATCTAAGACATATAATATAAAAATTAAAAATAATTATTATTTTGGATTTAAAATATATGCAAAACAAATATAATTGTTACTGTTTTTAATTTTGTATAAAAATTGCAAACAAAAATTTATTTAAAAATTTTAGTATCGGTGAAAAAAGAAATCGATTAGTACGTATCACGTATCAGTTGTAGAACATTTCCTTCATAATGAATTTTTTTATGGTAGCTTTCATCATGGGCGTAGCCAGGTAGGGGCAGGAGGGTGCTCGAGCAACCCTCCCCCTCCCCCCTAAATTTCAAATTTTTTTTTTTTTTTATATAGATATAAAATAGTACCCTGAAATGCCAGCTTAATAGGGTCGAGCCTCCCCCTAAATTTCATTCTGGCTACGCCGATGGCTTTCATCAATAACTGTTATGTTCGGTCACTGATTTTAAGCTATAACTTTCACCAATCTTTTGTAGGATAGATAGACTTGATATGTTAACATTCAAAAAAATGCACCTTACTTTAGCTATAATTTCAATCTTCTAGATTTCTAAACATAAAATTTACATACACCACTTAAAGCTGCTTGAGGCACTTTGGTCTCTCATTCAGATTTCGTTTGCTTGTGTGTATAATTGATCTGAATAGATTGGCATATTGGCAGCGATTATGATTAATCGTGAACACCCGCCGTCATTAAATGATCCATAGATTGTAGCTACAAAATACTCATTGGCGCTTATTCATTTACTAAATAAAGTTTTTTTTTAGATTGCTTTGCTTTTGTAAATGACTCACCTGCGCACTCGCGGCAACCTTTCGCATTATCGTACTTTATTGCAATGCAACAATTCGCAAATATACACGTATGCACAGAACTTATGTACCCTGCAGCAAATCAAACTGGTTCAGAAATAGCGCCGAACTAGCTTGAAAAGGGACGGTACTTGTGCTTCACTTACTTCAAAACAGTGCTTTCAACTGTCTCTCTTAGCTATGGCCTACGAAGTGACGATTGCCCCCCTCTGCAGAACTTTTGAATTAGGTTCTGAACTGGTTCCATTTTGGTACGATCTGGGACAGTATGTTTTTTATGAGAAAAAAGTTTGACTATTCGATTTTTTATATTTTTTGTTTTTTTTCTTTTATTTTACAGATTACATTTAATGTAATTTTTATTTACTTTTTTATTTCATTTATATTAAATTTTTTTTCTCTTAAATTTTTAAGCAGCACGCAACAATTTCAATTTAATCAATTTGAAAATCACAACTGCCCCCTCCGCGATTCGAACTCGCCACTAACCATGATAGAGTCAGAGGTCTTCCCGCGGAGCTATTTTTGTATTGTACGAGAAGTGAGAATTTATGTACTTTTCAGCTTTCAAACGTCGTTTTGCACTAGTTCTGAAATTTGTAGGGCGGAACTAGCGCTTTGCCAGACTGTCTCTAAATTTCATTGAAGGGTATATAGTAAGTAGATATATATGTACATGTCATATGTATGTAAATGAAGTCAACATATATGGACACATGAACATGAACAGTTCTTCATATGTACACACATATTTACATAATGTGGGAATGTCCCACCAATTTGTATTTATTGCACCTTCATTGCAACATTTCTCGGTGTTCCACCACTTTCTGTGGATTTCTTTGTTCGCGCAGTCACAGTCACCCGATGTCTACGTATTCATACACAATGTGTGCACATAAATACATTCGTACATATGTATGTATATATGCTTTTGTATGCACTTAAATTCATATAACTGGAAACCGTTTACCTTCGCTGGAATGTTATGACGCGGCTGCTGTAGTAAACCTCCTCGATGCAACATCTATTCATACATACATACATACATACAATATATACATAACTTAATGATCATCTGACATTAGGTTCCCCAGGGGGTTGTATTTTTTAGAGGTAAATATCTCCTACCGGATTATTACTATTCGTCGTGATGCTAATGCTAAAGTCGAACTATGCCTTAACGTAAACGTAGACGTTTTATAACAAAAATTTAAAAGTACTAAATATATGTTGGCTGCCTTTCACCTTGTCCAATATTGCTGGGCTTTCTTCTAAATCAAGATATAATAATTCCGCCTAAGGAGGCTTTATGACAGATCGATAATAGAGTTCCTAGCGAAAAAAAAACTGCTACTTTATTCCCCATGACTACACTGTGTCCTGGTGCCCAAATGAGGTAAATGATTCCTGAAGGTGTTGAGTATTAAAAGCTGCAGACAGTCCCCCATAAGTTTTGAAATGAACTTGTGTATTTTAAGTCCGAAGTGCACCGCTTTTAGGGCGAAAGGGTGAAGATGTCTTCGACACCATGATGGGTCATGCAGCAATCTTCTCTTCTGTGCCAGTCGTTTCTCTTCAGTGCTAACTGATGTCAATCGGAAATGACAAGTGAATCCACATCCCTCTCCACTTGGTCTTTCCATCGCAGTGGTCGCCTCCCTCTTCCTCTGCTACCACCAGCGGGATCCGGAATAAAATTATGATTTATTCTTTAACAAAACCCGGATAACAAGTTCAATCTTTGTGAAATATTAAAAAAAAAATCAACAAACTTGCGTCAAAATTTCGAGCTTTTTAATTAGACTTCTTGGAAAGATTTTGAGTATGCTGATTTGTGGCCCATTCAATTTTAGTCAGGAACGGAAAATAATCATAATTTTTTTTAAATTTTAACCAAAAAAATCCACAAGTTGTAATAGTCGTAAAACAATTTTAACTATACTCATGTACGTACGGCCCACTGTAATTTACAATGATTTTCATTTTTCGAGTTTAACCAGTAAAGATTAAAAATAATATTTAATATTTTAGTTTTAATTCTTCGCTCAAACATATTTAAAAAAAAAAAACAAAAATCACAAAATAACGATTAAAAGCTGATTTAAATTATTTTACTCATAACGATTACCGTCCCTGGTTTTTGTACACTAAGTGCAAGTTTAAAGTAGCTCCGACTTACCGTTGATTTTTGGCCATTTATTTGTTGCCGATTTTTTTTATATGGTGAAAATGAGCAGCACCTTCAACAAAAAAAAAATCCAAAAAATCAAGGGTAAGTTCGAGCTACTTTACACTTGCACTTTATTATAGTAAAATTGAATCGGCTAAAAAAACTGCCTACCCAAAATATTTTTTAAGAAATGTAATTAAAAAGCTCGAAATTTTTACGAAAGCTTCTTCATTTTTTTACGAAAATTTAAACTTGTATTTATAAGGGGTTTTGTTAAAGTATAAACAATAATTTGTTTTTGTTATAACAACTATATTCAACAATTTATATTGAGCTCGATGCCGTTTTTTAAATGAAAATTTATTGTGGAAAAGCAACAATAATTTGAAAAAAACTGCTCTAGTTTGGCTTGCCGTGTCATACATAAATGTCCAGCAAGGTTTCGCTGCAACGTCTTACTATAAAAAACTCTCCTCGTATATTATTTACATAGGTATGTATGTATGTAAATTAGACTGCAGCACCAAAAAAAGTTGCGGCTTTCCGCCGGGATTAAAAAATTTATTATAATTGAAAACTTTCACCAAAATATTTCGGAAAAGTATGTGTTAAGATTTACGTGAGCAGAACCGATTTGAAAATATTCTCAAAAATTTAGTTTTTTGTGAATAAAAATAGTCTCTTAAAGTACTTTTTGAAAAAAAAAAAAATCCCCTCAGATGACAAAAAAACAGTTTTAGCTTAAAAAAAACAGTACCGATTATTTTTGTATGGGGAGTGATGTAGCCTAATGTATATATAGAACAAATATTAATTATGTACATATATTTTACATACATATAAACTTGTTTTAGTTCTTAGTTTCTTATTATTATTGCATGGCGCTTACTTCTTGCACTACATATCCGCTATGGATTCTGGCACGCGCCGCATAGTCGACTAGATTACGTTTTTACTTAATCGAAGCTTACAGTTATCTAAAGCACGATATATATTTCAATTCACTTACTAGTCGTATTCAATTTATCAATTAAATGTTAACACATTCACTCAAGACTGGGTTCAAAAACGAGCAGCGAGCTGAAAATAAAAACAAACGGGAAAAGAGAAAAATGTGTTATGGCCAGCTTGAAACCAATCTAATACGAACGTATGTACTGTACATATATATGTATATTCTAAAACGAGTACGAATTTTACTAATTTTTCTTTATTTGCCAATAATTGCTATCGCTTCGATTCATTTGCGGAGAATTGCTGTGCTCTTCAATTTAACAGAAACGGAAGAGCATTTTGCAATACTTGATGAGCCCCATCCAGGTAAAAACCTTGCAAACGTGTAAAGGTTTTCTTTTTACTCTAAATACTTGAACTCTTAATCAGGAAGTAACCAAACAAAAGGAAAGAAAGGGAAGGAAATAAAGCCGTGTAAATAAGACCATACAAATAAAACAATCAACTACCAACCCAACAAAGTCCAAATCGTCGTTTAAAGTACATAACCGCGTATCACTAAAATGCTAAACCAAAATGGTTCTTTTTTGTAAAGGCAACCGCATTTCTGGCTAGTATAATTCAGGACGAATGGATAAGGATTGAGCCAAGAGCTTGTGTGAGCAAATCCATTTTTTGGCAGCAAATGTCAGTTACGCGGTTTTGCAGGATGACGATACGCGGTTTTGTACTTTAAACGACAAAATAATTATTTGATGACGTCATAACTAAGTTATTTAAAATATTTAAGTATGTAGATACATATATTCATACGTGCATGAATAAGCAAATAAGTATGGTACACTTTTGGATAAAGGTTCATATTGATTAAGTGCTTACCCACAGCTCATGGAACATGAACCCGTAAATATTGTAAAAAAATATCAAATTGCGCACAAAATGTGAGATAAACAGCCAAATCAGATTGAACACGAAAAGGGAAAAGGTCAGGAATGTCCGACGTGTGGCGATGTGAAAACACAAATACACTCGCTTCCAACAACAATTCAAATACACTCAGCCATCGAACGAAAAAATGTCTTTATTGTTTTTATTGTCGACACATTCCTGGCATATTTGAACCACTGAGTCACACGATACTAAAGTGGTTACGAATGATGCAGACAAAGACAAAGACAAAGACAAAGACGAGACGAAGGCGAAGATAGTGGCGATGGTAAAGAATATTCACATATTTCAGGCCACTAATATCTCAGGCAATTAGTGTTAGTTATCGGCAACAACAACAACACTAACTGTTTAAAGAATTTGTTCGTTACGCATAGGCCGAGATCGGCTTAGTCAGGCGCTAAATGCCAGTAGGGCAATTAAAGAGGCGCAGTAAGTTTTGAGATTGAGAGAACGAGGAGCACAAAGAAAATCCGGTAAGTTGGTCAGCTCTCAGCGCTTACCTGATTTAATGCCGAGATGTAGATAACATCAACGATTAAATTTGATGAAAGGATGGCTTGGAATGTAGCAGAGAGCTCATCATTTTACTGGTTTGTTGTAGGTTTCAGTTGTGTGCATAGTGAGAGCATACTTGAGTCAGGAAATTTACGTGGAATATTAAGCAAATAATGGTCGACAGGGTTTGGAGAGGTAGGTACATATGCATGCATTTTCCGCAGGTGACTATCCAATCACTTCTTGGTTATGCTTCCAGATTAATTCTTTGTAAGAAAGAGGTGAAAAGCTACTTCATGGATCCTATTGATTTTCTTATCAAGGAAAATGTTTCCCGTAGTCCGCAAGGTTAATGTCTTTGGAGAGAACCTATGTGTGCATGGATTTTAACAAGGTCCATTGCTGTGTTAGCTAATGGCAAGAGGAAGGAGTAAAACGTCTAGGCATAACGCCGGATAAGAAACACATCTGGGAGTCACATCTCAAATATATTAGGTGACCTTGTCGGAGACCTTGAAATCTTGATGTGAAAGGAGGCAACCATGGCCAAACTCCTGTTCTCAGACCAAATTGGTGCCATCCTCAGCTTTACGAAGAGGTACAAGATCATATTTCCCACTCGTGAAGATTGGAGCAGAAACCCCATGTGGCGGCACGATGATTCACAAAAATAGTATATCGATAGTTCAAAACACCGTACGGTGTAAGTGCGGATGTTGTGGTAGCGCGATTCCGCACATTTTTCCCCTTAAGTAAAGACGCAACGTCATTCCAGGCGTGACTATCTGCCATACGGAGACCGCCTACGTAAACAGGCAATGTGCCAGAACAAAAATCTCCACACATTCTGAGAGCCAATCTGTCCTCAAAGCTCTAGATAGCTACTCGTTCTCATCAAAAACGCTTATAGATTATAGAGTGCCATAGAGCACTTAATGGTCTAGCAAATTAAGATCTCCTCCATCTGGGTGTCTGGTCATGGGAGCTATGATGGCATGAAAAATCAGATTTCAAGCTAAAAAAAGGACATAAACTAAACCGAAAAACACTGTGTGGAGCACTAAAAGGCTTGGTCTCTGTAGTACAGACATTTTCAGGTTCTGTGGGGAAGAAGAGGAATCAATGGAACACCTCATTACCACCTGCCCAACACTAGCTCACCGCAGAGCCAGATTTTTAATAGGGGGCACAATAGATCAAATCTGGTCGCGGTGAAATCGGCTTGAAGACCTACCCTTACGTTGCCATAACTATAAGATCCCTAGATATTTAGTTTGGGCCTAAATAACGTATATATGCACACTTACGTTATTTAGGCCAAAATGAAATAACATGCAACTATTTCCCCCCTTATGTCCTGGGACATCCTAATGTACATGTGCTCCCCGCTTCGAGCGAATTTTGTCAACCGCAATCCTCAGGGCGCTGGCAGAGCAGTCTCCAGAAGTAATAAAAAAGTGTATAACCATACAGTAAAAGAAAGCAAAACTATGACTAGCATATATATAAAACAGTCTGCTTGTTGATTTTCTGTTGCCAAGCCGACGCGTTCAACCCATTTACTGCTTCTAACAATCTCTTTTCAACCAACATTTTTCGCCAAACAACTATCAAAATGCACTCAGAAAAGCGCGCGCGCCTTGCAGCAACAGTGGTGGCGAACAAATGATGACCGGCTTAATTGGTTGTAAGCGCTGTTCGACGTCGTGGTTGCGAGTTGCGACTATTGCAGGGCAAATAAGCAGAGTGCCGAGCGCAGCTCAAATGCCGGCAAGAGCGCGAACGTAATTGATCTGTTGAAGCGGCATCCTAACGCGTTGGGCGGCTAAGAGAGTTCGGTTTAGTTTGCTGGCTATGTAGTGTCTTTACATCGTTTAGCTTGGCTTTGTGGTTTGCGTTTTCGGGCCTGTTGTTGCTACAGTTGTTGTTGTTGTTGTGGCTATGGTTGCGTTGCATTTATTTTTTGCTGTTGTTTTTAGTACTTTTGTTGTATTTTTTATTTATATTTTTTTTCGTGCGCAACGAACCTGCGCGCGCTGAGACATTGAGACTTGAACTTGTCAACCGCGCGTGGCTTAACTTCCCTTGTTGCTGTTGCAGTTGTTGTAAGCAACCGCAGCCTGACGGTTTAATCTCTCCATATATAAACTTTAAGTACTGGTACTTATGTAGCTATGGACGCTTGTAGCACTTTGATCGACACCCAGCTGAGTAGAGCTCAGCTCACAGCCAATTTGCTTAGCTTAGTTTTGCGTTCGGTGGCTTACGCGCTCGCTCGACGCGGCACAGGTGCGCGGTGCTGTTTGTTTGGCGCTCAGCCCCGCCGATTGCTGGTTTGTTGGGCACCCTATGTGTACGTTTGTATGGTTGAATGTATGTATGTGTGTGGGCGACTGTATGCAAGAGTTTAGTTGCTGGCGAACATGCTCGCGCGTTCGCTTACCTTTATTCGTTGGCGTTTCAAAGTTAGTTTGTTGCGAGGTTTCAAGCGTTTAAGTTTAGCCGTCTTTGGTGTTGTCGCACTCGAGGTGAACATCGGCAATAAAAAATAAATAAATTAAAATTTACTGAACAGCGCCTGCGGTTGCTCTTTAAAAGAAAACTATTTCATATGCTAAGAGTAGGAAAATCTATCAGATGAAAGTGTCCAAAACGAAAAGATTAAATAAAATTATTATTAAAATTTGATTTTGTTAAAAAAAAACTAACATACGAATATCTAATAGTTGACAACAAAGAGTTGAAAAAAGTATGTAAAAGAGGGGAAGCGGAACATCCATAATTTCCCAAACTGGTGAAGTGGTTCGCTAAAAATTCAGCACTGAATTTCTAAAAAAAAAAGTGGTTTAAAAACTTGGAAAAGTTAATACAAAACACTTCGAATAGTTGAACTAAATTTATACTTTTAAATGAAAACGTTCAACTATTAACAGAACAGAAAGAAATAAAAAAAAGTTGGCGAAGATTGGAGAATTGTATTTTAAAAACAAGTTTATTACGGGAAGTAAAGCTTAAAAATAGCTCGACAAAAATATTAGTACAATTCCTAATCGAAAACATAAAATTATAAACATTTTTTAAACACCGCGATCGTTTTTGAAATACCGGGTTTGGGGGGAAAAATAAGTTAATTTAATTCAGAAGATCTAGAATTATTGACGTAACGAAATTCAGGCATTTCCACAGAAAAAAATTTAAATAGCGAAGTGCAATAAGTTAAAAATAATCCAGCAAGAATACCAGCAACTTGAAATACTCATCACGAAAACACTTAACAAAAAAAATTTAAATACTAATTCAGCGAAAAATTTCAAATAAAAAAAAAACATAAGTTAACTTACCAACTGTAGGTGAAAAAAAAAGAAAAAAAAAGAAAAGTGCATATATAGTTATTCCAAATAAATAGTTCAGTGTTCGTCAAGATAAAGCAAATATTTAAAAAAAAATTATATTTCCACTTGCACTCTTCATCGAGCGTTAATTCGAAAGAAAGCGAAAAGACCTCATTATTTTTTTGTCTAATTGCAAAAACGTGCAAACTGATGTAACATAAAATGTCTTACAACTCAATTTTGCATAACAAATATTAAATGTGGCGACGCGAAAATTTTAAAACGAGATTGTGCAAAATTTAAATGTTTTTATTTTCTTTCCGTTTGCAATAGCCGAGTAAAAAATTGCTGACCGTTAACTGGAGTGAACAAAAAAAGAAGCAGAACCTACTAAAAAAAGGTAAAAGATACATTCACCAAGTTTAGGAATCGAAAATCTTCGCCAGAGTTGTTTTCGTTCTCGGCATGATTATTTATATCATTTAATATAAAAACCATATCAAACATTGTTGGTCCTTTACATTTATAAAAACATCTTCAAAGTAAAGAGTAATTGATTTAATTATGTATTAGTTGCTTTTTAATGGTAGTATATTCCTAATGGCTTTTCAACAAAGCTGGAGTTTGAAGTAATAATTTATATTTCATAAGATGGAACTGTTGAACTACTTATTTTCAAAAGGGTTCATTGGATTCAGGTTCCATTTAATGTTTATGTTATTCACTAGTGTTGGAAAGTATCAAGTACTTTTGAGGACCGAGTTCCTTGGCATCGATACGTTTAAGGATCGGGTATTTTTCAGAGTACTGAGTACTTTCTTTAAATATATACATCAAGCCGGCAGGACTATATTTATTTCAATTAATATATTAATCACAAATGCCTAAATATAATGGGTACAAGGATTGTATTTACTTTAAAATTATTGAAACTTAAAATTGAGTACACAATCATTTTAGTAGGAGATCCGACAAAGGCACGACCTTCACCCATCTGTTTAATGGATGAAATTTTTTCTATGAAATTTTACGTGTTAATAAATGTTTTGCGAGTGGGTTGGCTGAAGAAATCCTGGCCAGGATGTTTTTAATTAATTAACCAAAAATTATTATTTTTTTTTAATTTTGCACTCATTTGTTTATTGAACAAATTCCATATATACCAATCGAAAGCATACAGTACAGTACTTTGTAGTCCCTTTAAGTTCTGAGTACTTTCGAGCTCTTTTGTGAGTACTGAGTACTTTGGAGTAAAATTTTCACACATCAACGAAGTAACGGCAACCAACAGACCAAGAAATTGAATAATGGAGCAGGCAGCCTTCGCACAAATATTGTAATAACAAAAAACAAAAATAAAAAAAAACGTAACACCTGAACTGACTGACGATGGTGTTGATGTGAGTTACTGGTGCTGTTTCTCTAGCAACAACTATGGAAGAATATAAACAGCAACAACAACAACAACAACAATACCATCGATGACTGTTGCCAACGGAAGCACGCTACTGGCTTTTGTTTTTGGCTAAGCAATTGCATGGCCAAATGCTAAAAGTGAGTGAATGAAAAAAGCGTGAGAAGCGATAAAAAAATAGTAGTTGGCAAAAAGGGTAAAAGGTAAAAAAAAAAATCACACACAAGCGCATTAAACGAACAAAGCGAGAAAAAGTGCTGCGGCACGGTGTGGATGGAAAAGTTGAGTTTTCATTTGCGCTGCCACTGTGCTATTATATTTGCTACTACCAAACAACAAGCAAATAAACGCAATTCGCATGGAATATTACCTTGGCGCTTTTTCATAATTTTTTGGCTACGAACCAACTGGCTAAAACAAAAATTATTGGATTAAAAAATTTTTTTTTTCGTATGTTTCGCTTTTGCATTTCGTGCATTCATTAAATGTGCGGTCGGACGCAGTCGAACGCGTTAACATCAGGGACTTTTCTGGTTGGAAAATGAATGCCGGCATGGTGCTGGTTATTATTACAAATGCACATACATACATACCTGCATACGTACATAAAGATATATATTTATAAATGCATACATACATTTATATTTATAAATGTGTACATAACTTTTTCGTTACAATTATTAGATATTATTTCAGCTATAAGTTTGGTTTTGTTATTGCTGGCGAAAGGCGGAAATATTTGCTTTCAATCATTGAGTCTGTTGAAAATGTAAAAAATATGTAACTGTGTTAAGTGCAAAAACTGCCTCCAAAATTGAAATAGGTAATTTTTTTTTAATGTACTTACAATTTTTTATGAGCAATAAGTCATGGGATCAAATTTAACACTGCATTTTTCATTTCATTGTTAAATACTGCTGGTTGAATAAAGGCATAAGCGTTCATAATCGATTAAGTGATTCGTTTCGAAATTAAAATTATCTAAACCAAAATTATTTGTGAAACATTAACGAAAGGATCTAATTCTCAAAATTCTCTCATCATCTCATCTAATCGAATATCGAAAGTGAAATATTTATGTATGTACATTAGACTGCATCACTCCCCATACAAAAAAAAATCGGTACTGTTTTTCCATTGGAACTATAAAATCTATTAACTAAAATATTTCGAAAAACTATTAAGATCTAAGTGAGCTGGACCGATTTGAAAATACCTCCAAAGATGGAGTTTTTTATGAATAAAAATAGTTTATTAAAGTTTTTTTGAAAAAAAACCCTCAAATAACAAAACCGGTTTAAGCTTAAAAAATTTGCGTAAAAATATTTTTAAAAAATTAAAAAAAAAAGTTTAACGGAATCGTAATAATGAGATTTTTGATGCTGTTTTTTAACTTTTTTCAAAGATTGGTATAAGAAAAACTTGAATAGCTGAGCCTAAACTCTCCAGATTTAGACTTGAGAGATATCATTGGAAAGGTATTTTCTCACCCTTTTTATTTCTTTGCTAATAAACTCATTCAAAGGATGAAAAAAAAAGGTAGGATGAACGAATATCATTCAAAGTTGAATTAAGATGTGTTGGTATTTGAAAAAGTATATATTGGGACACGAATGACTTTTTTGCACATAAATAAAAATAGTGGGAAAATACCTTTCTACCGAGATCCCATAAGTCTAAATCAGAATAGTTTTAGGTCAGTTATTTAAGTTTTTCGTAAATCAATCTTTGAAAAAAGTAAAAAACAGCATCAAAAATCTTATTATTACGATTCCGTTGAAAAGAGTTTTAAATATTCTTATGCAGAATTTTTAAGCCTAATTTGTTTTGTCATCTGAGGGGAGTTTTTAAAAAAAAATCTTTCAGAAACTATTTTTATTCATAAAAAACTCCATTTTTGGAGGTACTTTCAAATCGGTCCAGCTCGCTTAAATCTCAATATTTTTCCGAAATATTTTGGTGGACGTCTTAAAATATAAAAAATTTTGAAATCCCGGCGGAAAAACCGCAACTTTTTTTGGTGATGCAGTCTAATGTACATACATATGTACATTTGCATTTAAATCTTATTTATGTAGTCTTATGGATCCAGCATAGCGTAATATTGCCCGAAATGGTGCTTTCGTAAATTTGATGTTGTTCTGTTTATTTTACTATGTACATCCAAACTGCCGCTCCAATTTACACACCTAATCAATAATGGTAACGATAGCAATGATGACACAAAAAGTATTATTTTTGTAAACAAAATAACATCAAGTCTATCAAAACGCAAGCAAATAAATAGATGTACAAGGAAAATAAAACCACTAAGGAAGAGGGTTAAAAATTATTATGAAATTGCTGAAGTCATGAAGAAAATTAGTTGTAATAAGTACATACATAGTTATGTAATATATACTAGGGTCGTAATTTTAACGCTCTCACCCCTTAGGATTGTTCTATATCAAAAAAATATGCCCCTATAATTATTTTGAAGTCTAAAAGTATTTAGGGGTCGCTCAAAGCGCTCAAAGTTTTCCATGTATTTTATATGGAACAAAACCACTTTTCGTAGAAATAGTATAGACTTCTTGAAAATCAATATCTGTCGATCGGAAAACTCTGTTTTATTGAAACATTTTTTCATAGTAACTATATTTTATAGGTCCGCCAAAACCCCCAGAAAATGCAATCGGGGATTAATAAAAAAATATTTAGTATTAAAAAAAGTAGTTTTTTCACATATAACTTTGAGAAATCTCTAAATATTTTTTGATATCAAAATAAAAAATAGGAGTATATTTTTTTCGGTCCTAGGGGGTGAGAGCAAAGAAATCCGACTTCACTATTTCACATACATTCTTCGACCACCCTAACTCATATAGAACTTCAATGGCTCACGGCCATCCTGAAATCAAGCGTCGCCAACGCTGGTGTTGGAGGCGTCGAAATTTAAACTATTGCTCCATGAAATCCGGTACTAACTTGAAGTTATTGAGCTAGCATCGCCCCCTTCATGTATCGCCTGTGGATCTCAGATTAATCAGTCTAGTTTATTCTAACAATTATCCTTGTTTAATTGAGGGATTTTCCTAAATCCTTTCGGTTCTTTATTGTACAACAAACACTTAAAAATACTTGTTTATGCAATAACAACAATTAACTATGCTTGTTAAGGCAATTAAAACACTTTACAAAACTTGATAAGTGGTCGCTGTTTTACAACTTGACTTGTAGCTTTCTGATTCGCAACAGACCTGCAACTCTGCTCATCGCTCATTCTCGCGCTGTTTGCAGTATTCATCCACTTGACGTTTCTCACTGTCGAATATTCCACGTCATTGCTCGAACATTCTGCCATTTTCTTGCTATTCGCTTCGCGTTGCTGCAGTATTCGCCACATTATTTTAAAAGGCTGCACATTAGAAACACCATTAGAAACAAGGCACTTGGCTTTAAAACACAGATGTATCCAGAGGTATTGATGTCCAGGGGCATTCATATAACGTCCTTGAGGAAAAACCGCGTAACTGACATTTTTTACCAAAAATTGGATTTGCTTACACAAGCCCTTGGCTCAATCCTTATCCATTCGTCCTTAAACATACTTGCCAGAAATGCGGTTTCTTTATGAAAAAGAGAAACATTTTGAAATATGAGTGTTTTTACTCTCTAGTAAATAATTTCCCTCAGGGGTGGTTTTATTGGCTATGACTATGACTATGTAACCGTAAAATCTTGATGGTCCCTTGGATTATGCGCGATGGAGATCCCTCTGTCTTACAGTGCAAAAAGTTCATACACCTTTCGTGAAAAAAATTTTTTTTATTAAAAATTGTCCAACAAATAGCAACTTTATTGAATAATTCTATTACTGTGTACTTTACTTACACACATACACTAAACAAATATCGCTTGCCGTACACGTCAGTGTCAGGAGCTCGCGCGCGCAGCCAAACGCAAGACAACAAGCGTGTTAATTTGTTATTCTTGGCTTATTATTGAATGACCATCGCTGTTACTGTGGTGGGGCTGCCACCAACGCCAACACCAATGGCATTAAGCCACGAGCTAAGAGCCAACAACAATTATCTATAACTTTAACCGCACACATACATGCATACATGCACCCCGTGTACACAGATATTTATTTAGTTTTAACAAAAAATTAGATATAATGTGGCGAAATGAATTGTGGCTCACACAATAGCCAACCACTTGACCACTTGGCACTTCATTGTCTACTCGTGCCGCTCCATTAATAACCTCTGCCGGCACCGTGCCGCACATTTTGGACTCTCTTCCCTCCATATTTCATTGGCTTGACTTGGTGTTTGTTGGCCAAAAGCGTTTGCGCCAGTTCACTAGCATTGTAAATGTCCAACCATGTCTGTTGTTCGTCTGTCTCCATAGGTGGGCGCTTGTTTCCTATGAGTCAAGCATTTGGACCTTTGTTTTGGTCATTGTCATTTTGTGAGTTTGCTAATTTTTTTTCGCTTCCATTTTTTTTCTCATATAGAAAAAAAAGCGTTGGGTAATTCTTTCTCGCTTTAATGTCATTAGCTTCCACATATAAGAAGCATGTTAGCTTTGCTACCTTCGGTTTGCCGTTCTACCACTTGTTTTTCTCCTCTGCCATATTTTTTTTGTTCGCCAAATTTAGTGCTTGTGCAGTGCGGTTTATTAGCCTCGGCCTTCTATACATATTTCTTATGAAATAATACTTTCTGAGAAGCAATTTATATTTACATACTTTGTTCCATTCTTCAGCAACGATGTATCATTTGTCATTTTTATAATATTGCGAAATCGTTGGAATGACTTAAGAACTGCAGAACATCTGGTTGGCCATTTTTCGCGATCATTTGATAATTTTCTTTCAACAGTAGAGTCTCTAATGAGTAATGCTATAGCCTCTAGCTAAAATTTAGTCTTTGTTTTGAACATTTTTGAATTACGCATTTTAAAATTTTGTGGCTGTTCGAGTTTTTAAGAAGCAATTAGTTTTGGAGGTGTTTCGTCGACATGCCTAAACGGTACGTGTGTCTCTTAGGGCCGTTTTCTCATCTAACCTTTAGTTTACCGGCCACTTTATCGTCTCGATATACGAGTTTTCGTTTTCTCATCAGCGCATTAATTTCTCGAATCGATAAACTGTTGCTCACCCGATGCAACCTTTAAAATTTGTACCCAACTTTAAATTTTGGTTTGGTTTTGGTTCATGAGTCAGATATATTAGATATTTCAACCAAGGTTTTGGTTTTTGCTAACAGTTGCTCCTGCTCTATATTTGCTTATGTTGCGTTGCCAACCTTTGAAATTTTATGACGAATGTAGTGAAGTTTCACTCTCGGAAATGTAGTGAAGTTTCACTATACGGAATAACAAATTTATTTTTACCGGCAAGGTAAGAGAACGAAAACACTTTAAAGTGAGGAACAATTTATCTGCCCTGTTAGTAAAGGCAACTTTACTGCTTACATTAGAAAACGGCCCTTAGTTAGTTAGGCTAGGAGAGTAGATCTCGATGACGCAGTAACCGTGCTGAGCTCGTGAGCCTTACCTTACCAATCTCTGAATCTAAATCTGTAGTTGTACCAGACGCAAGTAGTCGTATGAAAGCAAGGTAAAAATTTACTTGCATAAAAAAAAATTACTATAATATTATGTGTAGGTATTCATCTAAACGAGTAAACGGCTCGTAACCGAGCATGGTAACCTCGTAAGCCTCATAACTGAACTGATTTTTCATACAAAATTAAGTCAGTTTACGAGACTTACGTCGTTACGCAGCATTTTCGGGCTCAAAGGAATTGTCCTATTGTTTCCATATGAAAATTGTATGACTTTCTCACTTTGTAAAGTTTGATGAAACGCGAGTGCTTGTCTATTCAGAATCTGGCTGAAGAACGGCCCATTTCAGAATTCGGTTCAAAAACGCCTATCTAATATGCCGAGATATGTCGATCTTCCGCTCAGCCGTCGATATAAGGATCCATGTTTACACTTATACCGACTTATAGTTATGTACTTCTGATCGTTCATTACCCGCCTTATACATTTCCCATTTAGCCAACACTGCCAATCACACTTTAACGCTCAATTTCATTCATTGTAATTTTTTGTCATACTTCGTTTTATTAATTTATTTTCATTTATTTGAATGAACTGTTTCTATTTCTTACAATTTTGGTTTTTACTTCGATCAAAAAAACAAAAAAACACCAAGAAAAGAAATCAATTTCTTGATACGCGAAACACAAAGTAAAGCTAGCTAGTTAATCTACGCAACTGTGAAGGAGAAATATTAAAAACGCAAGTGAGTACGCACGAGTATTACCTCAACGCACGCGCGTGTACTTCGTTTAAAATATGTACATACATACATACGAATATAAGATACGACTTGCATGCGCAATGAACTAGTATGCTGTCAACAACTTATGTACGTACATAGAGACTCGTACTAGTGCCATATTAACATTTACCAGCCAACTATGAATGAATATAGTTAAAGCATAAATAACTACGAACGCATTCGTTGAAGTATGCAGAAAAATTGAAAACAAAAAAATATATAAAAACGCAAAAAAATCGTAATAAAAGTGGAGGAAAATATTCAAGAAAATTTTGTATCTATACAAAAATGCGTGAAATGTTCAATCAACTACGTTGATGTTGCTTTTAGTTTGGTGCACGGCATAGAACTTGAAGAATAACTTGCGATTAACGAATTTTTTTTTTTTCTTATTTTGTTATGCATCTGTTGAGCTGGATTATCGCAGATTTTTGCATTTAACACAAAACGGAAGCAAAACAAATTGCATTATCTTGAGAAAATATGATAATATCGATAACAATAGCTACATTCTAGAATTTCAATCGATAACCATATAAATAGAAATATCGAAAACAATGAAGGTATCGGTAAAAACGCCCCTAGTGATTTCGATAAAAGTCAAAATAATAACATCGATACTTTTATTGATGATAAATATTTGCGATCGTATCGAAAAAGTTACCAAGAACGAGATAGGGCGTTATTCAACCAACTTCTGAGATAGGGTATTTTTCGTTCCCACGACAGTCGGGTCTACGTAACCGGAACGACCCAGATTTATATTTGGCCAAGGACTGTCACTCCAGCAACACTCCCCAAAAACTCGTTGGGGAACTTGTATGCTGCTTCAACAACAACAACAACAACATAGGGTGTTTTTCAATAAAATTCTAAAATAGGGCGTTCCTGAAACGTTTTCGAACTGGCTGGCGAGATAGGTCGATCTTCGACTCGGGTGACGATATGAAGAAAGTTTATTTACATTTATGAACGAATGAATCTCCATCCTGCCTGGTTATCTGGCTAAAAATTATTTTTCTTAAGTGTATGTATATTGTTTTTGTAAACTGGTTTAAAAGTATAACCACATAACCAGATAGGCTGATAACATGACAGGTATGAATACCACAATTTAATTTTATTTGAGTAACTATAATATTAATATATTTTATTCCCCTCCGCCCCATAGTTTTATCCCACTTTTGTACTATTCTTTACGTTTTTTATTTGTTTTATTGTATTATTTTCTTAATTTAACTATATATTTTTTTGATTAGACATCTTATTATTTACTTAATTTAATGTTTTTATTTTTATTTTGCACTTTATTATTCTGTTATTAACATTACTTTGTTATTTATTTTTTTTAATATTTTTTCTTAATTTATTTTTTTTTACTTATTACTTATTTTTCGATTTTGTTATATTATTTACTTTATTTCATTTTACTTTACTACATATTTACTTAATTTCAGTCATATTTATTTCTATTTTTATTTTAATTTTTATTATATTATACTGCTGTTTTGGTTTTATCTAATTTTTTTATTTTTTTTATGTTTTCATTGCCGTTTTAATAAATTTTTATATTTTATATTTTTACGTAATTAAATATTTTCACCGCTCTTGAAATATTTACTTCATTCTGTGTATTTTATTTTTCTTTATTTTAATTAAAATATTTTAATATTTACCTAATTTTATTCTGTCTAATTTTTTTATTCTATTTTTATTTTGTATTTGGATTTCATTTTCACTTCAACCGCCGCATTTAACTTTTGCTTTTAAAATGTATCTTCGCAATTTTCTGGCATTGAACCACCATCAAGTTGAGATTGGCAATGAAAAGTAACTTCCAAAACAAAAATCGCTGCTCCACCGTAAAATCTAATTAATTAGCGTAACACGCGCACACATACGCATAAACTTGTGCATCTACATGCATATGTATGTATGTGTGTACATCGAACAAGTATAGCTACATGTTGCACGCTCACCTCAGCTCCAGTAATTGCAACTTCAGCTGCCACATCTGCTCCACTTTGTCTCGCTGTTTCGGCAAAAATTGCGTTGCAATGTATAGATGCATATATACATACATACATACATACATATGTACTACACAGATTACAAGTGAAGCCGATTGTTGCTGTTGTTTATATCTTTTATTTTTGTTTTTTTGTGCAAACTACACGCGCCTGCCTCTTAATTACATTAAAACTAAAAGTACAAATACTACCTAAGCCCAGCCAATATTAGCTGCACAAAAGCAAATCCAAACTGCCGTTATTGTTATAAATAACAAAATAGTAAAACCAAAACTAAAAATAAACATTAATACAACATAAAACCGAAAAAAAAAAATGAAAAACAAGGTGCTTGTAAACGTCAGCGTAAATACAACACGATTCACTGCCCCACCGCCAATTAGCTGTAATTTGTTTTTTGTATTTTTGTTGTTTATTGGTTGCAGCTGGAAAAGTCGCCGCTGTGGCTGCCACAAAGTTTAGCTCAATTTAGTGTATTGCACGTTTTTCTTGGGCTACCTTCAATTACTAGCCAATATTCGTCTATTTTTCTATTTTTCGCCACATTTATTTTCAACTTAATTTTTTCTTTTTATTTTCTTTCAGGCAATAACGTCAGCAACTGACTACACACAACGCTCGCTGCTTAACTGCTGACGTCAAAAAGTGCATAAATAAATACTCATACAAATAAAATAAATATTAAATTAACCAAAAGTGTTTTGGTGATTTTCGAGAGGGAGAGAGAGAGCGAAAACAAGCAACGAAGTGGCATATGGTGTTTATCTAAATTTAATTGTGGTTTTTGGAAAGGATACATAGTCGAAGTAATAACAAAAAGCCAATCTTATTTCACGAAATCCTACAAATTATTGGATAAGTTCGAAATTTGAGTCGAAATTCGTGAGAAATTGCAAATTAGCTACAAAAGAAGGTAAGTGATACATTGATATATAATTTCTAAAAGCGAATTTCCGCTGGGTAATAAATTAAAAAACGTCTTATTGGATAAGGTGGGAGGACTAAATAGCTTGAATCCCAATTCCCAAAGTTTCAGAATATTTTGATATGAAAATCCATATAAGACTTAAGTCATCGGTGATATTAATGCTGACCTTGTATAACGCTTGATAGAACAATTTACTATTAAATTCCAAAGTCAGAATTAACATCAATGATGACAGGTAAGTCTCAGATGGGTTCTAACATCACAAAGTTGTTGTTGTGAAAATTTCAGATAGAGGGTATTGAATATAACGTCACTAGACACGAATAGAGGCGCGCTAGGATTTCGACCGGGAAAAAAGGCGCGTAAAAAAAATTACAAAAAAAGGCGCTTAAGAAAAACTTCAGCGAAGAAAGACGCGTAATCATTGATTTATATTTGGCCATGGACTGTCACTTCAGCATCATTCCCCAAATCTCTTTGGGAAATTTACATACTGTTACACCTATATTCAACAAATTTTTATTGAGCTTGAGGCCGTTTTTAATGAAAAACTTATTGTGGAAAAGTAGCAATAATTTGAAAAAATGTTAGAAGTGATAGCTATTTCGGAAATCACCACATTTCCTCATCACACTTCTTTCAGCAGGATTCGAACTGCAGCGTCTAAGAGGGCTCAACAAATTGAATTGGTATGATTCCGTCTGGCCGCGGTACATTGAAGTGCCTGAAAGAGTTAATAGCCCAAAGCCGGCAGTGCTCGTCCAAAATCTCCAAAGTTACTGTCTTCTTGATCCGTTACTTCCCAGTAAAGCATGCCCGGTTCCAGATTACTTTGAATATGGGCGACTGCTGACTGTCCATCTCCAGTTTCTGCCTTCATCCAGCAAGTACGCCAGGCGAGCGTGACTCATAAATAAATGCAGTATGCCTATCTTTCCTAATTTCAAGGTTATAGATTCCAAGTTTTAATCCCTAAACCGGTTGATGAAGGTTTTTTTGTCTCCCCCCTGTTACGGTGTCTTGGTCTCGATTAGTGTCGAAGGCTCTTGAAAATATGGAAATTCCTTAACAAGCTTAAAAGACGACAGGAATGTTTCTTGGTCGGGTCAAACCGACCTTGCCTTAGGTCTCTGGTTCAATATGCATTTGGGCTAAGTGCTTGAATTTTCAAGTAATAAGTTCGTGGCCTACTCAAACCCAGCAATATAAATAGAAACGCCAACACTTAAGCAATTTCAACTTCAATACAATAAAAATGCCTAAAAATCACTTTGTTGTATCGAACAAGTTGCGTTGACCACAAAAATTCAATTAGCGTCAAGGGAATACCACAAACTGAATTTATATTGAATTTTTGCATTTCCGCTTAAAGCATACGACCCAAATATAGACAGCGGCCAGTGTATGGACAGCTGGTAGTTTTCGAGAGAAATAGCTATGGCATTCATGACATCTTCTGTGTCATTGGGGTTTTCGCCAATGGTTAAATCATAAAAACAACAAATAAAAAAGCACATTGGCTGCATTTCTTAGAATTAAGCTTACAGCGGAGCCGATGATGGCGCTGCTGGGTCTTCTCACCACAGTATATATAAAAAAATTTACAAATAAAAAAGCAAAACTTAAAATTTCCAATTAATGAACATTCATACAGGTGCGATAAATATGAATTCGAAGATGCGTGCGTAAATTTACTAAATTCCGGACTTTGCTTAAGTGCCGAAGCGGCGAAAAAAATTGCTGACAATTTAATGAGTCATCTTCAGTACAATGCTTGAAACAAACTTAAATAAATTGCTAAAAATGCAAATAAGCAGTTACGCAGATGCTTAATCCTACGTTTTGTTTAATCCCAGATATTTGTTTGAAATTTCAAAAAACCATTTGAGCTTTGGTGCCACGATAGCCTTGAGCAATATTTGCGCATTTTTAGCTACAGAAATTTTATATTTATTGTATACCTACAGGTACATACATACATATGTACATACATAGGTATAGGAATTAAAGACAAGAATTCCTAAAGAAATTGTAGATCCAAATGGATTTCTCCAAAACGACTTACTTGTGATTTTGTGCAATACTTTTGCTAAACATTTCCGGTTGAAAATTGTTGCAGGCACTGACTGCACTCCACTTTTTGGTCAAATTTGTACTCCTATAATACAAAGACAACAAATAGATTTCAATTTCCGTTCGATAAATGCGCATACGTGTGTGTGTGTGTGTATGTGCCTGACGAATGATTTTGATCACTGGTGAAAAATTTTAGTAAATTCAGTGATACAACAGATTTACTTACTTAAAAATTTTTCGAAAATAGCGGGTTGTCGGGATTAAAATGTCGCGTATGAGTAAGCGAAAAAGTAAAAAAAAAAATCCTATAAAGGGTTAAAAAAATTTGCAAAAACACTGCAACTGAATTTTACAATAAGTGGCGTACATAGGTATCTGAAGACAATAGTAGTATGTACATTAGGGTGGAGCGCACAAATATTAATTTTTCGACTTCGAAATTCTAATAGCGCGCTAAAGTTACGTAATACGATCACACTGAACCCTGTTGGCCATTTTTTTCCATGAGCAAACAATTCCGCTGGCACTATTATTTATCGATAGGAACGGGCTGATCTACACTTGTATAATGTGTTCATATGTAAATCGGTAAGTGTACAAAGTTTATGCCAGCTATAAAGGCGAACGTTTTCAAATTTTAATCAATTACGCAGGACCACAAAAAAATCTATGAAAGTTTAATAAAACCAGACCAGGTGTTTTATATGTTTTTGGGGTCGCTGAGCACGAATCTTAAGTCCGTTTTGCTCCATCGCATCAGAATTTGGTTCTACCCTCAAAACACATTGCGAAAGTTCCCCCTTCGTAGCCAGTGCTGTCGTTTTTTTGTTTGAACATATGATTTCCCAGAAGATAATTTAGGTAGGCCTTCTTAAGTGAAGTTATTCTAAAAGGCCCACCTATGAAAGGCTGTAAAAGTAGTCCCGCAAATACCGCGTATCCCGCATGTGTAATCATTTCTCATTTATGATCCCGCAAAAATGGCGCGTGATCCCGCGTTTGCGGGATTGGATTCCCTAGTTCTGTCCCAGTGGCCACCAGTCTAAGCTGCAACACACGTCACGCTTATCAAACGTTAAGTCAACCACCATCTCTCCAGCTGGTTGCTCTGAGCCATTTATGCGGCTTTGCTGTATTCATTGGAATGTTTCAGTGTTGCTGGAGTGTTTTTTTTTTTGCAATTAGTTTGTCATTTACTGCTATGCATTTATGTAAATTATGTATTAAATTGTAACTCAAAGTTGGCACAGTTTGTAAACACAGAAATTGTTCGGTTTACTTTATTTTCGTTTTAAAGTTCATTAGTTCTTAAATACTTCACTAAGTTTTACGGAAAATTATTACGAAATTTCATTAGTATCTAAAGAAATCCTAAATTTGTTTTGCTTTCTTTCTTTTCTTATTTACTTCTGTTTTTTTTTTTTAAATCTTCAATATTTTCTAAAGATTTTTTTTTAAATAGTATTTTTTTCTCAAAAGTATACTTTTCTAAAAATTTAAATTCTTCTATGTAGTTTTGGTATAAATATTTATTTCTAAAATTGATTATATTAGTTGAGAAATTCTTTGAGACGCATGATACCCTTTCTTCCGAAAGGGTTAAAACATCATCAAAAAAAGAACATAAGTGTTTTAAGCCTGTACTTGTGCAATGCAAATGATCCTCATGAAGACCATGTTCTATTCAGATGCGACTTAAAGTGAGCCCACCATTTGTGTGATCATCATCTAAGCGCGCAATACAAATTGAAGAAGAACGCCGGCCAATATATAAATAAATACTTTTTTATATTGACCGTTTTGATGTGCATACAAATGTAAATGTAAGTAAATTTTTTTTTATTTGTGGCGATATATACATACATACATACTACATTGGCAGTGCCGTGCATTGATCTTTTTCTGCTCAGATTCAAATACTATTCACAGCAGCCAACAATGAATGCCACAGCGCTAAACACAATAAAGTTCGATGTAGATATGTATGTATTTTCTAAAAGTGTCAAACAATTCGCCATTTCTATATGGGTCGTATTTGTATAAAAACATTAACTTGAACTTCA
>NW_023458560.1:77224549-77237281 GCF_013731165.1 Rhagoletis pomonella
AAAAAAAATATTTTTAATTTTTTGAGCCCATAGAGTCATCTGGCCTTGCGACAAGCCTTAACCGACTCCAATCGGGACCAAAATTTATATGTGATATCTGTGACCGCGGCATTACCCACTGAGGGCGTGAGACTGAAAAAACCCGTTCATTTGAATTTTTAAGGACCACCGTAATGTATATGTTTGATTGTATGTATGTATGTACTCTCATATACCTTATCAGCCAGCCTAGTCACGTTTCCTGAGTGGCGATGGACAGCTGCGACGACAACAGGCAGAAAGTCAGGCAGACAGCCAGGCAGACAGATAGACGAAAACTGAGGGACAGTCGAGCGAATAATTTCTAGCAAAAAAAAAATCATAAACCTGCCCACAAAAAAAAATACTGATAAATTGCGAACGCAGAAATATGCGTCGGTCAAAGGCACACGCATTTAGATACATACATACACACAACATATGGACGAATGCACTTACATATACATACATAAACTTATACTTAGTCACATAAATATTTATGTGTGTTTGAAATTGCGAATACGGCTTCATCAAGGTATGTTTTTCATAAATTTTCTACTTGCGTGTGTGCTAAGGTTCGCTAATGAATACTTACTTGGCTGTGCATGCCTGCTGCGTTAGCGTTCGATCGCAGCAGGGTCAAGAAGAAGGTGAAAGAATGCAACTAAAAAGTGGCATTTTTCAATAAGCAAACAAAAAATTGCGATTTATTTATTTTGAATTTTTTTTTATACTTTATATTTGCTTGAAATTGTTGAAATTAAATATTCGTTAGAAAACTCACTTGGCAACTACATACATTGCATTTATTGTAAAAATTGTAAACTATTTAAACTAAATGCCGGCACAATAAAGTAATACTTTTCTGATTCCCCTTTAAAATAAATTTAGTAGATGACATGAAAATTAATTGAAGTGCATAAATAGTTTACTAAACAGTTGCAACTTTTCCGTAGATTGCTCACAAATGAATTTGTATGATTACTCTTCAGGTTAGGTCATTGTGGTTGCCCCAAACAGACACTCACTAGCATCATTAGCATCACTTATTTGTAATACTCGCCTCCTACAGCTTTACCTACGATGTCGGGGTCACTCTACTAAGCATGGCATTAAGAAGCGTTAAGAAGCCCACTGATTCCAGCGAGGGCAGCTAGCTTTATTGTTGTTGTGGTTGTTGTAGCTGTTACTCAGCCCTGCCTATATCGGCTGGTCCCTCCATCGTTGTCGCCAAACTCAATTAACGAAAGACCCAGGAAGTGTGCGACTCCAACTGTGTTGGTCCATACAGAGAGCGCCATCATTAGATGAGTGGGGTTTAGGGGGCATTCGAAGAGGTGTTGCTAGTCGTGCGTTGACTCTCTGCTGGCCGTGCAAACATTGGGCGCATCTGTCTTTTAAGTACCGAATTCTTGTACTTGCCTAGAAGTTTTCGATATCGATCTGGGCCTGGGTACGCCTGAACATAATATGAGAGAAGAGTTTTCTAAAGAGCCATCACTGACTTGTTCAAGCAAGTGAGAGTTTTTGCAAAATTGCAAAGTCAAAAATGTTTTTTATGACGTGATCGAATGACCGATGCTGTCAAATCGGCGGTTAGCGGTCCGTGATCATGTCAAAAAACGTATGTATTTGTATTTAAATACTTTTTACAAGTATTTTTAACATCTCTGGATCAGCGTTAGCATATCAGATATAAAGTCAGATTTCTCCTTAAAAGAGCACCAAACAACATTTCGTTTCTAACATTTTCATTGGTGGCAAATTTTTAAAATGGGTGGTAACTAAACTGTTGGACACAAAAAATCGCAACGTGTGGTCCTATCACCGGTCAAAGTGGCACACATTTGCCGCTATTACAGTTATCTTACAAAAAGGGAAAAATATGGCACTGGTAACGTCCGAACTACTAAAAAAACTTAGCTTACTCAGTGCAAAAAGCATAAACTATCGGCTGGCACTCCCAAGCGTAGACTGTAGATTAGTGGTTGCGGTACTCCCGGCAGAAACCCCACAAAATTTGTAAAAAGATGCCGCATGGGTAAGATCAAAGAACTAAGCTCTTTTAGCTACAGCTGCGAGCATTTCCTGTTCATATGTGGTCGCATTGAACAGCTCACCTAATCTACTTAGTTAAAATAATAGGTCTCTAAAAATCATGACATTCACAAAGCAATAGAGATATCAATTAGTCCGGTAATTAGGGCCAATCACAGATAAGGTTGTATTCATATACACTAGGCGACAAATGAAAGTGTACCCCTGTTCTAATATAATATTCATTATTCATATAATTATCCCCTTTAATTTTATGGTGTTTTCGTTTCTACCAAAAAATGTCGCATTTTGATTGCCCCTTCCTCTTTTCGTGTTCGATTCTAAATCAAAGGCAAAGGGTGAGAAAATTGTGTGTTCGTTTCTTAAAATGTCATACTCTTGTATGGCAAAAAAGGCACATTTTCTGCCCTGTGAAGCTTTGTCAGCGGAGATGGTTGTCCTGAATATCAGATGATTGCCTAAAACGATAATTTATGAAATGCGTGGGCTGGACAAGGGCAAGAAGGCAAAAATATGCCCTTTTACAGGGTTGAGTGTAACGTCAAACACATTTTGCACCGTAAAAGGGCAACATTCTTTTGAAGAAACGAGATCCCCATTAGTCTAATATTCGAAAATTTTTAAGAAATTCTGAAGAAAAAATTTAAAGTTTTTATGAAAATTTTTGTGAACTTGTGAAAGTGTGAAACTTTGATTCATATGGTTTATAATATAGAATGAACTATATTTTCGTAAATATTCAATGCAAAAATTTGTTTATGAAAATAATTCCAGTTTCCGACTAACATCAAAAACAAAGAAAATACAAAGTTTTTTTCTAAAATCGGTTACCCTCGGCATACTTCCAGGTGTATTTCTGCCATTAAAAACAGCTTCTCGTAAAAAATAAAAACCTGTTGGGAATCGGTGTACAACTGTAGTCCCTCGCCTTTGTGTGACAACATCAAGGAGCACGGCGCAAATCGGAGGAGAACCTCGGCCAAGCACTAACATATTGTGTAAGCGCCAATCTGAAAAAAAACTTTTTAGCAATATTTAGGTTTAACAACACACATCAAGTGGGCCTACAAATATATAAATAAACAGTAAATCTCGATTGCTTTGTGCGACTGTCTGTAAGCATTATTACTATCCAGTTAAATATTTTTGTAAATAGTTTGCATATTTTCTGGTTTGAACGCGTGGCCAAGTTCAGGGGCTAATAATAATATCAACATTCGATAAAAACTTATGTTTGCACAAATGAATAATCGGCAATATTTACAGATGTACAAACAATATAGGGGGTTGTTGAACTTGAAATATCATGCATACATAAACATATATGTACATATGTATATGTATGTAGATTAATTAGCTATTATGTAAACAAAAATTTTAGTATCTTCAAAAATGTGCGAGAACAGATGCTAAAGGTCAGCATGTCAGTGAATTGTAGTTAGTTATTTTCTTAAAAATTTTTATTTAGTTTAGCGTAACCTTCAATAGAATAGTTGACTTTTTAAAATAAACGCAGGCTAAATTTTAATTGTTTGTAGTGACAAGTTTTAGCTTTTTGTTTAATGCTTTAACTGTGCGAATCTGCAAGCATCGCCACTTTTTGTATTTTTGTTGCTAGGTATGTCCTTTGATTTATGTCGCTGCAATCTTTTGAATTTTTTTTGCATCGGAATTTGACGCCGCTTGGCACTCTGCTATCCTTAAATCCAGTACGAGCTCTATGGTGCTAAAAGCTGCTTAGAAGATATTTGCAAAAGTCGACATGGAACGCAAAAAAATCAACAAAAAATTCAAAGAAAAAGTGCAAAAATGAAGGATATGCACCAAAGACCAAACCAACCAAAGTAAAGAAGAATGAAATATACAATGTAGATATATGTACATATGTATTTATGTATGTACATATTAGACTCCTGCGCAATTCCATTTAAACGGCCCAACAAGACATCCGATCGCCGCGCAAATACTTTCCATCCCCTACTTTCATCGTTCGGGTCAATTGTGAGTAAGCATAAACCAGTTTCAGCAAGCGTACGTAAACTACCGATCAATAGCAACACGCGTAGAGTATTTACTTTGCCTTCCGCAACTACTGCGAGTAAAAGGTATTTGACAGTAGAGTACTCTACTGGAAGTACTTGAGTATTTTCGAAGAAAACATACATTTGTGGCAAGAATGATAGAAGAATTTTCTGGATCGCGCATTTGTGGTATCTGAAAAAAACTAAGGACAGGAATGTAGTGGAGCGATGAAGAGAGCGACGAGCAAAACGTACTTTCAACTAAAATGCTGATATACATACCTAAGTACATATGTATGTATGTGCATAGATACGTATGTGCATAGATACATACATATGTGCATAGATACGTATGTGCATAGATACGTATGTGCATAGATATGTACGTATGTGCATACGTATGTAAGTGTCCGCATATATTTGTTCTCGTCACTTGTTCTGTCGCTTCACTGCAGCAAAACCAAGTTGTGAGGAAAACCCTGACGATATGCGTAGAATTGAAACCATGGGTTCATATTAAATATATTTATGTATGCATGGACATATGTACATATGTTAAAATGTAGTTTCGATTTAAAAAAAATCGGATGAAGTTTTTCTTTCGCCATTCATACACCTCTAATTTCAGTATTTATTAAAAAAACTCAATGAAATTCAAAAACTCTATCTTGCATTTGGGTTTACTCAATACCAATTTGAGCTGTCGCAGTGTTATCAAAAAAAAAAGTTATCAATAGGTGGGTTCAGAATGCGCAGCAGTTGAGCGCAACCGTTGCTAAACAAAATCAGTGATCGTTATGCGTCTTTTGAACGACTTCATACATTAGCTGTCAAATTCAACTCTCAAAGGTACACACCAACATGTTGTCTCAAATGATCAGAAAAATATTACGATCATCCAACACGCAACTATTCAGTTGATCAGAAGTACGCAACAACACGTTCAGAAGGTGCAATCGCACCAGTTACTGAGCTGTTTCGCCTTCTGAACGTGCCAAATGAAAATTCGTTTCTCTTGAAATCAAGTTATATGGCTGCGTATGTATGTACATATGTATGTACATATTCCGAATTTTTTTTTATTTGTAAAGACTCTCAAGAAAAACTAAAAATTCATATAAAATTACGCACAATAAATGGAAAATAAATTTTCTTCTATAAAAAATTTCTTAAATCAGTATGCAGCTCTTAAGAAAAAAATGATCGTACATCTCGTCGCTACCATGTCCAACTATCGAATGTGAAAATCGGCACTTTTCAAAACTTTGATTTGCCACTAATAATTTTATTTCGTATAGCAGCATTGCTTAAGTTATTGTTTTTGGCAACTTATTTGTTGGTTAATGACTGCAAATAGTTTTATAGAAAATTAGAGACGAGAAATAATACTTTCATAAAAATTTAAGTACATACATAGATTTAAAAAGCTGCTTGAATACAAAAGTTTTATGAAAATGTCACATTAAACAACTGTCTAAATCTACGTTATTTTTTATAAATAAGGCCGTAAACATTTCCTTACATCGTCGATTTCCATATTCTATTTTTACTCTTTCAATTTCACTGACCAGCGCTGCAAACGATATCAACTAGTAGGCTAACAACCAGAATTGAAATTTAATACGCAAGTACTTACCGTACTACAAGTATACAGAGAGTAGATTTGCTACTCCCTTTTGGCAGCAGCAAATATCTCTCGTACGCGATGAGGGAAAGTAGAGTACGTACTTTGGTGGAGTAATAGCAAGTACGTCAAGTATTTACTCTCTCAACGCCAAGTAGTGTATGTATGCGGAAAAAAAGTAACAATGTGTTGGGAGTAGAGTACAATGCAAGGAGTACTTATTGAATGAAATGCGGCAAATACAATTGCGCTGGACTCTAGTACATATATATGTAGTATCATAATTTACAGTTTGTCCTTATACTTAGGAAATGAATTTCAATCGATGTAAAAGCGAAAACTACAAAAGTGCCAATTTTCTTCGGAGAAATCCTTTTTCTTTGCTGTGATCATTTTGCATGTTGTGCCTGTAATTGTGTTTGTGTTTGTGTTTGTAAGTGAGCAAAGGCGAGCCAACAGAGCTACTTTTTTTCTGGACACTGTAGTTGGCTGAACTTTTTTCGGCTATCCAGAATCGAGTCTGACATGCCGAGGAGTCCAGCAGTATTGACGAGCGTCTACGACAGATAAAAATATACAAAAATTAAAAAACAAAAAATTTATAAAAATTAAAAAAAAAAATACAAAATATTATTGTTATTGCTATTTTATGTACAAAAGTAGTTAGTTACAAGTTAGTTGGCATGTAAGGCAAAGGTATACAAATCTGACTTTTTTACAGCCATCGTCCCACAAAAGTAGTTAGCTTTTTTCGAACAAAATACACAGTTAATAGTTAGCACTAGTGTTCGCGTAAACAGACTAAAGTGTTAGGTATAAGCAAACGTCACTCACTCCCTGCAGGGTAGATAGATTTCTGCAAAGCACAGCTTAGCAACATGACAAGGCAGACACGAAGGAGCGAATGCGAATGAATCACTGGCGAATGCCGTGCCAAGCAATGAATGGAGTTTTCTTTTTTTTTGTGCACCATTAGCCGCTGGTGTTTTTGTTTAATTTCTTTTTTTTCAATTTTTCTGCCTGCCTACTTTATTATTATTCATTTTTTTTTTAAGCTCTTTTTAATAGCTTGTTGCTGTGCTGCTAATTCAGGTGGTTATCTTTTGCTTGCATTGCTTCTTGCCACTCGACTTGCTCCGTAGTTGGTTGGTGGGCTGGTCCCGCTTAAGAGGCCATGGCAATTTATTTATGTGCATCGTGCTAGCGTTTAATGTTCGACCAAGCGATGGCAAACGCAAACACGAAAAAAACTATAACAACAATATGCACCAGGCACATTCCTTTCCAAAACAACAACAGGCTGGTAGGTAACTATGCATCACCATAGGAGCAAGTATGTATGTATGTATGTATGCCTGACTGTTTTGCAGTAACCAGTGTTGCCAGAGTTTTTTTTTCAAAAAACAGTAAATTTCCAAAGAAATTTATTTTCGGCCAAAAAAAACTGCAGCCTGCAAAAAAGCATAAATGACACAAAACTATTCATTTAAAATAAAGTACCATAAACCGATTATACTGAGGAAAAATAGAATTTATAAAACGGTTAATTTAAATAATATTTGGTTTTAAATAAATTAAGTTTCATTATTTTTCGTAAATTGTTTTTTTTTTTGTTTTTTGTGCACTTGATTCGACTTAGTACTTCCTCAAGATTAGCACTTCCTGAAGCATTTATTTTTCTAAAAAATTTTTACTTCTCAAAGTACTAGAGAGTGATGGAATTTCTATTATATTTATTGTGGCAAATATTTTTTCCACATTTGCTATGGCGACTGGAATGCAAAGGACAGCTGAAGCCATTATTTATTTTTTTTTTCAAATAAGAAAACGTCGCCCTTCATCATCTTGCTTTATCTTAAAAATAGACTTACCGAAAAGCGAAATAAAAGTTTTAATTTATTCGTGCAAATCGGAAATTTTTGAAAAATATTTAATTTATACTAGAAAGTTATTTAAACAACTGTAAACTTGTCTAAAAAACTGTAGTCTGGCAACATTAGCAGCAACCTAAAGCGCAGCACAAAATTGATACAACTGCAAGCGGGGCGTTGACCGCAGAGAATGTTGATTCATCTTCGATTAATTTTTGCCCACCGCTTTTTACGGTTTTTGCTTTTTCCTGCTGCTGCTTTATAATTCTTCCTACTCCATTCCTGTTGCTTGCTTGCGGCTGCTGACTAAATGGCATATGGAGATACTAAAGTTTATTGTTCCCCTGTTTTGCTTTGTTTTTTCCTGATTTTTTTTTGTTTTTGTTTTTTTTTTGTTTTAGGCGCGCAGATTCTGCTGTCACTCCGTGCGTCAATCAGCGCTGCATGCAGCAGCAGCATTCGCTCCCATACCTTTCTGTGGGGCTGTCTAGCCATCATTCCACTGCCCAGCTTAATCGGGTGCGATTTGTTGGCTCTACTCGTTCTTAATGCTAACTTGCTGACAGTTGAGTGCCTGTTGGCCGCACTTAGATTGCTAGTTTGTTCGGCAGCTGCTGCTGCTGCACTGATGTGGAGCTCTTTTTTTTTGTAATAAACCCGGCTTCGGTTTTATTACCAAGCAGCAAGCCCAGTAGCAGCCTCTCCTGCTCATTACTGTCGCACTATTTTTAGACAGCCATTTCCTTTGCTGCTGCTGCATTGCATATTAGATTCGTATTGTTTTTATTGTTTGCTCATTTCTTTGTTAACTGCCTTTGGTGCAGAAATTCCAGTGGCAAATTATTTTAGACATGCGAGACATTTTAAGGCTTTTACAAGCTTTTGTGAAGTGTGTCTGATTGTTATTTTTAGCATTAAATGTGTGGAGGATGAACTATTTTAATACCCAATTACACGTACATACATAAAAGGAACTGAACAAAAAATTTCAATCAACGAATGGTGTGTTGGAGAACGAAGATTTGTTTGCTCAAGCTTATATATGTATGTACATACACACATACATGTACTCGTAATTAAAATATTTCAAAGGCTTTAATATACAAAATAGCCACAATAAATGGCATTGCTTGTGTACTAATTGTGAAATTCGACTAGGCATTGCAGAGACAAAAATGAAAAAAAAAGCAATTATGGGATTCCAAATTTTACATGGAAAGTACTTATTTATTGGGCAATCGTGTCTTAAGATTTGTTTTCCTTTTCGACGCAGGGATGGCTTCTAGCAACGCTTGCAAGCAGAAGCAGCAGAACTTACCGCTTATTTAGTTATCTTGGTCTCGATTGTCTTAGGTACTGATCGTGATAACATACAGAGAAGAAAAATCTTGCAATCTGGTAGTAGTGTGCAATGAGGAATCGCATGCTTTAAAGGTTAACACCAAACACTATGGATCTATCCTAAGGTGGGCAACGACTGAGAAGATGACCTGCTTTCAAAGATCTTGCGCGATTTCAAGTCACGAGCCAGCCTGGACTCAGTTTGTATATCTAGTGTCATATCTGATAGGATGAATTACTATTAGCTATAGTTTCTGAACAAAATATTAGCGCTCAATTTTTTTTTTACGTTTTTGGCCGAGCTTCTCATCAAATTTGCAACCTCCCAATGGGAAATGGTTTTATAAAAAGGTTTTTTAAGGCGAAAATACATTTGTGGAACTGACATTGCCTGCTGAGGTGCGACTGCTGTTGGAAAAGCTCTTGCGATTTGTGATAGTACGCACCGCTAGCTACCCGGCTACGTCGGCCGGCAGAAAAATTTTGAGGGTCGGAGCAAGTGTTTGAAGTTGAATAGTTCCAAAACGGGAAGAAAGCTGTGTTTTTTTTGATTTTTGGTATTTCCGGAATCTTTTAATACTTTTTCAAGAACTTTTTTAGACTTCAAATCGCTTCAGGACCTTTTAGCAATTCTTTAAAATGCTCCTAAAATGGAAAAGTGATCGCTTAATTTTTGTTTAAAAGGCAAGATGCTATATCTTAAGGCTGCTTATAACTATGTCATATTTTGGCGCAAAAATTTTTACATATATTTGGTATCATTGGTAAAGGTATGAATACCTAACGCGCCAAAAGATATATCCTGATCGTAACCAATCGACAAACCGCTTTTTAATCCCACGTGACAATGTGCTTTCACTTATTTGACGACAAATGTCGTTAAATTTCACTTGGTGAAAACAAGTCTTTATTGAACAAATTACTTTTGAATAAATTTAATTCGAAAGTATGGGTTTGTTTATTTTTTTCCTTAAAAAACTTGAAATTTTCTCAAAATACCAAGCGTCTAAGCGTATTATAAATACCAGATTGGCCCTCTTTTATATTTATTTATTTATTAATTTATCATCATTTTAGAGCAAGGATCGAGAACGCTTTCCGGTTTTGGCCTATTACTGCATGAGAACAAAATGTAATGTCAAGAACGTCAAGAACAAAAGCACCAAACGGGAACAAAAGTATTGAGAGCAGTTTGAATGAGAACATAATGAGAACAAAACTTTCGGGAACATTTTCAATGAGAACAAAATGAGAACGAAAGTATCAAGAACATTTTCTAGCGAAGAGTACGAGAACAAACGTTTTGAGAACTTAACGCTAAGAATGAGAGGGGCTTCTGCGTGTTAGGATCAAAAATCGTTTCATTGAGAACCACGATTGTTAGTTCTAAGTCAGAGGAAAGCTGGATCATTTCAACTCTTAGGTCATTTATCTATCATCATGGTGATCTGTCCATTTATGGAATAATATTTCATTTTCTTTGCAAGAAAAGTTTCTGTCTTAAGTCTTAAGTCGTCGACTTAGTTAACATAATTATGATTCAGTTCTTCTTTGATTTATTTTAATATAAACATATCAAACTAATGGAACGCTGCCAGAAAAATGTTGTTCTCGCTTCCATTCATCACGAAGAGTTCAAAGAAGATTTGTTCCCATTTCATTCTCTGTGAGAAAGTCTCTGAGTCCTTAGTTCCCAAATGCGTCTTCGGGAGAAAACTCCTTAGAGACTTTTGTTCCCATCTTGTTTTTGCCAGAACGTTCCGGTGGAACGTTGCATAGTGTTTTGTTCTTATATAATTCCCGTTGCGAACGTTCTCGACAGTTTTGTGCTCACTTTCGTTTTTGGGAAAACACTCTTGAAGGTTTTGCTCTAATTTCCTTTTGAGGTTTTAAGCATTGTTGGGAACAAAACTACGAGAACGACATTTAGTTTCGATCACAATTTTTGTTCTCGGTCCCTGATATAAATTTTTAGAAAAAAAAATGCTTCACCTTTTTACGTACATATGAACGAAAAATACTCGCATACATACATACGTACTTACTCGTATTCGCTGTGGCGCCTATTTTATCATCGCTCAAAAATGCTACAAATACCTCATAATTTATGTATATGAAAACTTGAATGAAAGTACATCTCATTTTCAAGCCACATCCAGAATATTATTAGCTGCTGTGAATCATTTGTTGTCATTAATGTAATAAAAAAATATCCATTTATCATTATTATTCATCACGATACGGCTTGTGCGTATAATTTTGAAAATTAATACTGAAAATATAAATCGCTTAACGACTTGAATGTATTTATTTAATTGGTTGAATTAGAATTAATGAGCTTTTGATAGTCAATGGCTTCAATACCTTCAACATATTTAAAATTTCAACAACGGTGAATCAAGAAAGCATTTATAAAGCGCTAATTAAGCGAATAGTGGCATAATTGTTTTCACAACTCATTGCGAGTAAATCAATGAGCGTAATTAAAACCGATTCGCGTTCCTTTGCATACGCAGCTACTTAGAGTTACTCCCGTTTTACGTTTTTTGTGCATTGTTTTGCTATCCTTTCTTTTTCCCCTTTTGAAACCGAATCAAATGCTGGATTGTTTTAATTTGTTTAATTGCTATTCAATAACTCCAATGCGGTATTAATAGGTACATTGATATTGATAAAGTGATTGCAAAAATAAATCGCATAACCAAAAACAATAATTAAAGCAAATAATAATGCACCACGAACAAAGTCTTTGCAAGCGAACGTTCAACAGTTAATTAGCAGCAACCCGCCCACAAATTCACCTGGCGCACACATACATTCACCGAATAATCGGTTTAGCCGCGCCCTAATCAGCTTCTCACCTCCATGTCGCTTGCCTCCGGTTGCCTGCAACTCTTCAGCCTACCCTTCACTGCAAGTGTCATTCAATGCGAATCAAAGGCTTTGCAGTGGCATCGGTTTTGCACCCACAATGATTGGGTTTTATCTCGCCATTCACTTGTTCCATTGAATTAATTGCATTTGTCCTTCCGCTGCATTTCATTGCCTTCTACATCTAATTGCATTTACATACACCGTTTGTTAGCGAAATGGTTCAATACGAAATGAAAAGAGATTTTGAAATCAATGCAAGGCGCGTCAATGATTCGGACGCGGCGTGTCACTCAGTGCATGGAAATTTAATGAACTGCGGTTAAGCCTCCAATAGATGTCACTGACATTTAATTGATTAAATTTAGGTAGCAAATTTCACTGGACTTAAATTAAATTATTTGCGCATTTTTATGCAAAATGTATTCACCCAGACATCAGAGAGCAAAGTAAAAACTGCCGCTGAAGGTATGCATGAAGGTTTTTTTCCACCTGTAGCCATTGGTTCTAAGTTAATTTGACAGGTTGCAGCGAGTTTGCACTCAGCAAGATTTATCTTTTCATTATACAGCCATGCAAGACTCGCAAATTATGTAAATTTGTTTCACAAAAGAGTATTAAAATTATTCGAATAAATACTAAACGTTTCCAACCAAGATTATTTTAATTGAAACCATCCTTCCAGCAATCATCACACCATGATAATTTTTTAAGCTGGAGCGTATGCACTAGGGTGCAGCGAAAACAAAAAAATTTTGCGTTTCGAAATTCTAATAGCGGGGGATCGTCGCATTTGGACGTTAATAGAATATCTTTTTTTTAACCGACTTCCAAAAAAGGAGGAGGTTATCAGTTCGTCGGAATATTTTTTTTTTTTTTATATAACTTTGGACCACGTCAACCGATTTCGATAATTCTTTTTGCGGAA
>NW_023458560.1:77237291-77241931 GCF_013731165.1 Rhagoletis pomonella
CCATTTTTATTTGCAGTGCATTTCAGTAAAAACAGGGCAGCATAACATTAGTCATTTGTCATTTCAAACTGACATCTGCATAAATAATTGCACCATATGGTTTATCACATTTAAACATTTGTTCACGTTGTTGTAAATGTACATACATATGTAAATTTGTATGTACAATACATTTGCAAAAAAAAAATACGCGAATCAAACTTTCGCATTCGCATTTCTATTTATCATTGTGTAATTAGTGTCAACATTTACATATTACGAGTGCAGATTGCATTGACATGACACCGGTGACAGCGAGACTATATCAATTACAAATTTCGATTTACTAAAAACAAAAACAAAGCAACACACCCCCGCAAATAGTGCAAAGCGAAATGGTAAATAGTTTTGGCCTGGTTATGGTGTTGCAAGCGGTTTTGCGCCAACAACTATTGACAAGCCTTCCGGCAGCTTTAGGTGTCAGTGCATTCGCTTAACATGCGCCGCAATCAATGCTTGTGTTGTTGTTTTATCGTTGACGTTTGTAGTTTTTGTTTTCCGTTGACACTCGAGGGTACTTAATGTCATGACACCACCTCTTTCTCCTCCCCTTCCCTTTTCTGCGCCGCCAACCACTTTCACTCCATCAATGAGCCATTCACTCGCCCGCACACACCCACAATCGCCGTCGTTCACATCGTTTGTCAATATTCCCGCCGCATATGGGATTGTAATTGGATGAAATTCAAATCGTCGCCAACTTGACAACTTGTTGCATTTCAATGCAGCGCCACTACAGTCGTTAATTGTTTGTGTTGTTTTTGCTATGGTTATTAGTTGTCTATCCAGCTGAGTTACTGAATGAGAGCTAGCGTACATATGTATGTACAAACAAATATACATACAAATATTTGAATTTGATTTATTTGCATTTAATGCGAGTTAATTAACAGCCGTAATTTGCCGTTGTTGCCGTTGTTGTTGTTGACTTAATTGAGCTTTCAATTCTGAATTATTAATAATATTTTCATATTTGCCTAATATTTTAACATTTCAGTATTTTCTCAGGCTTTAATTGTTTGTTGATTTAATAATTGGCCGCTTAACCAATAAATTTAGAAAATATTGACGCGTAAATTTTGCGGTTACAGATTTACTTAAAAATAAATTTTGCAAATGTATCTACATTAGTTATTTTATGGTAGGCGTAGTACTAACGCTCGAGTGAGTTAAGTTTTAGACTTTGGTGAAACATGAAAACTATTGTTGGTAAATTTAGAAATTTCATGAATTAATCAGTCGACTTGTATTCTCTTTTTTTTTAACGAAAGCAATGGCGTTTGCTTGGTTCCACTTAATTCTGCTTTTTGCTACTTCACTTCCCCACATATATTCCGAATACAAATAAGTATGTAGATTTATGGATCCGAGTATTCTTCTGGTTCTGGCGCAGATTAGAAGAAGATGCCCAATGAGAGACTAGTCGCGCGCTATACAAAATAATTGGTCATAAAACCAATTAGCTCCTGCTACTAAGCAATTAAGTTCTGGAAGGGGCGATAAGGTGCCTTAGACAGGCCAAGCTTTTTCGCTTTAGAATACATAAATCTTTTGAATTGAGCCAACAACAGATTGTTCACAATGTACCTAACCGGTCATAGCCGATTGCGTTGTCACTTGCACCGGATTGACCTGAGTACGTTGACAGAATACCGCTTTGCATTGAAGAGACGCCGAAACTTAGTGTTTTATGTAATTGTCCAGACTTAAGCTATGGCCACGCAATAAGCAGCCGCTCACTGCCTCCCGCTCAGCTGCTCATTGCGTGGCCTCGGCCTTAGGCTGGAGCACTTAAATTTATGCAGCCGTCAGGCGAGCCGGTATGCGGCCGTCTCCACTCATCCAAAGGAGCCTTCCGTCCGCCTACACTGTCGGTAGTTGGGCTAGACTCTCTAAGATGAGGGCGGGTGGAAACAAGTTATTACTACGGTCAATTCTTTGGCTATCATTGCCAGGGAAGGGATATCGGAGTGAAGAGTTTCAAACTCATCTCTGCCATTATTCGGGTAATTTTTTGAGCTGCCTCTTCTTCCAACAATTCTAAGGGCTGGTAATGTGCGGCTTTTCAATACCGGTCGACTTATGGTTTAGAAGGACTTGCCGTTGCATCGGGACTACCTCGGCTATTAGGCCCGCGCTGACTTTGTGGTGTTGCCTTCGAAGGTCATGGAACCTCCAAGCTCCACCTCTTCGACAGAAATTCCGGTAACGGCATCAATGCAGTTTACATTGGCAAAACGACCTTTTCCTAGCTGGTAAGTGATCTATGGTCTGAAAACTCTAATTATTCCACCTAGTTGGCGCTATCACCGTTTATCTGGGTGTATCGAGACCGAAGAACTTTCCCTTTTGCCTTTAGAAATGCTTATACGCAAATTGTTCATCTCAAAATTAGACAGGTACCGCAGTCTCTTTGATCGATAAATGCGGCGAAGAACATTCAACCGAATTCTGGCGCTATGCAATTGTTATCGTTGTCCTTAAAGTTTTATGAAACGCTTGGATACATGTATGTACATGGCGTATGAGTAACTTTATTTCTTGCCCATATTTTATACAAAAAAAATTTATTGAATTCATCTAGCGATTACGCGAAAGTGATTAGTCCTAGCATAGTACTTACTACCGCAATTATGTTAAAAATTTCTTCTTCCACAATGGACTATTTTTAACCGACTTTGCGTAAAGAAGAAGGTTATCAATTCGGGGGAATATTTTTTTATGTGTAGTACCGCATAACTTTGGACCAGGTTAACCGATTTTCATAATTCCTTTTTTTTGAAGGAAAGGTGTTACCTTACAGGTGGTCCTATACTAATTTCATGAAAAAATTAACGGTAGTCTTAAATTTTTATATCAGAATTGAAGTCGGTTTGGCTTTTTGCTTATAAATTACTTGCTGATTACTGCAGTTGATTTGACGCAGTCAAGAGTTCTTGGCGTTGAGCTGGATGAAATTTCTTGGGTTTTTAGGAAAAAATTTCAATAAAATCGATCAGTTGTGTTTTCGGAAATCAACAGTTAATATTAAAAAATCTAAAATTTTATAGTAATACGGTTTCGAAAATATGTGTTCTCGATTTTATATTTCAAAATTATACGCATTTAAAAAAATGACCTTTAGAGTAAGGCCTCTCTCAATTGCTAAAACTGTAACGTAAACAATTATTAAAAAAAAATCGGAGATGCCTAAGCCAAATGGTATCCGAATTGTGCTGGAATGCCGCTTACACATACATATAAATGTACATATGCATATTTATGTATGGATGTGTGCTACTGGTTTATTCAAAGCTAATTAAATCTCGTTTCTAGACGCCAGGCAGAGCAAATATTTAAATGGATTTAAAATAAATTGTGAACTTAAATTTATTCTTTCAACTTTTTGCTGTACTCGTCCATCTGTTTATGTATTTATGTATGTGCATGTGTGTGTAGAACTATATGAATATTTAGTAATTAGTTATCAGCAGATTTTATTGAACGCCGCCAGCCATTAATCTACCGAATTCCACTTGACCAATTAACCGCTTAGCCACACTTAATTAATTATGTAGTGCTAATATGAAATTTACATTATTATAATGCGGTTACACACAGTCAAAATAATACATGCATATGCATGTAATTTTTTATAAATTTTTTTGGCATTATTTTTTGTGAACAAACTTTTTTATTATTTGCAATAATTAATTTTAAGCTTTTTACATATAGTTAGTGCAATAAAAGCCTGTGAATAAATAAAGGTATTTGGCCCAGATCGCTCACTCTGTACTACCAATTCATGTACACAAATATAACGAAAAAGCATTGCTCAAAGCGTAATTTCTGTTAGAAATCATTTCGAGATTAATACATAGATACATATGTACATATGTACAAGCATACCTGCATAAATACATATGTATGCATGAACGTGTGGAAATCATTAGCAATCGCTGTTGAACCAAATTGAATGGTCATTGTTACTAATGCAATAGTTAGTCAAAATTAAATAATTCTTAGCCAATATATGTATGAATCCATGAGTATGCAGATATTGACATTAGGTTGGTCATTTAAAACACAAATATCTAAATTTTATTTTTTTTCTTATCGAAAAAATTCGGCAAAAAATTTACTTTGACCAACTACAGGTCAGCGAGTTTATGAATTTATATGAATAAGTTACAAAAATACATATGTCACATTTATCAGTTTTCAAGTAAAAATTTTGTGAAATTTTTACGATTTAAAAAAAAAATATTAAGATTTTTCCAACCCTAAACCAAGTTTGTGAAAATTTTACGATAAAAAAAATTAAAATTTTTTCAACCCTGGCAGCAACCACTAAACAAATTTTTAAAATTTTGAAATTTTCGTGGATGTCTTTATTTTGTTACTTTTTGTCGCGCGCTACTGGTTTATTTAAAGCTAGTTAAATCTCGTTTATAGACGCCAAGCAGAGCAGAAATGTGAATGCATTTAAAATAAATTTTGAAATTAGATTTTTACATTTTCAACTTTTTACTATGATCATCCATGTGTAGAACTATATGAATATTTAGAAATTAGTTATTATTTTTTAATTTTTTTAAATCGCAAATTTCAAAAAAAATTCA
>NW_023458560.1:77242331-77312741 GCF_013731165.1 Rhagoletis pomonella
CAACGGTAAACATTGCCTTATTTTGGGGTCAATTTTGAGCCTTTAAACTGCTCTAGCAACTTATTGTTGGCATATATAACTTTCATTTTCGGGATATAGGTTCTTTGGAGCAGTAGAAATATTATCGGGTTCAAATTTTATATAAATTTAACAAATATTGAGCATTTTAAGGCAAAAAATTGTGCAAATTTTTTTCATTACCAAAATGCTCGAAAACCGCTCGAATGATTTTGTTTTTGTTTTCTTTAATCAAAAATTCAAGAGTTTTCCTTTCGTTTGGTATATGGGAAGTATTGGTTGATATCTTCTATATATGTTTATTTTATTCAAATATATGGGCATAAATGATTTTCCATACAAAATCACCTCGTCATCATTTTGCAAACACGTGCATATGTTGGAAGTGTGGGAAGGAGACAAAAAGTATGTATGCGTACGTAATGCGGCTTTTGATAAACAGAGGCGCGCTATTTATAACCTAATCGCAGCGTGTGCACATATGTAAATACATACATACGTACATATGTTGATTGCAGTTAATGTGGATCTGTTTCTATTCTTAGTGTGTGATTTCGTTTTTGACTTGGATATGCTCTTAACCATACCACGTATTCTACGTTTAAATATAGCGGCTGTATCTCCGATACAGCCTGCAGACCAAGACGAAGGCGCTGGACTGTTCCTTTTTGCAAGAGCGGAGAGTTTTGTCATTTTTAACTACACGCAACACTTTCTGCTTATTTAAGACTTTTTCTTAACTGTTCTTGCGTAATTTTTTGTCGCATTTTCGGGATATTTTAAATATTGCCCTCACCTTAGACCAATTGTCTACATTTCAATCACGCTTTTAATATCTGGTTGACCTTTTTTGGTTATTGGAAAAAGAGGGAACCTTTCTTCTCCATTTCATAGCGTAGGTGGTAATGTGAGAACCGGATAATCTGGTGGTGTCTCTGAAACATTTGTTTGGTAATTGGGATTTACCGTGGGTGTAATTTAGAAAAAGATGGCTACCTTCAATAATATTTGCAACTCAGTTCTGAGGCAAAGAATAGCTTCTAAAAGCTCCTGTATTAGTCATGCAGTCCGCTGTTGTCTTAAATGCGTATGCCTCCTTTTTCCTGCGCTTTTAAATTGTTACCCTTAGCGACACTGATCTCTACCGTCAGGTAGTTGATATGCCTTTTCCCTCAACTTATCGTAGAAAAGCTTAAAAAGAAATCAATATTATAAATGAATATACATAGATATTTAATATATTGGAACCAAAACTATAATTTTATTATTTCCGACTTGCGGTTTTGTTCCCTCGAATCTACGATGCCTTAAGTCGGCAGTAGACAACTTAAAATTTTTCTGAAGAAAGGACTCACAAGTTAAGGAGAAGGCCAAAGCACCTATGAACAGTAAAAGAGAAAATCGAGAAACGAAGTAAACGGAGAATGTTTAGGCTCATCAAACCATACATACGCTGGATTACACACAGAGCGCTGGACTCCTAGTTATATGGCGGTAAAGTTCTTCTTGCAACACAAACTTCTGTAAAATCTAAAAAATCAGAAAGAATTAGAACCCCTTCAGCATTTGCTGTGTCAATGCAGATTCAGTTGAAAAGATCTAAGTACACCGCTTCGTCTAATTCTAAATTTTTCCAAAAATTTGAAGTCCCGGGAGGTCTCACTGTTTAGCCTTCTTGAAATGGTTGACACTAAAGGAATAGGTGTTTCTTTGACCACCGAGATCATTTGACTAGATCCACAATTTATGTAGTTGGCTTCTTAATTTGCAGTGCCCTGTAAGAAGGCCTGTTATAAGCCTGACTTACTCTTCCTCCCAATAGCTAGGCGAAAGCCTTTGGTACAATGCCGGATAAATTCTCTCATTTCTCTATCCTTTCCGGAAATCCGCTGTCTTTCTCGCTAAACCATCCTTTACTTCCTGCTCCTCTATTTTATACTATAGAAGACTTAACCTCTATGAATAAAAGGGCCTTTGTTGCAGCCTGACTGTCTCTAAGGATGGCAGTGCTTTCATTACTGTAATTCGTACCTACGTTGGTTAATTACTGCGCAAAGGCTACTGGCACAGACTTCCGCTCGAAAAATGCGAAATAATTTCCCCATAAGCACAGAAAGCCAAACCCTGGGGCGGTAGCTGCCTGTCGCCATTTCTTATGGGGGCTTTACGACCACAGTAGATACTCAAAAGCAAATACTTCACGTAGCTTTGATACAGACCTATTATATTTCTTCTCGAAAACAACTATCTTGGTCATAGAATTTTTGAGTTTAAAAAAGATGGGCATAGTTTTACACCATAACGGCTATTCATGATAGGGGGAGATCGTTTCTGAAAAGGTGGCATGTTTTAATGGTTTTAGGCTGTTCACCTCATTACAAAGCGTTGACCATTATGCTCGTCCGGTTGTCTCCTTCTAGCGAAAGTATAAAACTTAAGTGCTTTCGAATTATTCGTATAATTTAAAGTATTGCCTTGTTTGTCATATTCGCCTCCAACACCATTTCTTTGTTTTTGATGCCACAGACTTCTTTTTAGTTAAAAACTTGACTTTCGTTTATTTATTTAAGTCACTTTAACATGATTTTGCTTTTTAAATACCTAATTACTTTTTCGCTCTCAAAATGTGCACATTTTGCACACCTTCGTTTTCCGCCACTTATTAGCATGTCTGTGTCTACTTTTGTTTGTCCGCGTTTTTTTACGCCTCTTCTCTTCTTTGCGCGGATTCCACGTGCGGTTGAAGTCTTCTTTTGCGAACATAGCCGTCATTGTCTGTGGGTAGCAGGGATGGAATTCCAAAATTTAAAACTGTGCCTACTTGGACTGCAAAAATAGTGCCAAAAGGAAGATGAAAGTGCCACAAAATTGAAAGTGCTTTCTTTTAAAGCTTTTTTAAGAACCACATAAGTATGTATTTTTAGAAATCTTATTTTTAATGTATTTCATTGAACTATTAGAGTAAAAGAAGGGCAAAAGCACTGAAATATAGCTACTCGGAAATGTTTACACACATACATAAATACCTATGTGCGAAATAATAGCAGTGTGACATTTTGACCAGTTTTGACTTTTCTTCTTTACATTGAATAATTGTTATTAATTTTATATAATGACGCTTATTTTAACTTTTAGGTGATTTTAATTTTCGCTTTTCTAATCTATGAGTAATATGTGATTGTTTGTTATATACTGGCTAAATTTGTATAATATATGATTGTACCAAAACTGAGTGAAAGTGCCAAAAATGGCACTACTGTTGTGCCTACTTTTCCATCACTGGTGGGTAGCGCCATAGATACCCAATGTATGCGAGCATTTGCCTGTACTTTATTTGACTTTTTCGACTTCTTGTGGTTATGTTTTTTCAGCTACGGCAAGCAATGTTGTACTTTAATTTGCAAAGAAAGTGAATTACGCAAGCGCTGACTAGTAGACGAGACAGTGACAACCTGTGCAAACAATGTTAGTTGAGACTTGAAGACTTTTTGCGTGCTTGAGTTTTTTCTGCGGCGGTTTCTTTGTTTGCCTTGCAAATTTGTTTGACGTTTCTTTGTTGGTTTTTAAATTTTTTCTTTTTATTTGTTTTATTTTTTCATGCTGCTCCAGCTGTTGGCTTTTTGGTTTGTTTTATACATAGTTCGCTGCAGAAAGTTCAATATGTTTGTTGCCAACTGCCAACTGCTAACGAAAAGACTTCGCATAAGCGTATATACATACGTACATATGTACTCATATGTATGTATGTGAGCTGATATGCTATGCATACGTGCCGGTAAAAAGAGGTTAAAATTTTATTAGCTACAGTCTCTCTTTTGATTGCGTTGCATTTGGTTTCGAGGTCAGTTGGATAATTTCAACTCTTCGTTTTCTTTGGAAGGCAAAATCTTTTGCAAGGCATTCAACTGAAAGTAAAACACCATGCAGCATAAATAAAATTAATTTCAAATAAATATCTTACAGCTGTTTTTAAGTACGCCTACGTTTGGTTATTCTAAAATCCTTCTAATCCGCATTTCCTTTCATTCTCTCCATTCCTTACAGGCGTTCCTCCAGCATGCAGCACGCGCGGCGTCAGCAGGCCCTAAGTAACCAATTCCCGCACTGCACGAGAATGTTCAACAATAGTCGACACAGCCGGCTGTGGCTCAACTCCATAGCCATGCTAATTTGTCTGCTGTGCAGTGGCCTTGCCAGTACAAATGCCGGTAAGTGAAGTGAAGCGAAAAAGAAATTTAAAAACAATTACATTCTGCCCTTCGAATACAACTTGTATGTGTGCCCCCATGGTACAACAACGAAATTGCACAACAACTTTGCATATCACTCGCATTTCAATTTGTACGTACACAGTTATCACGACGAGAGTTAAACGTTCGCTCATTTGTAGTACACGACCTGTCAATGAAGTGTCAATTGCACATAGAAAATTGTTGTGCGTGTTCGATGCCGTTTCGTTTCGTGCGCTTGCCGTCGATTTGACACAATTAAAAGCACATCAATTAGAAAAGCTAACAGCTGACAGCAGCCGTATTGGTGGCATTCAAGCTGCAGCAGCTGTCAATGTGATCGTCGTTGTTGCTATTGCAGCTGTCAGTTATTTTACTCGATTGTCGGCACGTTCAGCCAGAGTGGCGTTCTCAATGGCTGGGGGAGATGATTTTCTTTTGAAGTTTGTATGCATCGAGTGTGTTCCAGGCATCGTCACATTTTTTGTTTTGATTTTAATAATTTTATTATCATTCGACAATTAACCAAGATTGACAGTTTTAAGTGATGCGAGCTATTAATATACAAGCTTAATTTTAGTTTGGAAAATTAAAAAAAGAGATTAATATGGCTTTATTAAATAATCAATTGCTATTTTCATAATTAAGTAACCTTGGTAGTTAAGCAATTTCAGTTCCATGAAATGTTTCAGCATAAAAATATAATCTGATAGCCGTACTCTACTTCAGACAAAATTCCCCCAAAAAATGGCCTCATCAAAGTGGTAGAACATATTTTGAAGCCGATATTAGGTGAGGTTAGGTTTGGTGCCTGTCTACAAATAGATTCTGATGGAGACCAGTTTGGAACCGTTGAGATACCGCCTTAACTCGACAGCGCGCCTTAAAACAGAACTAAGTAATGTTAATTGTAGAAGGGTGAAGATCTCAGATTCCTTGCCAAACTTGAGTCCGAAATACACTAGAAAAGTGTTGGATGAGTCCTGCCAATACCGGACAGTGGCAGAGAAAGTGCTCGATGCTTTCGATTTGCCGAGGCGAAGGCGGCTTCGACCGAAGTCGATTCTTGAAGGCCCAGTATTCTCACTTAAATTCCCTTTAGCCCATGACTAGTGATAATTCCAAGAACCAGCCTGAGTTGAGGGCGTTGCTGCTAAATTAGGGTGCCCGACCTGTTTTGCCGTCTCCTCGGCCAGATATGTTGGATGGATAGAAGAGCTGCTATGTGCATTTTGCCACTCGGCTCATATAAATTCTAACCTTACTCTCGAAAGCATATCTTTACACCACACGTTTTACTGTTCCGAGGGTACTTGGCTGAAGGCTTGCGAATTGTAATTTTTCCATCAAAAAAATAGGACTAGTAAGTCCAACTCCAGCTACGCTGACCACAGTATTTCTACGAGTTTTTGATGAACAAATTACTTTGACGTATAAGTCGACAACCATAATAGGGCCGATTACATCAAAAAAGATCCGTTGCGAAGTGTGAGTAAGCTCGTTTTATATACTTACATACATTATTTATTACTGATAGCTAATTAAAGAAGTTTTAAATTATATGCAGTTCTCTTTCCCAGAAAAAAACTCATGAAAGTCATATCCAAATCAAACTTACAACAACTACTTATACATGTATTTGCTTATGGACATACATACATACGTAAGTAAGTGTGTATGTATGTATGTATGCACATATCTTCCACATACCTCATGCAAGTTATTTCTTCACAATCACTGCAAGTGCTATTTATTCAGCGTGTCATTTATTACATTTTTTTTCTCCACTCCTTTACTTTCCTGCTTCCATTCATTCATTCATTTATTTATCTACTAATGTGTGAAAGGCATTGAAAATGCACATCATAATTTCAATTATACGCAAACAAAAGACAACACTTGTCAATCCGCAGAGGTGCAAAAGTGTTGCCGCTTTTGTTTGCCATTTGTTGGTTTAAAAGAAAGAAAAAAAATTATGTATATGAAGTATTCGCATTCGCATGCAAACAAGCGCGGATATCCCTGGCGAATGAGTTGGCATATGTATTTATGTACATTAGTATATAAATACATACATACATACATATGTGTATTTGCATATAAAAGTGGAAATGCTTAAATGCGCGGATATGTATAAATGAGGGAACGGCAGTCGCTGCTATTCATAGCACTGCACGGAATGCACGGCATTTAAAAGCACGGGAACACATATAAAATATGTATATGCGGGCGCAGTTTTAGAGTTCCCACATAATTTTGTAGACAACAAAGTTGCAAAAAGGAAGAAAATACTAAAAAAAATATCTCCAAATCAAAAATATAGATACATAAGCTCTACATATATACTTAAATTAAACAAAATTTAGAAAAAAATACAGTACACTCGCGATAACGTGAACTGAACAAAACCAAGGCAGTAAAATGAAATTAAATTAAATTAAATTAAGTTAAAATAAATTAAATAAAGTAAAATGAATTAAAATAAAGTAAAATAAAATAAAATAAATAAAATCCAACCAAATCAAATCAAATCAAATCAATTTAATCAAATCAAGTCAAAGCAAATTAAATCAATTAAAATCGACCTAGCAGATCTTTATTATGCGAATAAACCCTAACCCTGACATCTCAAGGTACTATTACCCACCCTATTAAATGCTAACAGTATCTGATAGAGAAATACCTAATAATAAGAAAGGATTCCACTGTGGTCTAAAAAACTTGCAGCGTAAGTTTGATCAATTCTGGAGAATCACAGAATGTATTCCGACGTAATTCCGGCTTCCAGACAAAGACAGCATTCCGTGGCCAAACCAATCCAGTAGGTTTTACAGCGCAAATGGTTATAACCGCTTAGATGCTCTGTGGGCAAACTGGTGCTTGTCCGCGGAATAGTTCCAGCCCTACAAGGTCAAACGGAGAGTCTGATCTCGACGACCTCGTTCGCTTGAATCCCATCCGAGGTCCAACAGAGTTCCACTGGTTGTTGCAGCCAAGAGTCGAAAACTATGGCTCTGAAAAGCAAATTGTAAACGCAGCTTTCGAAACCTTTTCAAGATTTAGCCTCGTAAAGGGCGATATCTTTAATCATCATCAGCATTGGAAAGTCTAGAACCGCGACCATTCTGTGTACCAAGGCATCACAGTGAGGAGACTTCATTTTGACCACAAACATTTATTTTAGCACGGAGTGGGAACACCCGTACATTTCCAACCCTGGTATCTAACCCAAAGCCCTTTCTGTTGCCTGTTATCCTCCCAAAATTCAAAAGTTATATTATGTGCTTCTTAACGACAAATGCTGCCTGCGTTGCTAACAAATTGCAACCATCTGGCAACATAATGGCGCACCAGTTTTACAACCGCATCCAGTGTTAACTTCATCCTTTTGACAATTTGCCGCGTGAGAAAAGTAAACGTGCTCGCGGCGATAATATTTACATATGAACTTGAAGGACTGCCACATGTGCGCACAAATATATCTATATTGTGTGTGTGTTTGCAAGCACGTAAGTGTGTAAATTTGTAAGTTCAACGAATTAACGCGTACTAGCATACGTACAACAGAAGCTTTTGTATTCATATGCGCCATATTCTATAGGGAAAGTATGCAGACAAAAATATGTATATGGAAGTGGATGAGCTGAGGTACTATGTGCATAATATGTTTATGTGACAACATAAATACGCAGATGTGGGAAAATATGCACGAAAGAAAAAAATACAACCAAAAACCAACAAATCTGGGGCGAAGGTGTTGCAGACGTGGCAACACTTGAGGCGGTTGACGCAAAAAAGCATATACATACATACACACTTACAAACGTGCACACACGGTACAGAAATTCAAGTTTTTTGCCAGTTCAAGTACATTTTGCAACTCCGACATACAAACAGAAAGAATCTTTGCACGCTTTTTTGGCTTTAGCAAGTCTGCTTGATTCTACTATCTTCCACTTCTACCTCAAGGAGCCTTGCTTGCTGTAAATCTGATGGGATCAGCTCCAACAGCTTATACGCGCTGACTGTGAAAAGTAAACGCATTTATTTACCACTTACATACTTAACGACCACTGCATGCTTCAAAAGCCAACTTCCACATCTCAAAGCTACGCTCCGAACTCCATGCTGAGTGAGTGCTCGTAGCTGCACAAAATAGGCCAAAAAAAAGGCGCTATAAGTCATGGCGTAAAGAGTAAAACGCTTAGTGGTTTGTTAGTGGTATCTCTCAAAGTCCTCGCCTGGTTGTGTGTGGAGAAATGTTGTTACTTTGCTCGTGTTTGCGCTCTACAAAACTTTTTCTGCCTATATTCGCTCTCGCCATGCCATCACAACAAGTCACTCGTTGCCGTGTGAGTTAGTATGTTTAGAGTGTTTATTGTTATTGTAGCGGTAATTTTTTTTTTTTTTTTTTGTGTGCTAAACTTAAGTTGCGATTTACAAGCGTGCTGCCATCATTTTTTTCCACCAACATACTTTTATTCCTTCCAAAGCCCCTGCTGCCATGCATTTTTTTTTGTTTCTCTTGCACCACCCGTCTTATTTTTTGTTTGCTTCAGCCGTTTAGCTCTGTCAGTTGTTAGTCAGTAAGGTAAGTGGTCGTAGTTTTTTGCGCTCGAACTCACGTGCTGGAGTGTGGAGCGCAATAATTCACTTGTTCCGTGTTAGAAGGATGTGTGACCGATTTATTTCGCATGCAAACAACGTGCACTTTTTTTACATTGGATACTTTTATCTTGTGCCTTCAGGGTACTTAAGTATTTGTGTTAGCCGGCATGTCGTACTTCGGGTATTTATCTTAGTAACTACATACACACGTGCGTATGTTTTTGAATTGCCGGCAATCAGAGTGGCTAGACTGGAATAAAATTATTTAGTTTCCAGGTTATATGTAGGCATTATATGTTTATAGTAGCGTGGGTCGAATATCCCCTTTTTTAGAATTTTGATTGGGGTAAAAAATATCTTATTACATTAATCGAGCAATTCTAGTATATATATATATATCCATAGGGTTCTCGGAAACGGCTCTAACAATTTTGACGAAATTTTGTACACAAATAATGTTTTGGATTCTAGGTTTATCTGAATAGGCAATATCTCCGAGAAGACTTGTATAAGGTTGCCACCTATTCGAAATTAGTTACAAATTAATTAAAACACCATAATATGGGTATCAAATGGAAGATATTTCAAAGATCCCTAATTCAAAAATATTTTTAATAAGGTTGCCACCTATTTTGAATCGCAAATTTTTAAAAATGTTTGTTTAGAAAAAAACCTAAAATATTACTGTTCATGGGTACCAAGAGAAGGTTCTTAAACAATGATTTCCCTATAAACAAAATGTTATATCTTAGGATAATAGTGTAAGGTTGCCACTTATTTTGGATTCTACACAATTTATCCAAAACACCGCAATGTGGATATCAAATGAAAGGTATTGTTGAGAACTTTGGTCAGAAAATTTTTTTCATCAGGGTTGCCACGCTTCCTTGTAATACAAATTTTTAATTTTTTTTTTTTTTTAATTTTTAAGTTTGTTAATCTCAATCAAAATTTTTGTATGTATATATAGTACACATACGCTCAAGATATGTACCATTCATTCCAGCGTATTTTGGAATAGGGTTGCCACCTAAATTTTAGAGTAAGGAATTTACTTAATAGACATGGAAATCCTATTTTTTTGTTGTTTATTTCCAAAATATATATTTTTAAAGCTATCCAAATCTTGAAAACTTTAAAAAGTATATGCACTCCGGGCAAAGCTCGGTCAACCTGGTACTGGTTCATTATGCTCTACAAAACAATCTGTGAAATATGACAATTTTTGGTCAATATCTTAGGCTCTTTATGTATAGATCTTCGAGTGTCAAAATATGAGAATCTGAATTATTTCCTTCATTTACAACGCTCATTGCTTTAGCAATTTTTTTTAGATTTTTCGTTACAACATACGATGGCCAACTAATAAATATACGAGCAAATAAAAAAGTTATGGTTAACTTATTATTCAACCTACCTTCTCCCATTGCGATAAACTTCATGCATGCTTTTACCCTATTATTTTACACATACATATGTAGTTATTACCGGAGCCTTCAAAGCAGGTGTATTCGTTTCATCCTTTCATGAAAAATTAGTGAGCCAGCCATGGCGTAATTCATTTAGTTAGACTTGCTTGGCTAGTTAAAAATAACTTTACAAGGTTACGTATACGCCCCGTTGTTGAATAATAATGGTAGCGAATCGAACACGCGAATAAAAAGAATTGAAAAAAAAAAATAAAATATTAGTCCGAGATCCTAGAATAAATCGGTTAGATATATCTCATTCCTAGGTGATGGTTATCACATTCGATTTTCTGGACAGTATTAAGCGCAATCGGCGAGACAAGAAGTTGCTAAATAGTTCTACGTACTTTACAGCTGTTAAAGTCTTCAAACATTATAGTTAAGTTATGACATTCCGTTGCTTTTACAGCCAACTGTTTGATAAATATCAAAATAATAAAAATAAGAAAATCTGATTTATGTACGTACGCATATTTTTATTGTGCATCCCAAATTTGATATGACTGAGTCCTTCTAGCATTGACTGCTACTCTTTCTTGGAATTTTCAAGTTAGCCTGACTGCTGGCCTGCCACAAACTCAATGACAGTTTCGGAAGGACAGAAAGACATACATGAATCACAACAAAATGTGAATAATTTGTGTGTTTTATTGCTGGCAACAATGCGATGAGTTGATGGTTTTGTGTCCGACCGCATGGTCACCTACATAAGTATTTATGTACATATGTGCATAAATTGTCTTTGTTACATATTTATGCATGTGCATGTGAAATATGATATTCTGTTCGTTTCTTGCTTTTACTGTTATTTTCGAATGATAAGGAGGCGCTACACACAAAAGTGCCTTTACAAATATAAACATACAGTACATATGGCATACATATAAGAGACATAATAAAGTAAAAAAGTAGTAGTTCTTGGTGCTTTAAAGCTTTTGCCTTAAAGCTCTTTTGACATTACAAAATTTCGCTTCCAATTCGAAAGCGCGCAAATTTATGTAAAATATATTATTGCACATTTGCATGTGTACAGCCCAATATTTGCTATTTTTAACACATAGCACTCTCATATTTGTTGCCTAATGTGCTAACATGCGAGGAATATGCGCAAAAATTGCTTTTAGTTGTTTGCACCGGCAGCTTTTCCTGTGGCAAATGTACTCGCAATGCCACATTGTAATTGATGTGTGCTTTTAGGCGCACCTGCGCTGCTAATAGACAGGATGCAACTGCACGCATCTAAGTTAGATTATCCACACATACATAGCTACATACATATAAACCATGATGAAATATTCACGCTACCCCACGGTGCCACACACACACAGGTGATCGCATGCATTAAATACAGTGCAGTACATTTAGCGCCACCTGCTGTCCCTTGACCGCAAACCACTTCCGTTTCACTGCTGGTCAGTGCGGATATTAAAATGACTATTTGCCAGCAAGTACATACTTCGTTTGCCAGAATATCTCTGCCTGTTTCTCTCTGTTTTTGTAAATTTCGAAATTGTTTCAGCTTTAGGTGAAAGTGCCGTTAGAGTGCAATCAATTCGCCACGTGCTGGCCTGCCACTCTTACAACCAGCTATTGGCCAGCCAGGGTGGGTTGAAGCACCAAAACTTGTTAAGGCTCTCAGAATTTTTGCCACTACTGTGAAGTGCTTGGCGGCATTTCGAGTGCGGTCAGCATGAATGATGTATATTGGCCTGCTGTCTGCTTAGTATTGGATAGTTTGAAATTTTTTCGCTTTCTGCAATTCGGACTTGTAGCTTCAGCGCGCGTTTAACCTGAATTGAGTAATTCATTTAAATAGCTCAGGTTTGATTTTGATCAGCACCTCCACACTGTTTTAATATGAAAAGGTCGATTAGTTGACTTCGGATGAAACAGTGGTTAATTTTGAACTTTATGTATGGGTAATGTGCGATCTAATTTTACGGGCCTCAGGTACCTGTCCTGACAACATACAACAACTTGAACATAGGCAATGCAAATTTAGTTAATGAACGCCGTAGACCTTTGAGAGAGATGACTAGGATTATACACTACAATTAAAGTGAGTAGAGAAGAGGTGTGTGTAGGTGAGTTAGGATGAGTGGAGGTGAAGTGAGTTGAGTTGAGCTGAGTTAAAGTGAGTTGATGACAATTGCCATTGAATTTGACATAGTGAAAATCAGCTGCTTATCCCAATTTCTTAACATAGTATCAATATTAAAGCATACATTTAGGATGCATTTCTGTCCTCATATGTATGTAATTGTTTTTGCATTTATATTAGTTAATTTGTTTGGTCCTCAGTATACTACTAATATTCCGACGGATAGGTCATTGACTTAGTGGCTTTCAAATGAATCCTTTGTGGGAAAAATTCTTTACTTACACAACCACACATTATGTGGGGGCTGATGCCACCACAAGAGCACAATCTTTACAGCTTATTGAACCCAGCTTTCGAAATAAAAGCCAATCAGCCGTTATGCCTCTTCGCATTCATTCATTTCCCAACTGCATTGCCACACACACACACATTCACCCTCACCACATGCTTCGGCTTAATAGCGTTGACCTTCCACACCATTCTTATTGTAACAGTAGGCAATCTGGCACTTCAATTCCTGCATTTGCGCTTGCTGGACATGTTGATGAGAAATTTTGTTTATGCAGCAGCAAATCGCATATATCGGACAACAAACAGACAAATTAGCAGGCAGGCAACCGGGCAGGCAAGCAGCTCGTTTTAAATGAGCTACGATGATTGGCTAATGGAGTGAATGAAGGAGCAATGCATACATGGTGTTTGGAGTGGATGGTTGAACATGGGCGGTCAGTCAGCAGGCAGACTTAGGCTATTAGACGGTTAAATTATGCACCACAACAACAACAAGATCCATATCATAGCAGAGTATACACAGCAGCAACAACAACTTTTGCAGTTGTGAGACAAAACAGAGACTTTGTTGCTCCTTTTTCGTGCCACTTACAGTGCGCCAGCTCAATTTCAACTGACGTTGACTACCTATGCAGTTGGCTGTCCTTCCTTTTCTTTTGCTTTTATGTACTTGGCAGTTGCCGCTAGTTTGGCAGCCTTTCCAGCCATCTTCCGCTGTGTCTGCCAAATGTTGCTGACGCTATTGTTATTGTTGGTATTATTACTTTTACTACAATGTTGCATTCCTTACAGCGCCTACTTACACTCTACACGCCAGCACCGTTACTTCACTTATTGTCGTCGTTAGTGTCATGTTGCTGACAACGGCGTCATGGTAGTAGAGCAACAAGCTACGAGTAGCAGTAGCCACAGAAATGCAGCCAACTAAGTACATACGAGTGTAGGCAGATCAACGAATCGTGGCTCAATAACTGAGGTGGCGCACTGACAGAGCTACAAAATTAGCTGTTTCAAAGAAGCGAGTACGGGTAGATATTCTAAATATCCGAATTCTACACTCTGTACCTTCCAGTACTTTTAGACAACAGTGTAGCCGAGCAACAATAGCATCGTAACACTTTTGCGCTTAGTTGAACAGATGATAATATGACAATGGTGACGTGCATGTTTATGCTGATGTTGACAAAGATCAACACTTCACGAATGAAGCGAATATAAAGTGAGTTTGCCAAATTTAAAGGTAACGACTGTCAGTTACCAACTAGCCAGTCTTTTTAGTGTACTTTTCTCTTTTGCCTCTCAAAGTGTCTGTTGAGTGGGTGTGGGGTCGACGGAAGCTTTTCATTTGAGATCATAATAATAACCATTCTCCCTTTGTCTGGTATCTATATTTGCTTACATTCATGCAAAAGTCGAACTGCAAAGCAGAAAAAAAGAAAAATTTCATTTAGTACACACAAATAGTACTCCGCACGAATGAAAGCAATGCACATACATATGTATGTACAGTGGTCGCTGTAGAGGCCAAGCATAAAAAAGTTTAAATCAAAAAATGTTGTAATTAACTTTCCTTCATGCAAAGGCGTGGCAGTGGGCGAACCTATTTATATTTCAAATTTATACTTCTTTAGGTACGAAAAAAAAAATCGAGTAATGCCGAATTTCCACTAGGCATTAAATGAAAAAACTGTAATTACGAAGTTAGCAATTCAAAAATATTCCAGTCATTACTTTTAAAAAAATTGTAATTTAGTTCATCTCTACAATGCTTTACATTTATCGTTATGGAAGCTAAGCACATATACCACTTTGCGCAGCTCGCTTACTATTTAATTTTGTTTGCCTAGAGTTATGGGGATGCAACCACTGTGCAATGAACGAGCCAAAACCAGCTAAATGTATAACTTCTACTTTTCACACACATTTTTGAAGTTTCGTAAAAGAGGTTGTCTATTGATTTTTTTGTTGTTGTTGATGATTTCATTATTTTCTTCTTGCTCTATTTTCCGTTTTATATTATTGTCGCTGGTGGACTTTCGGTGTTAATGTTACTTTTGGGAGTAATTCGAAGTTCTTTTTTTTTGTTTTTTTGTTTCAGTTGATTTTATTTCACTGCAAGTCAACCGCTATGGCAAAAAGTTTTAGGTTTGCCGCCATGCATTAAATAAATGTTTCTAAATAGAAGAGTTAAATGCCCTTTTCAGCAGATGGAATTAAAGTACTTTAAGCGGAGATAATTTTACTTAAATTTAGGTGTAGAAAGGCGATTTTAACCGAATTGAACATCACTGTCGTCTGAAAGCCTAGAAAACTTATAGAACGGCAGAGTCGACGAATCAATGAAAATGAAGATAAAGTAAAAGAGTTTTTGATGGGGTTTTTTGATAGTTGGAATAATGGTCAGTCAATTCTTGTTGGAATAGACTCCTTACTTCTACCACTGTATTGCGGTGTGAGAGCTTTGAGAGGGAGCACTAATGGCGGCGGCGAAAAAGTGAAAAGCAGTAGCGGTGACTGGGGTCGGTATCGGTGGACGACCAATGAATGCACCGTTGAATCGCCGAGACAACGGTGGTAGGTGCTCTGGGAGACTGCTGGAGTCACTGGTGAATAGTTTGATGGTTTTGGCTGGCGGTGTATGTTGTTGATTGTGCGAATATATAGCGCCGGCCATGTGGAAAGGACATTCACGGCTTCCTAATATAGAAGCATGGAATGTAAGCATACCAATGCTGAATGCTGATGTAATCATGGCGACTTGAGAGGCAACCTACAATCCCTTTTATAGATTTTACGAGTTGTTGCTAAGAAGACTGCAAAATACGGTGTGGCGAAAAAATAATTTTTTTGATTTCGAAATTCTAATAGTGCGGAAAAGTTGCATAACATGGTCGACCCAAGAGCCGTAAATTCTCCAAAAACTTTCTCAAGTTATGGTTCTTATAAACTTTTTTTAAAAGATTTTTTAGAACGATTTTTAGTATGCCGTTTATTTATGGCATTTTTTTTTTTCCTTTTCTTCCATGTAAAATAGTTGGACATAGTTTGTATGGAAAATCTGTGGCACACAGTCAGCAAAAAAATTGGCCACAACTATTGACTTTTTTACAAGCTTTAATTAAACTTGCTCTGTATGTATGTAGGTATATTTGTTAGGGGCAAATCTTGCCATCAATTGTTGACCAACTTCCCGATGACCTAAGGACTTGAACTGGCTCGAAACCCGATGACAATGCAGGAGTCGAGATAATTTAAAAACCCGTATTTATAGTTCGATTTGGTTCATATTAAGAATGCAGATTAACTATGTAAAAGGAAATAACTCCACTGAAAATTTTGCCGATAGATGGCACACGAGTCGATATATTTGGCAAACCAATATTTATGGTCCCATTTCGTCCATATGTATTTAGAAAGCTCTTTAAAAATATTTCTTTCTACTATTAACTTATTTAGCAACTTAAAATCCTCATTTTATTATACTAAAATGGACTAAAAAATTACATAATCAAAATCTTTCTAAAAAGTCTTCTAAAAGATATAAAAGAACAATAATTTGAGAGGTTTTTCGAAAATTTAAAGCTCTTGGGGCAACCGTAAATATTTTTCGATGTTACACAACTTTTCCGCACTTTTAGAATTTCGAAATCGAAAAATATATATTTTTTTTCGCTCCACCCTACTGCCGAACCTGGCTAGGCAGTAAAGTGCATATGTGCATATAGCATAAAAAGGAACAACATTATTGGTTCGCTAGCATATATGAACCTAAGCCAATATACTTACTTACTATACGCACACTATCTTTTTGAAATTAAGAAATAGAATTTGATTCTTATTGCAGCCATTTGGTCAAATCTATAATGAAACCATTTAATGATTATGATATCAAATAGTGTTTAAATACAATTTCTGTTAACAACATCGTCTCTATAGTACTCCTTGTAGGATGGGGTGTGCCCAGGCAGACCAGTTAAGTACCAGTACTTAGCACAGACAACAGAACAATCCATGCGACTTATATGAACTCACACTTTCACACTACCGTTACAATGCACGTCACCTAACATCCACCATTACATCAAACATCCACTTCATAGTTGCTGCAACATTATTATTGGCATCCTCGTAATAACTTTATTACCCAAAATAATAACGGTAATAATAGTTTTGTGAAATTCGCGCTCATCTGCGTGAGTACCAAACACACAATGGCATCCACAAAACGGTGATCATATCACACACACACTTGCTCTTAACATTTATATTGGGGGCCAAGTGGAAGAGCAACAACGACAACAACGGTGTCACGACTTTTCGCAATTTTATCAACAGCGTCCTTTGACTGCCGCTCCGCTGTGGTTGTGCAGCATGTTGCATGCAACATTGCACTCGGAATATAAATGGTCATAAATGCGGCAACAAGACTTTTGCACCCGTAATCCTAAATCCAATAGCGAGCAGAGGGAGCAGCAACAGCAGCCGCCCACTGAAGTGAGTCAAGGCAAGGAAGTGGGTAAAATTGTTATTGGTTTTTGAAGTTTTGTTGCTGCTGTCTGTGCGCGCGTTTATGAGACACATAAATACCGTAATATGCGCTCATACACTTACATAAGAATGTGCATTTGTGGTTGTATGTATGTATCTATGTATGAGTCAACTTTGGGCATCAACATTTGCAATTTCTGGCAGCGCGTGCTTGTTTGATGTTCGACTTTTTTTTTGCTTTTTTTTTTTGAAGTGGGCGGGCTGCAAGTTCATTTCTCCCACACAAAAAAAAAAGAAATATCTACAGCCTTCAGTTCACTCATAAACTTTTGCGAATAATTATGTGTGGATGTGAATTTGTATGTATTAGTACAAGCAAACATACATATGCATAAATCCCACTGCTTGTTTGCTGCTCTCCCTTTCTCTCTCCCCCCCCTTAAGCTTGTGACAAAGATTTATGGAGTTGGCTTTAATGAGTTATGGGTTGTAAATTTTATGCACTTTCGAGTTCTTCCGAGCGTTTTCAGAGTGTGCGAAAATTGCAAGAGAAAGCGTGTGTGTGTGTGTGTGTGCTGCAAAGCAAAGGCGTTGACAGCGTGACGTTGAGGAGAGTGAGAAGGATACATATGTCATTGTTGATGAGTTTGATAAACCGCACTAATTTACTGTTATTGCTGGGGTGTGTACATACATATGCTCCTTGGTGCAATTTGAAGTGTGTGAAGTGAAATAAAGTGGAAATTTACCAAGATTTTGGTGTGTGTGTGTGTGTGTGTGTGTACGCGCGCGTTTATGTGACCCGCAAACGTTGGAAAGAGCTCGATAAAGAATTCATTGACTTTAATGGTGAGTAATAATAATAATAATAATAACGATTTTGCTCGCTTATTTTTATGGACCAATCAAAGTGTCAACAATTGAGCTTTCGACATCACATCGAAATCAATGAACAGAGATATAAATTCTTTAGAGTGACAGCCATGAATTTAATTGCTAATAAATTGTATTCAAGTTGACTCAACGCAAGATTATTCCTAAGCTCAAGTGTTTTAAATAAACACACATATTGCTAGCTTAGAGTGCAAAGTTGCCAAGTCTATTTTTGTAATTTTACAGAATAAGAAAAAAAACTTTTAATACAACATACGAATAAATAAAGATTTCATATAATTTTGGTTTTGTCGGATTTTCGGGGCCTCTTTTGGCTTAGCAAACAAACGAGTACATTAGTCCTTTTCGAAATGATGCATTTTTAGTATCCCTTGCGTCCTATATCGAAATAGGGGTTTTCATTAAAAGCGGACTTAGCAACTTTTCACTCTAAGCTAGCGATTTATAACTCTTTTGTTGGAATATTTTCAGTTCTTCCATAATTGAATTAAATATTTTGTACGAATTTAAATTCCGTAGTCGCAGATAGAAAATGAAATTGCCGATAAAATGATACCACAGTGCTAAAAAAAAATATATTTTTTCTTTTAGTTTTTATGTCATATTGCTGAGCTGGTAGAACAGGTCTAAAAAATAATTTCGGCACTAAAAAAAATTTAAATACACCCTCAAAATCTCAAGTTATGACAAAAAAAAAAAAAAATCGATGTTGAGTCAAAAACACCGGTTATAAATTGGATAGTTTTTAACTGATTCTCATAATCTTATGTTCGCTGATAACCATTGACTCCGAGAACCAAAATGCTTGCAAAAAATTCGAAAAATAGTTATGGTGACTTTGCATCCCTAGTGCTTTATCTAAAACAACTATATATTTTCCTCTAACTAGAAAAAGAGCTAGATTTGATTGTACAAAAATTCTTTATGCTGTAAAGTTTTTTCCGAAAATTATAGCACCGTGCAATTTGATAAAATCTAGCTGCCCTTTTGTGCAAATATCTCAAACGTGTTGCTTCACTATCAAATAATGACGAAACTTTTAAGAATAAGGCGTCATGTCGTATGAGCAACATGGGTATTAGAGAGCAGCCTTCTACATAGCGATTGAGAAAACACAGCCTAAAGGTGGGATTGGGAGTTAAGAGACGTTTACATTGTTCAACTTTCAGAGGCGATTAGTTCAATCAAAAGTTGAACGAAAGTTGGCTGCCGACCAACTTCATTACACCATTCAACTTTCACATTCAAAAAAAAGTTGAACTCAAAGTTGAACATTGTAAAAGCCCTGTTAGTCTTCAAATTACCAAATTAGGGTTAATCTACACAACACCCATTTGATTTCAAGTTCATGATCGACCAGCAAAGCAATTTCCACATAACGCACCCTTAGATCTTGATCGCTGTCAACTCGAAAAAAAAAAATTGCAAAAACTATTTCATAAGACTTAGCTCCAATTAATGCACATATCTTTTTTCTCCATGATTATATACTCTAGCTAAAAAGCTACTGGTATACCTATTTTTAACCGACTTCCAAAAAAGGAGGAGGTTATCAGTTCGTCGGAATATTTTTTTTTTTTTTTTATGTATGTTACCGCATAACTTTGCACCACGTCAACCGATTTCAATAATTCTCAGAGGTGGTCCCATACTAATTCGGTTTAGATCCGATCATTGGATCATGAAATATATAGATATATATATATTTTTTTTAAGTCGGTTTTTTTTTGCTTAAAATTACTTGTTATATTAATTGTGTTAAATCTGTGCATTCTACAAGCAGCTATGTATAATGTATAAAAATGTCCGTTCAATCCGAATATGAAATCAGAATATAATAAATATAAGACTTTTTTTTTGAGATTTTGCCAAATTTCGGTTTTTTTGAGATCTGAAAAAGTGCCCTCACTGAATTGCAATTTTCTTTGGGCGTTTTCGGTCGGCATCTCCTAAGCTTCCTATTACATTGGTAAAGCTGAATAAATTTTCTATCATATATGTTAACATTTTTAACCAGGTTAGTAATTAAGCTACATTGATTTACCGAAAACTTTGAATGATTTTCAAAGAAATCTCCAATGCACAAATACCTTCGGTACAAATATCAACATGAAAAAATGTATTTCTTTCCAAGACGAATACATATAAGGTGGTATCGATTCAACAAATACAACAATTGCTTGTATTTTTTTTTTTGCTTTTTTTGTCTATTGAAAAAGGGCGACAGAAAATATATGCATGATGTGAAATACAAAATTTTGACAATCAAACGCTACTCACAGTTGATGAAACAACACCACCTTTTATAAATTCGCCTTCGTTTTCTTCAGGTTTCTTTCTTGGACCTAAAATGTGATCTTTTATAAATACAATAAAACCAAGCTGGGTCTGAATTGTACAGATGAGAGCACATTTAATAAAAAATTTCTAAACTATATCGTCGAAAAACTGCCCATCGACCAGTTGCACAACCGCCTAAATCGCTGTTTTGGCACAAAATCGTTAAATTGTTGTTAAAACAACAGATTTGTAAAATAATATGTGGAGAAAATACCGCCTATCAAGTCAATGCCTTCGCTTTCCTAAAAAATTTGAGTGCCGCAAAATAGGCGGTTTTGCAAAGGCATCGACGATATGATACTCGTTTTTAGCTAATCCACTATAAATATTTGTCTATGTTTGTATGCACATTGGGGTGGTTCTTAAAAACAAAATGAATGATTGGCTGATGTTATTGTTAAAAATTTATGATTTTTTACAGTCTCACCCCTCAATCGGTAACACCACGGTCACAGATATCACATATAAATTGTGGTCCCGATTGAAGACGGTTAAGGCGTGTCCTCCATAGAGGAATCTGAACTTTGCTCCCAGTGCGACACACCCTAACCGTCTCCACTCGGGGCCAAAATTTATATGTGATAACTTCGACTATAGTGGCATCGACGTGGGGGTTGAGGCTTAGGAAATCTGATGTAAAAATTTCCTTCCTACATTTAAGACCCACCCTAATGTACATGTATAAGTAGCAATAACTTCTGGCCTTTTTTTTTAATATTTTATTTTTTCAGCGCTTTCTATTAACTTGCTTATTTAAACTGTAAGAACAAATTTTAACAGCTTCATTCTGAATCAACACTAATAAAACACATCAACTGTGATTAATGATGGCAAACAGCACGGAATGGAATATTTTTTCACTAAGTAATTCCCATGCATATATTTAAAAACAAAAGCGTAACATTCGAGTTTACAAATCATCGCAGACACTTTCACAAATACAAGTACATATGTATGTGTGTTAGTGTGTGCAACAAAAAAAATAAATAAATTAAAAATGTAAATTAACGCAAACAAAAACTGACGGCCAGCAGTCAAATGGTCACTGCGTTCCAGCAAAAACAACAATAAAGCTATGAAATCCTCAAATAGCTGATTGTCTTTGTTGCCTACTTTGTTGGCGCATCGCTAGACAGCTTAATTACCACGCAGCGCAATCGCCACTCTCCAAAGAATTATTTGCGGTGCGGAAGTGCTCTAATTTCCGGTTGGCAAAATTTTGCTTTTTTTTCCTTTTTGTAAATTGTTTCCTTTTATTTTGTAAAAGCATATCTGCGTTTGGCGCACTCACAATTGCACGCTCTGATTTTTTTATGCCGCTGTTTTTTCGTTTTTTGTTTGTTTTGTTTGGCGCACTAGCATTTTGTAAGGCAAAGGAAGATGCCTTTTTAGCATTAATTCTTCCATTTCGGTTGTCCAAAATTATTTATTTTCTGCTTGGAAAACTTCTTTCTAAGATTGCTGTTTTTCTTCAACGTTAATTGCTTTGTTATGCTTTGTCAAATTTAATTTCACTAATACTTCGGTAACATGAAGGAAATTAAAAAATAATTGATCGTAAAGGTTTTAAACTTTGCAGGAAGCAAATAAAAATAAACCTTTAAAAATTTTTGCTTTACCTTTTGTTAAAGTAATTTTACAAGGCGATTTGACAATTAAAAAAATTGTTTGTTCTGATATGAAAACTTGCATTTTGCATCAAATGAAATTCAAATTGAGAGTTGACGCCAATCAGCTGCAGAATGACTAATCTCCCTCCCTCCGTAATCTGAAGTGTGCCCCAACTAGCCAATTCACCAAGAATGCATTCATTGTACTTTTGAAGCCAAATTAGCCTGATTTTGGACTAATGCGAGGCAACCGATAGCGAAGTCCGACACTTCCTGACCAAGTTTTATTGCACCGTAGGCGACCTAAGGTCACTAATTTCTACTTGACTGTTAGAGTAAAGGATTAACCTTCTAACCGGTATTGCACTGGTACTTAACTAGTCGACTGCCTTCTTTAAGCGTCCACTTCTATTTGAAATATGCTGCGAAATACGGACTTGAAACTAATTATGCGGTTCTTAACAGAACATAAACACCCGCTCGAGAGATAAGCTGGCCATTAGGTACTTTATACCTAATGGTGAAAAATTAAAGCTACGTTCTCTCGTTTTCAACTTTGTTTGGAACGTTTCATTTTTAAAAACGTTTTGACCCAGGCTTTGCGCGTTGCACGTTTTAATCACAAACTCAACCTTTAAAAAAAACTTTGTTTAATATAGTTGACACCGCAAAATCATTTAAGTTTATGCCATCATTTACAGGCGCGCGATTTAATACAAAATTTCCGTGCAAACCGCTTATGGCACCAGCAGCAAGAAAATGGCATAATTGAATTGTTAAATTTTAGGATAAGTATGCTTGGGGCCAAAAAGTTGGCGGCGATTTGTTCAGATACCCGTTTCTGAAAAGTTTCCTTTACACAAAAAAAAAAAAACACAAACCAAACATAAAAAAAAACAATGCAGCTCGCACAAAAGCAATTGTGCACCGCAGCGGGAGTTTGCTGGTTTGAGTTGATTGTTTTGTTTAAAAGCAAATAAAACAGGGCCGAATGAATGTTTAACAAACGAGAGGATCTCAAAGAAAACTGCCTTCATTTTGCTTAGCATTTTCAATTATTTTCGAAAGCACTTTCAGCTTGAGTGATTAATAAAATATTCAAAAGTCGGTTAGGCATGCGTAAATTGCTGGCGGTGTAGTGTAGTAGAAAATATAAAATTCGTATGAAAGTATACAGGCATAAAAAAAAGCACAAAGATGCTTACCATTGCAACGTCAAAATAAAGGTTTACCTTTCTTCAAATCAAGGTCGTGAACAACTAAACGGACGTAATTGCCGTGAATAATGTTAAATTTGTGAGCAACTCCACTTGGGTTGACAAAAAGAAGCGATTGAGGAAAAAACAAACAGGCCAAGTTGCTACCCTTTTTTCTCCCTCTCACTCCGCTTCGCATGCGTGACGGTCCTGGTCGTGCTATCGATGAAATGCGAAAATTATTTAGGGATTTTCCGCGACCATGTATCCTTCGGTTGAGCACGCCTGCTTAGTGCCTATTTAATTTCAATATTTATTGAGTGGCAATTTTTTTTACGATAGACTTAATAGCAAAAGAGAAATAGGCAAAGAAACTCAATCCAACGAATTAATGTAGATGAAAAGGGAAGACAACGAGAACACAACTTCATTTTAGCACAGCGGGAGCAAAGCACACTTACCCCAGCTGTCGGCTAAAGAAATTGTCCGAGCAATACAACTAAATGATGAGAAGAATAAAATCGAATATCGAAAACAAAATTATGTAAGTAACTGGAAAAGTCAGTTGATGTGCGCCCTGCGGGTAAAAACCATCGGTCTGTTGTGCAAAATCTGCTTGTCGACGATGGCCTATGACGACATGCTTTGACGCCTGAGGTGGCGGCGGCCCAAAAAAAGTCGCTACGCTTCATTTTTCAAAGTCTGATTTGTGGGATTTAATGTAGATTAAGGTTGACTGCACTACAACTTAGCATAGATATAAGTATGCATTTAAATTTTCAACAACATAATTGGTATATGTATATGTATATGTAAGTGTATGTCTATCGCTTTGGGCCTTCTTTCTAAGAATATCAGACTTGGCTGCGTATGTAGGTAAGCGTGTGCCTCTTCATGCCCTCCGGCAGCCCATTCGTTCTACTCTTGGCCATTTTATCTTATTTATTTTTCAAAGCTGTGTTTAGCGCTCCTTAAAATGTAGAGTATTTAAATACCAGCATTTCACAGTATTGATTGCTAACTTAGTTAAGTGTTGCTGTATTAGCAAAGGTGGCGTGTTGAATTTTAAAGTAAGCAGAATTTTCGGCTATATCTCATTTTTCTTCCCCTTCTTTCACCCCTCGTTTTCATAAACATCTCTACTATCTACTAAAAATATTTCCCTTTCAAAAACTCCCAATTGGTTTGTTTATTAGCAGGTTTAGCTAAAATGTTCTCTGACTATTATAAAGTCAGCTGTGGGGTTTTTTTTTTTTTTTTTGTATACCAGAAAATTTGTTATTGACACTGCCACAAAACTGTAGATTTACTTTTTCCTCTTTTACACGTTTTTTGCTTCAACTTAAAGTTATCTATGCACTCTGTCGAAACTTTTCCACAACTCAAATGAATAAAGTTGTGGTTGTACGCATTAATTTCTGCTCTAAGCGCTTAAATATTAGTTTAATGTAACTAGCGTTTTGTTTTGTTTTATGGACTAAAGGTTATGATTGCTTGAATAAAGATAGATGATTAGTTTGAAAACGTTTTTTTTCATTTAAAATGAGTTAAGAAAATCTATAATAATCAATTCGGGGGATGTTGCCATGTGTTAAACCTTACTTTAGCTTAAAGCTTTTCAGTGTTCGTGGGATTAGGACAATTATGTTTCATGGATTTTTCAAAAATTCTTACCTTATCTCAATCTAGAAGTTGACATCTGCAATGGGTATTTCTTGTGATACACTCTTGAATACACGAACTTGTTTGCAAAGTTATTTTCAAAATTCGATATAGCATCCGATTTTCAGGAACATTTAAACATTTTATTGCTAGGCGCTCTCCGATCATATTCGAGAGGGGTCGACATCATCAAGGGAGTTGTTCGAAAAGCCCGTGAAAGTTGTCACCACTACCGAAACTGGACGAAGTTGAAAGTTTTCAATAACATTTCAGCCGATGCTGTACTAAGCCAGTAGGGGTTACGTACTACCACTCCGTAGGACCTGGGTCCGAACACCATCTAAATTGGAAAAAGTTTTGTTCTAAAAGCGGTCCCCCCTCGCAAACAATGATAAGCTTCCGATGTATTTCTGCCAAAAAAAATGCATCCGGAGGCGACTTAAACCTGTAGATCCTTCATTTGTGTAACAACTTCAAGGCGCACTCCAGTAAATGGAGGAGAGACTATGCCAAACGCTTGGCAAAATTGTAAGCGTCGAAATATTATTATTAGGACTATAGCGTCTCACTCATATCGTTTCTAGTGTTCTTTCTTCCATATATCCAAAATAAACTTTTGGATCTTGGTGGGATTTTCGACTCAGGGGTTTCGTTTGTCGGCCACATTAGTTTCATCTTTCCGAAGGCCTATTCTAACTTAGCATTTCTGCGACGCTATGCGATAGACTTTACGGATCACTTTCTTATTCTCTAGTTAGATCAAAATTGGTGTACGCCTCAGTAATTTGGGAATCAGTGCATTTCATTATTTCCCAAAGAATTAAAAGAGTTCAACGTAGCTTTGGACCCGCTTTATATTAATAAATTTTAAATAATTAATATCTAGGCGTAGCCTGTGGCATCATTAATTGCTTTGATCTCTTTTAATTTTCTTCATAGAACACTTCGCTTTCCTTATCCGTTCAACGTGAAAATTGCTTAATTCAGTTATTTAAATTTCAGCCCTTGTTGCTTAATTAAACAGTATATATATTTAGTAGCCTCGATTTCGATTTCGCTCACCCAAGTACTCTATTTTTATCTAAGCTTAAATCCAATTATCCTTAGGGCCGTTTTCTGAAGTAACCTTTAACTTTAAAGCTCACTTTATATTTAAAGGTTGGATTAAAAATAAAGCTATGTCTAAAGTTAAGCATTTCTATTATCGGTTTTTGACGTATGTATGTTTCTTGGTTGTAAATCAATTTAAAACCGACAATAAAATGATTTACTTTAGACACAATCATAAATTTTAATGCAGCCTTTAAATATAAAGTGAGCTTTAAAGTTAAAGGTTACTTCAGAAAACGGCCCTTAATGTAGTAATTTAGTCTGTAAGTTGCATCTTTAAATTGATTTTGTACCTCTATTTAGTCAGGTTTTGTTATCAAATAATGAATATGCATACAAACCTAATGAAATAAACGAAATTAAATTAAAAACTCCTACTAGAATATGTATGCGTTAGTGTAAATTCGGACAAAACAGACTACTTTAGCAGCCATAATAAGGAGAGGTGCAAAAAATTAATACAATAAATCTAATGGCAATACTGAATAACAATCTTCTTTCTGTCTAAAAGTACAACGGCACTTCCTACTGTTAATGAACTATGTTACGCAAAAAAAATATATTTATAAGCTTTAAACACTCTTCAAGTGGTCAAGGGTCAATGTGTAAGTGCTTTAAAGATTTTTATTTGGTAGCCATGACCACGAAAATTGACTTCTAACATTGGGCGCATTCAACTCCAGCAACAATAAAAACTTTAAGCTCATATTGCAAGTAACGGTAATACCATACATGTGCTTTGACCCTCAGAGCAGCAAAAGAGTCGATCAAACGAGCCAGCTCCGTAGATGGTAAAGTGTGCTTGTAAATACGGATTGACATGGTACAGCCTAGCCGTGCGTGCATTCACACATATGCACGTACATATCTACATACATACATACATACGTAATATGTATTTCCATATGCAATTTTTGCTGCTGCTATAAAAGTTGGTGTAGTAATAATTCCTCTGGGTGCAATTTTCAGCTTCTGCACACAAAACTGCGCTCTCGATTGGTTTTTGGTTAGTTTTTGGTTAGTACTCATAAACATTCATATATACTGCATACATATATACACTTGTACATACATATATACATTGGCAGTTGGCAGTATCGTTTTACTAACTCTTTGTTTGTTTATTTATGTTGTGTATATTGCCAATATGTGTATGTAGTTGTTTGTGCTTGCTTGAGCTTTGTTGTAGTTGAGGCGAGTTATATTTTCTTATTATGATTTCCGGATTTTCGATTTTTCAATGTATTAACTGCAGCAAGCGTTTTTTGAGTTCCGTTCTGGCATACTATAAAATGGAAAGGAGTTCACAATGTACTCTCTGCACTTCGCTGTTGTTGCAGAATTGTTGCTTGATGTTATGGTTGCGCAAGCAAGTTTCACCCATTCTCCCAGAAACATTAACCTTGCATGAGCGCATTGGCAGGATGTGTTTGCCTAACCTATACCCTACATCGTTTTTAAAATCAAAAGTGCCGTTCCACCGGGTGTCATTTAAGATGACACTCCAATACGTTTATCCTGCGATCTATTCATTTTCCACGGTGCTCCCAATACCTACGCAAATATACATATGTATATGTATACCTACATATTATTATTAGTGTATGCATATACTCGTATGTATGTGTGTATGTATGCATTTGCATACGAGTACTTTGTTATAAATAAATCGTTCAGAACTTCAAACAAGCAAGAAGTTTTTATTGGGCCAACCCAAATATTTACTAATGCCAGGGATCTAAGATACTCGCTACGGAACTTCATATTTACGAGTATATTGAGAGCTGCATACATACCTATGTATGTATGTATGTTTCTCAAGCATGCACGTACATATGTTGACGTGCTCTTCCCATTGTTTTGATATTTGTTTGAGTTTACGTTGTATTGTTGCTTTTATAAATTATTGGCGCTTTTTGTTTCGCATTTGTTTTGTCACGTTTTATTGAGAAATCCTGGCGAACGTGTGAGGATTTGGAGAATATAAGGATCCATAGTTTCCGTTGCATAGTGCACAGTGGATTAAAGGTTTCCCTTGATGATGCTATCAATCAAAGAAAAGTTTATTTTAAGCTGAAATACTCAGAAAGGTATATAAAAATAAGTGGTAACTAAAAAGTCGGAAATAATGCACATATGGTTAGCTTTGGCAGAGAGTCTGGTAATTACAAAGCTGAGCTTCGACAAAACCAGACTGCTAAGGGGCGCTATCGGGAAGGGCTTTAAAAATTTTGCGGGCGGAATGGAACCAAAATCCTTTCCCGAGACTCCCTATAAAAACCGCAACCTCCGAAAATGCAGAAAATCTTCCTTAAACACGTTTCATGACACGAAAACGAATAGTAAAGCAAAAATAATAATCTTCGGAAAATTTCAGATTTTTTATTATTTAAAATTAAATTTAGAGACATGTGAATTAAACTTAGTGATAGATTTCGGGACCCGTGGTACAACTCTGAAAAGCGGCGACATTGGAATTGGAATTTTTTCCCGAGCCCATCTCTAATACATACCCAAGCATGCAGTGTTTACACGGATATATTCCGATATACGGTGGCGAAAATATAAATAGGCAAGATACATTTTAGCAAGTTTTGGGTATTTATTTTTTTTTTTAATGAAAAAATTGCTTGCTTTCTAAACAAAAGCATGTAAATCAAAATTTCAGACTTTCTTTCTCTCTTTAGAAATTTATTAGTTTGCAGAACATTTATAAAAATTTTAATCTTTTTAATCAGATTTTTTAAAAGGGGTATACACTTTGTAGCCTGTTAAATTTTAGTGTAATAAATTGAAAGTTTGAAGTAGCTAGGACTTTCCATTGGTTTTTGGACATTTTTTCTAGTTAAAAGGCCCAAATTGTTAATGAAACTTTGACGAATTTTCCAAATTTTTGTACAAAGTTTGAAATTATTACTTACATGGTTTTTGTTAGATAACGAGATGCACTTTCAAAAACATTAAATGAACGAAAGTGAAATATCCAATAAACGCTGAAATGTCTGTTTCCTATTTATATTTCCGCCACTGTATGTTAAACATAATTCAAAATAGAAGCGGCAATGCGAACAAAGCGAATATACATAAACAAAAAACCAAAAAAAAAAAAAAAATTAAATGAACTTTTCAGTGTCATGTGTCATGAACGCGATTAAAAAAGCAGTCCCATATACATTCATGTGTATGTATGCGATCTAATATGGGAAAACAACTAAAATTATAAGCCGCTTATTTGGGTAAATGACAGACATCAACATGACTGTAGGAAATTTATCATTAGATTCATGACCGTAATAGTTGTAGGTATATAATTTTTAGTGTCTGTGTCAATCCATTTGGGAACAAATTGTTACTAATTTCGGCTTAATTATTACACATAATTGTGAAATGCACAGAAATGTAGTAACGATACACTTTGTTTGTTTGTTTAAAAAAAGGAGAGCATGTTGCTACAAAATCTGTGTATAAATACAAATCAGGCAGCGCGTAACCGACTTCACACAACACACCGGCAATCCATGTCTATCAATGAAGTAGCGCGCGCCTGGTAGACCCACCACAGCCTGACTTTATGCACTTTATAATACGATGTAAACGAAAATATGTATCTGAGTAATGTGTGTAGGTCACAGTCAATATCGTTCACTTGCCACGCGCCTCTGTGCCACTGTAGTGCAGCAGCAGGTGCTTTGCTGCCACTGGCGTTTGTCAAAGTTTTCTTTTTACAGCATGTCAGGCGAACAAATGCAACTGAGCACCTCGCCAGCATCAGGCGTTTTTATTGCACTTTTTCACATCGCTGCGAGCATTCAAGCTATGAACAGCAGCACCAGCAGCCAACTTTTGATTTGCTCCTGCTGAAGTTTTTATTTACTTTCTTTCTATTTTTCTTTTTATTGCTTTGCTTTCTTTTAAAACTTTTTCTTTTTGATTTTCTGCTGATCAACTTTAAAAATGTGTAACAACATAAAACAGATGCTTGACTTAAACGTGACCACAATACAATTACCCATACCACCAGCACAAAAAAAAAAAAAAAATGCTTTTGCCAACAATGCCTGCCTCGGCTAGTGGCTGACCCCCTTTGGTGTGGCCTGTTGCACGCCATGGTTGGTTAAAGCGTGTCGCCTTTGTAGTCATCAATTTAACGGTAGCTCTGTTGTGCTGGTTAAATGGGTTGGCTGGCTGGTCGGTGCGTTTGTTTATTTACAGCAGTTCAGTGTAGTGTACAACCCACACAGCACAGTCCTTTTCACTTTTCGTAAACACTTTTCCACTTTTGTCTCACTTTCATGGTTTTGGTCTTCTCACTTATCGCGTTGTACTTGGTGGCGCCTCATTTGCATTTCCAGTCAAATACATTTAACGCATAAACTGAAACGAGTTTGCTGACTTTTTCGCACGAAGGCTGATGGCAGCGGAGGCAAATGGCAGTGGGAGTGCGTGTGCGTGTGGGAGACTACATAGTTAAACCCTAGCGAAAAAGAAAAACGTTTGCTTCCTTCGCTGACGGTCTTACAATGTCAATCTTATGTATACTATATATGTAGTAGGTAACTAGTTTAGAACTAGTCTGTTCAAAATAACTGGTTTTGCAATTAGATACCTACTTATGCACACAAAACCAAATTTAAGTTAGTCTTGCTAAAAGTTGCTAATTGCAATTGCAAATACTTGCTCGATATTTTCCTACTGGGACGCTTATTCACTCAATAATTTATCAACTCACTCACTCACGCAGCCGCTCGCATGCCCCAGCACCCACTCACTTCATATCTCTTACACAATTTCTTCAGAGCATCTTCAGCCTTCGGCTGAGAAAACTGAAAGTTTCATCCTCTTCCAACTTCCTTCAAAACTATTTGGTTTAACTGTATTGCCTTCCGCTTCCGCTAAAAGCTTACATACGTACATACCTACTAAATATGTATGTATATATTTACATTAAAAGTTTGTTGTTATATTGCCTTGTTAACAATCGTGCATACATACATACATACATACATACATATGTACGTAGAGATACATAGTGTCAAGTTTTTCACTTTTAACTTAAACTTGTACGCCGTAATCGATGTATTTATGTCAGTAGTGAGTTGTAGTTACATGGCTACTTTGTGTTATCTTTGCCACCGTTGATGCTCCATTTGAATAGCAAACTTGTCCGCTTGTCAGGCAAAGTTAAATGTTTTTATGGCATTCACTTTTGCTAGTGAAAAGTTTTTACTTACGAGTATTGTTGGTCACATTGTAATAGTTGTTGTAAAAGTTATTTCAATTATATAATAGGAATAATTATGTTTACAAGATGTGTATCCAAAGCTAAGTAATTTCTTTCAAATTTTCTTTTACAATTTTAAGAAAATAAAATATACTTAATTCAGGATATTAAAACGAATAAAAAAGTGAGAGCTAATTTTGCGTTTAATTAATTTAGTTTAAGAGATGAAGGACCACAGAAATAGAATTTCTCTTCGAAGGAAGTTGTTCACACCTGCCACATAAATGTGTTTGCATCTCTTAATAATGTTCTACCTCTTCCCCGGACAAGCAGCATTAGTGTCTTGCCCTGGAACGACCGCTAGACCAACCTCTTTTGCCTCTTTGCCTGAAAAGGCTTCCGGAACCGCCGTACGATGTCAATGTTACACATCTGCATACGCCAAAAGCAATACACCTTTTCAGTATAGGATTGAAGAAGTCGCAGATTGAGTCGTCTTATCTAAAATTTCATTTAGTATCAAATGACGTGTTGAGGTCCTTTCCAATTTGGACGGAGCTAAAGACTGAGCTCAGCTTGACTTTACAAAGCCGTATTATTTTAGAGAGGATCTAAAACTTTGGGATGGCGTTTCTCTTCGTGCTATCCATTTGCTGAAGTCACACTTATAAGGCACAATCAGTTGATTCGTGCAGGGCTTTTGTCATTGTTGAGAAAGCTTATCAGGCTATAACTGACGCTAACCGCGGGATGTTTCTGCTTGTGTATTGGGCAAGGTCCAAATCTTCGGGCATTTATTTACCAGACCAAATTCTGCTAATTAAACTAGAACATCCCCTCACCAGCTCTTCGCCGCTAGCTAGCTCAGCCGGTATACCATCGGTTCCGAAACTTTGGCGTTGTTGAAAATAACCGCAACATAAATACACGGACTTTCTCTTCCCCGTCAAAGTAATTGAGAGATTGACTGGCAAGAGTGACCAGTCTAAAGTATTTAATTCTAATTGTTTATGTAAAACTAAGAATTGCCAATTTGATGGCGAGAATCGCTGTTAGACGCGACCATAAGGAGACACAAAATGAATGGAAACTGTCGCAATTACATTAAATTAAGTTGAAAATCTAAGCAAGTCTATTAATTAACGTTAAAGTATTCCGGCGATTCCAGGCTGATAAAAATGGACTCCGTTCCAGCTTTGTGGATCGTTGCCATCTTAAGCTCAAATTTGAACACAAGTTGAAAGTCCTTTTCAGGAGAAGCTTTTCAAAGGTTTTTATAGATACATATATGTGCGGGCACCGAGTAAGCGCTCTAACTGACTGTCACCGGATTAGGTAGAGGAACGACCTTAAACGTCCTTGGGAAGAAATAATACACATCTGGTGACTCTCTGACTAGTGACTACGCGTCTTGCTCCCTCCTCTATGTAAAATATATAATTTACCGAATTACTTTAGGTTATCAAAGTACGTTTCGCCAAAAACCCTATATTCTAGTTCAGATCGATGCTGAGCAGAGAAAATGATTCAACGTTTCTTCCATCCCCAGTGCGTTGAAAAAATGGCAGCAAGTGTAGTGGTGCAGTCCAAGTATGGTAGTGCCCTGTGAAAATATATGTAGTTATTTGAGTTATGCTCTTCCTATCCTTTCCTTGTGTTGTTGCAGAACGTCTCGCACAGACTAAATATTTATGTATGTATAGCACTTAAACTTAAATTTTTACAACAAAGATATCAATCCCTTATTAAGATATCACTTTACTTAATTACTTTGACGATAACGATTTAGAATTGCAAATTTGCATCTCATTCGTGAGATTTGCGAAAAAAAATCGTGAAAATCTCGACAGCTTAAATTTCAGCTGTCAAATGGAACATGAAAATACACGAATTTATGTGTAGTAAAATTACAAGTACACGATGTAATTTCACATAATTAATTAACGCTAAAATAGCACATGTGTAAAGCGGCAGCGCAAAAGCTCAAAGCAAATGAGTTAATGAACTACATACATACATTTAGATTAGGCCGTGCAAACCGTCAAACGAAGCAATAAACAATAACAACAAAATTAATGACAGCAATGACACTGAGAGCTCACTTCCACAGCGCAGTCAATGTCAAGGCGGCAATCAGGCTTTATTAGATGTCACTCCAAATCAATTCAATTTCCGAAAAAATCACACGATTAAATATGTAAATGCAGATTAGTGATGTGAACAAAGGAAAAAGGCCCAAAGATTGTATTGATAAGCGGAATGAAATGTAGGCGGCCCGCGGACAGACAAGTGGCAAATGACAAATGAATAAGTGAGCTGAAAAAATTCTCAAAGAGAAACCCAGTAGCAATAAGGAGCTATGCACAACAATAAGTTAAAGAACCATAAAAAAAACAGTACACAATGAAATGACAAGTGGCGCAATTCGTTGTCGTTTTTAACGCAACATTAACAACTACAATCGCTGGCAGTCTCTGCCCCACGCCTACAAATGTGCTGCATGCAAATCGTAGAATCGACAAGTGGCTTGGAGAAAATCACAGACAACAAAAGGAAGTCAGTAATCCAAGTAATAATTGATGACACGGCGGCTTAATAGACAAATGGAAAATGGTGGTAAGCAGGGGCGGTGTGAGGCAGCGTGAATATGTAAATAATATTTAGGTACATATATACAACAATAATTTAGCTACAAATTTGACTTGTGCGGCAAAGCACAACTGCTTACCCAAAAATTTAAAAAAAAGACTCAGAGTAAAAATCTCAGATTTTGATGACAATTTGTTGAATTTTTCTGGATCAAGCTTGGACGAAAGAAAAAATTTGCTCAAAAATATTACGAATATTAAAAAAAAATCAACACGTGGTCATTTGTTTGAGTCACTGTTTATAGATATAGATTAAAAATTTGTAAATTTAATTTCTTTTAGGGGAAATCTAAACACTTATATATCATCAAAAGTAAATAAAATTAAAAAAAACACTTTTTGCGTTTTAAAACAAACAAAAAAATTAAAAATAAAATAAAAAACATAAATTTAAAAAACATTGAAAAAAATTAAAAATAAATTTAAAATAGAAAAAAATTCGCTGACGGAGGATTCGAATTTCAGATCATTCGAATCGCACGTCAGAGCTTTGCACTGTCGGAACGACGCAAGTGAAATGACTTACCGTCTACTGCAATGATGCTACTAGTATTCTTACTCGCCATAGAAATATACATATGTAGTTAGTAGTAGTTCCTCAAAGAAAATGTACAAATAACCGTGACCTTTATTTAGCTCCTTCCTAATCAACTTCAAGTTAACTTACAGTTAGATACATTTCCTGCAGGGTACATATGTATGTATGTATGTAAATACAAAAATGTTCATTCATTCAGTCATCCAAAGTGGCAGCAGACGCTAATTTAGTCGTCAGACAGAAGTAAAACTGTCGAACTATGCATTCAAACATACAAATGGAGCAATCTGTCATCACACAGAGTGGCGGCGCAGTTCGCTATTTATGTATCTCCACATTGCATCGTTATGGCTTTCGATCCGCAAATTTACTATCTGCTCAACTAAATACTCGTACAATGCCCAACAATCGATGTGGTCAGGCCTTTGGCGCCCTTTCACTTTCCGCTCCACCTCACCTATGCATAGTTTTGGCAAACAACAACAACACGTTTTGTGAGCATTTGTAATGTGATATTGAAGTGAGTCTACAACTTTGTTGCTGTTGTAATTGCAATTCACAATTTTCTGCTGTTGCTTTCAAATTTGTCACAGGTTTACGAATACGTTCACATACAATAAAAACATGCATATTTATATACATACATACATTAGACTGCATCACCAAAAAAAAGTTGCGTATTTTCCGCCGGGATTACAAAATTTATTATACTTTAAAATTTCCACCAAAATATTTCAGAAAAACATTAAGACTTACGTGAGCTGGACCGATTGAAAAATACCTCCAAAAATTGTTTGTTTTTTATATATAAAAAAAGTTTCTTAAAGGATTTTTGGTAAAGTTTAAGTTTTACAAATCTACACAAAAATATTCAAAAAACTTTTCAACAGAATCATAATAATGAGAATTTTGATGCTGTTTTTTTAACTTTTTCAAAGATTTGTATAAGAAAGACTTGAATAACTGGACCAAAATTATACCGATATGGACTTGTGAGGTATCTGTCAAAAGGTATTTTCTCAATCTTTTTATTTCAGTAATCTATTCACGTGTAATTTTTTTTAATATCAGCACATCTTAATTCAACTTGGAATGCCGTTCGCCCATCCTACTTTTCTCTTTCGTGCTTTGCAAACAAATAAAAAAGGGTGAGAGAATTCCTTTTTAATGATACCCCATAAGTCTAAATCTGTAAAGTTTAGGCTGAGGTATTCAAGTTCTTTTTTTTTTCTAACCAGTCTTTGAAAAGTTCAAAAACAACATCAAAAATCTCATTATTGTGTTTCCGTTGAAGTTTTTTTTTTGATATTTTTATGGAAATTGTGTAAGCTTAAACTGTTTTGTTATTTAAGGTGATTTTTTGCAAAAAAATCTTAAAAAAAAACTGTTTTTAATCACAAAAAACTAAATTTCAAATTTTAAAATTAAAATAAATTTTTATTTTCAAATTGCCCCAGCTCACGTAAATCTTAATATTTTTCCGAAATATTTCGTCTTAAAAAATAATAGATTTTAGAATTCCGGTGGATAAATAGTCCCGTTTTTTTTTTTTTGTATGGGGAGTGATGCAGTCTAATATACATACATATGCTTTTTCTGTCGTCACTGTCGGCGCTGCTCATTGTTTAACACTGAAGGCATGTCTATCAAATCTGTTTTTAAATATATGTTGGGGACAACAACTGTAGGTACTATTCTGTCATGGCGTGGCTACCTAAAATTGCTACTGTCTCATCTAACAACTCGCATTCCCACCAAACAAAACCATCAATTGTCAGCGCTTTTTCCATGATTATTATATGCATGTATGTATGTATATGCAAAGGTACATATGTACATACATAACTAACTGCACGAATGCATACTTACAATAAATTTGTCACTGCCCACTGTCATTTGAATGTTGTTAATTTAAACTGTTGTCTAATTTGCATCTTTGCAAAATTTTAGCAAATGTTCACATTTTGCCATCAACTGTGCGTTCACTTGTCAGCAGCGTGTGTTTTTAATCGGCGGAGTTGTATAATTAGCTTACAAATGTATGTATGTATTTATAATGTCATTTGGGAACTGCCCATACATGAATCGCATGATTGTTTCCAATGTCCAATGGATGGCATCCCAAAACAGGGTAATAGTCGTTATTTCAGGCCAGAATGCTTCTGGTGTCAGATAAAGCTATAGCAGGTGAGCGATATGGTGTAAATCATCTCCGCTTTTCGAACAAAATTTTCCTGTATCGGAATCCATCTCAGCTTCGTAGCTATTAAGATTACTTCTTCAGTCGGGTCGAAATTAGATCACAGTATATCCTACGCCTGCGAAGGTCCGATTGCATCAGCGAAGATGGGAGGAGTTTATGTTTCCAACATTAAAATAGGTGGTTCTCCGGCATCGCTCTTCAGTGTGTTTAGCCACACCTCATTGCATTTAAATAAGGATCTTCCTCGCCAGGCGTGATGGGATTGTAATGGCTGTATGTATGAGATTGCGATCGTTGTTTGCAGCTATAGTGATCGTCAAGGCCATATCCGAAACTATGAAGAGCGAAGGCAGAGTGTAAATTTCATTTCGTAGTCGCACTTCGTTGGACTCGATGCGAGTGCGTCTGTTTCTTTCTTGATGGTCTTCGGGAAAGAAGACGACTCCACAACTTTTTTACCCATCGGAGTATGCACGCTGATGGTAACCAAATTGGTCCCGTGGGAGTGGAGTATACCTCTACAACACACCGAATTGTCGATGATCATTCTCATCAGTTTTGATTTGCGCAAATTAAAAATAGTGTTCCCACTACTAAAAACAAAGACAGCTGCCAATAGTGGGAATTCCTGGCGATCGATATTCCTAATTGTCTCACTAGTGAAGACTCTTGAGACCAAATTTCCGGTGTACGCTAATGCCAACTAAGCATCAGCATGGCTCCCGCAAACTGTTATACTCTAGAAGAATTAAACAGGGGGCCCCACAGAGCTCCAGTTGTCTTGGGAGACCCGCTTTAGTATAGCATAATTAAAATATGGGTACTGTAACAAGTCAATTTCGACGTACATCTTGAATTTGAAGGTGCCCTCCATGGCTCTAATCACCTCTTTGCTCGAATTTGTATTGAGATAAGATCTTCAATTTATTGTTTCCGCTAACTGAATATTCGAAAGAAAAAACTGGATGTAAATATTTATGTAGTATAATGTATTTTGGAACGAATTTCCGTCATCCCTTGTCTAATTTGGTTTGGAGACAAACGAACGAAAATTACACTGAAGATGACACAACGCCGAAACCGGTTTGTCTCCAAACCAAATTTGACAAGGGATGACGGAAATTCGTTCCAAAATACATTATACACCCACCCTGTCGGAAACAACAACAACCAAAAAGGTAAAATTTATGTAGTAATTCAAAAGCCGAAAAATGCATTTTTTAATATATCACTTGTTTTTGAAGGATGAATAAAAAAACATGCATTAAGACATTTTTCGCATGTCCACTTTTAGCTGTTCTCTCTTTGCAAGTCAATAGTTGATATCGACTTGCCTGAAAGAATTCAATTAACCTTTTCAAAGTAAATTAATTATGTCCAACAATTTATGCCCAGTTTTTTAAATTACCAAAACCTTATATCCAGTTCTTCAATTACCAAAATTTATACCCAGCTTTTAAAGCGAAGCACCAAAATCGAGTTTAAAAGCCACAGATAATGTGTGTTTATCCAGGTTTTATAAAACAAAAAATTATTTTAGGATTTTTAAATAGCTAAAATTTATGTTTAATTTTAAAATAAACAGAAATATCTATCCAGTTTCAAATTACCAAGAAATTAAAAAAAAATTTAATATAAAAAAATTTTCAAACATTTTATTGACTGTACATATGTATTTATGTACAATGGAAAATGCCAACGCCTAAAGTATTTATGCAGTAATCCTTTCGGTTGTCTTTTACTTAACTGCCAAAATGCGAAGGCTATCATAACCTTAATTTTATATTCCTCCCTTACAAGTGCACTCATAACATTGCTATTATTTATTTATATTGATATACAAATAGCTGTTCACACTGGGTGCAAGCAAGTATGAGAGTATAAGTATGCAGACAACTAAGCTTCTATGGCAGCCTAAGCTGGCATTCATTTACGCCGCTGTTTATTAAATGCTACTTATTTGCTACAAAATATTTATTTGCTGCTTCGCTATTTGGCAAACATTTTTGTGGTATTTGTGCGAGCATTCAGGGCTGGCTCTCACGCGTTATCCGGACCGACAAATGTTAATTGCGCCAAATTCCAGATGCCAAACAAAGGCAGGCTATCACACAATAAGATTTCTATTCATTAAAGAAAATCATTAATTCTATGCTTCTCTACATAGCTGTATGTAAATACATATGTACATATACTCGTATGTCATTGCTGAATAGTTGAAGCCTCTAAGCTTAGCAAATTGTTCTGAATCGGTTTTGATGAATATCGATACCTTAAATACCTAAAATTATCATTAGCGATTCACAAAAGTCGAAATTAATTAAAGAACTTAGGCTTCCTCAACTTCTTTTAAATTCGGTGCATGAAAAGTGCGGCCTTATCTACTGCATTACTTTTACCGATTCAACTTCATTCCAACTCCTTACCAAATCCGCTCCTGTAATTTATTAACGCATTTCTGAGCAAAATAATCACACCAACATAATTACAAGAGGATACGAGAAGCTTAACCACGAAAACCATCACGGTTGCCAACAACACCACCACCACCACCGCGACCACCAACACAACACCAGTAAACGAAAGCAGTTATAACTATGGGTCGTAGGTGTGGTTTGGCTGCCTACAGCCTTTAGGATCGTTGGCTGTTTATGTGGTTTGACGCTGTCGTTTGCTGTTCAAATGGTCGGCACTTGAATCCTCACAAATCTCGCAATGGCTTAAGGTCAGTAGTACATTGTCATAATCGTCGCATATGGTACTTATGCGTTAAATGATGGCAGTACTCCATATATGTGAGCATTATACCATACCAGAGTCTAAAGTACTTTTACAAGGCAATTTCGAAAAAAATATATCTGTCTGTGTTCGTATGGAAAAGTAGTTTATGTCGAAAGGCTGACAAAAACACGGTAAATAAATTAAAACAGAATAAAATGTGTGATATGCTCAATACAGAGATTATTCTTCATAGTTATCGATATCACTTTCGTAATTATCGTTGGCATCCTTATGAGAATCAATAAAATTTTTAATAATTCTATTGTACCGTCAGCTTATCTCACCTCACCGTTGAACGTTTTAAGCTTCGTGACATATGCACGTAACCACAGTACAGATGATGAACGCTTGTTTTAGGCTACCAACGACGTAAAGCTCGTGCTTCATGTCATAAATTGACTATTTGGCTAGCCGAAAGGTCTGCTGCCCGCAGAGATTCATTTGCTTTGAGGTTTGCCGGCCGCTCCAGCCTCAGTGCACTTTGCGGTTGGCGCTTCTACACGTATCTCCATACATAACACATAGTCATTACAAATATTTACATGCTTATTACCCACGGTTAAATGTACATTAGGGTGGCCCAAAAAAAAGTAAAGTCTGAATTTTTTTGCGCTCACCTCCTAGGATTGTTTTACATCAAAAAAAAATATTTGAAATCAAAAAATGTTTAGTGGCCGCTCAAAGCGCTCAAAGTTTTTTATGTATTTTATATAGGAAAAACAAACTTTTCGTAGAAATCGTACAGAATTCTTGAAAATCAATATTTTTCGATCGAAAAAGCCTGGTTCTCTTCAGGAGACTTCCAATAATAATACCAAACTGTTTATTTAACCATTCTTTAATACTAGATATTTTTTATTGGGCCCCTTATTGCGTTTTCTGTGTTTTTGGGGGACCTATGGAATATAGTTCCTATGAAGAAATGGCTAAATAAACAATTTGGTATTATTGGAAGTCTCCTGAAGAGAACACTGGTTCCGAACGAAAAATTTTCAAGAATTCAATACCTTTTCTACGAAAAGTTCTTTTTCCCATATACATAAAATACATAGAAAACTTTGAGCGCTTCGAGCGACTTCTGAATAGTTTTTGATTTGAAAATGAAAATAGGGGTAAATTCTTTTTCGGTATAGAACAATCTTAGGGGGGTGAGAGCATAAAAATTCTGACTTTACTTTGTCACATGCATTTTTGGGCCACCCTAATGTGCGTATGTCAGTGATTGGAGCCCGATTATTTTCAGTTAATACTTTTGCCGCGCAAATTCCAACGCCAACTGCTGAGTGCTGCTCGTGTGCCCTCTTCATGATTGACTTTTTTCCGAATTATTTCTTATTGTTGTGATTATTACCACCTCCCCTTTTAAATGCCTTCGCCATCCGTTCAGAGATTTCCTTATTTCTCTGCATTACTTAAGCTTTATTACTTGTCATTATTATTGTTATTATTTATTATTTCTATTTGTTTGTACTCCAACGACCACAGAGCGCTACTGTTCGTTACTTATACATTTGTTTACACCCATTTGTTGCTACTTATTCTCAGCCATTTGTTATTGTCTGTAGCTTTTTGTTTACACTCATACTTACAACCAGTCAAACATTTTATGTACGAATGTACATTAGGCTGCATCACCAAAAAAAAGTTGCGTTATATTTGATGACGTCCACCAAAATATTTCGGAAAAATATTCAGATTTACGTGAGCTGGACCGATTTTAAAATACCCCCAAAAATTTAGGTTTTTATTAATAAAAATAGTTTCTTCAAGAACTTACAAAAGAATCCCCTCAGATGACAAAACAGATTAAGCTTAAAAAATCTGCATACAAATATTTAAAAATCTTTTCAACGGAATCTTAATAATGAAATTTTTGATGCTGTTATTTAACCTTTTTCAAAGATTTATTTACGAAAACCTTGAATAACTGGGCCAATACTATTCTGATTGAGACTTATGGGATCCCACTATTTTTATTTCTGTGCAAAAAAAACAAGATCATGCACGCCCCAGTGCCGATTTTTTTTTTTGTATGGTGAGTGATTCAGTCTAATGTGCATATGTAAACAATTTGTAAATGTACATAATTGAATGACTGAGTGAGTTTGGCTTATATATAGGTAAATGGGTTATCGGGTGTTTCCAAATGACGTCGCCGCCTTTAAATTGTTATGTTAATTGTTACAAATGTACGAATGTACAATGCTACATTCATTTCAAAAATATTACATCAATGTTTGTATGTAAACACAAGTGTTCGCTTGCTTAAATGCGCATAAAAATGTAAATACAAATTCATAAATATTTGATAATGTGAATAGCTACACTTACATCACGTACATATGTACATAAATATGTATGTGCATATTTCGACTGGGCAATTTGATAATTTTCAGTGCGATAATAATGCTTTATTGTGGAAACCAAATGGTGATAATTTAAAGAGGCTAATATTGGTACGAAGTGGTGATCAGAGTTATCAGAAATAAATATTTAAACTGTATTACTTGCACGAAGTGATCGTTGTGATATAAAAGATAATAGAAGTTGTAAGTATTAAACCAGTTATAGCTGATTTTCGTCACAACTTTATCATCCACTTTTCTCTGACAAAAGTAACTGAGATTTTAATATTCATTTATCACAGGGATGTTTTGATCGCTAGCAATTCTTGAAACAATTTACATGCCAGTTTTTACGTTTAGGTTTCGAGGCGAATAGCAGGCTCATAGTTACCTCCAATTGTAGAGTACCAAACGATTTTTCACCAACTGATTTTTCAAATTCAAATTCTGCACTTTCCTCGCCATACACTCTATGAGATCCAACCGAAATGCAAAGCTATGTTAAGGCCCGCCTTTATCTCTCGGGGTGTGTTCACAAAGAAAGCCGAGCGGCGCTGAGCGAAGCAAGATGGAGCGAAGCGAAGCTGCTGGTGTTCACACTGAATGAAGCGAAGCGGAGCTTTTTGCATGTAATCAATCGGTTGTAGAGATACAAGAAAACTTACCTTCAATGAAAAGCGGCTAACGTATCTGTTCAATTTGTTTCAATTGATTTCTCGAAAAATAAATGTTCCTTTAATTATTTTAATTGTTTTATTCGAATCAGACTCATGAAGCTGAAAAGTCGAAAAGGACATTGAAAATCGACCAGTGGCAATTCAACTGTTCCAGTCAATAGAAATCGACCCGTGTGAAGGCAGCTTAAGGGGGCTGTACGGTTCTCTGAACGGCTTCGCTTGGATTCTGTGTGAACGTACGTTCCCTATGAAAGCGCTTTGAAGCTGAAAAGAAAGCAAAGCTATTTTTGATTTCGAACTTTCTAGTCGATTTTTCAGCGCCATGCCGCTGCTGTGAACAAATTATTTAAATAATCTATAGAAAACTCATTTTCCGACTTTTGTTTGACTTCAATTAGGACGTCTGTCATCTCAGCAATGTTGCCATGTTCACAGTTTTAACTGTTAATCTCATTTTTTGAGACAAACTTAGAGTGTTTTAATTATCTCTTAGTACAATTTACAGCTTTGATAAAAATTCAGAATTGTAATACAATAAAATATCTGTTTAGGTTTTTTTTTTTGAAAGAAAATTTTTAAGTGAGAAGGAAACGATGGAGCTGCGGATTTTACTCTTTTGAATAAAAACGGGTCAGCTGCATTCCAATCATACGGTTAAAAAACCTTTACATTCCGGAAATCCCTTCGTTTCTGAAGGTTACAGATTTTTTGCTGAAAATGCAGTTTATCTTGGGAATTTAGTTTTTTTTTTTTAATTCTGGCAACACTGCATATAAGCTAAAGAATTAATTTGCTGAAATTTCAGAAGGTTTTTTTCTCTCTCTCTTTCCTGAGACGTTTGACAGCCATCCATGACAATAATTTTATCGATAGGTGATCGGCAAGTTTCATGTCCTAATTTTAACTTTCCGTTCCGTGTTGTAATCTGCCTTTTCAAATAGGCATAAACTGCATTTAAGACTTGGTGGAAATTAACTGCAGCAAACAAACTAAAGTCCGCGGACTCATTAAATTCATGCCCACGGTGGATACTGATGATATTTGTCCAATGAAGAGATGGGTGTAATAACGCATAAGGCCTTACATAAATGAAATAAGACAAGATGCATCCCCCCGAACTTTGATTGAACTCCTTAGCAAATCTTAAATACGTAAATCCAATAAATTCTCAGAAAAATCTGCATATTTATATAACTTATCTATTTAGAGCTATGATTTCTTGCCGGCATCTTTCTAAGTGATGATCAAAATGCAACAAATACCAAGATTTGATAGTAATTATTGTATGTTCACATCACGTGTACATATTTTTCCCCCTCACAAGCTTGTGCCTTACACACATTTACGCTTGCAGTGAAACATTCCCCTAAGGTGCAATTGATTCTTTGCTCAATAATGAATAATGAATTAACACCGATTTTCCGTTAGTACGCCCACGGGAATAGGCCAATTAAACACACGCAACACACAAGTTAATAGCCATGCTGGGAATTGTCGAAAACAAATTGCTTTCATTTCTGTAGCTAGGCAGGAACTTTACAAAATAATAATTCAATGTGAAAAACAATTAATGATTCCAGGCAGACACATACATGTGTGCATATGAATATGGGTACTAATACTTATACAGATGTGCATGAATACCAAAATAATTATTTAAATAAAAGCTACACTTGGCATTTAGTATAGCCAGCAAAGAAATTGTTCTCCTTAATAAATCTTTCCGGCCGCAAACCGAAGCTAAAATTTCACACGACAAATGCATTGCCACATACACACAGCTCGTAATAGCGGCCAGTGCGTATGCGTACTCTTAGCGGCAGCGCCAAGTTGGAGTTGGAGTTGGAGTTAGAGTTGTTAGGCGCGTAATGTTGCAGATAATCGACCAACATGTGGCATCATTAATCTACCCGTAGGCACCACAGCTGGCGGCATTGCGCGCTCACCCCCGGCCCCCCCCCCCCCCCCCCTTTATTTTACCCACATATAAATGGCTCTCGTCGCAAATGTTACCAGCCACTTCAAATGACGCAGGCGGTAGTTGGCAATGAGCTGGCAAAACAATTGTAGCAACAGACATATTCGTATCTATGTATGTATGTATGTATGTATTAATGATACAATTCTCGGCTGACAGTTGTTAGCGGTTAGAAGATGCGTCTTTCCGGGCAAGAAATATGAAATATGAACTCGCATTAATCACAGCTAAACTTCCCGTATGCTTCTAGGTAGGTGCAAGAAAACGAGGGAGATTTCGCGCAGTACTTAAACACTAGAAATAAGAATGAATTATACAGAGGAAAAATGTCGGAAAGAGACAAGAATATTTATATAGAATTTGAAAAATGTTGAAGCAGTTATTTTTACTTTCAAGGCAGGTATATCTATGGACAATCAAAGCGCATCTTTACTCATTAACGAGATTTTTCATTCTGACTACATTACGCGTAACTAAAGGCAGCGAAAATATTGAAATCGTTATTCTACATTCACCTTGAATTCTGGACAATACGTGAATTGAGCAACCGGGAAAGATAAAAAAAAATCTATTACCCCTTTACATTTATTAGCCATGATTAATTGTATCATCTGGGACAAGAGACAAATACACAATTTTTTTTTTTTTTTGAGTTGCTGATCAAAACTTTATCAATTTCGTTTTACGTTCTTTGATTAGAGGATGGATTTTTAAGCATTTTTCCATGCTGATATCTGGTACTACTAACTAAGTAATATGGCACAACTGGGATCAACTAAACAAAAAAATTTGGATGATTTTTTTGCATAAATCAATTTATAGGACTTACATACATTGAATTCATAGAAAAATTTTTTCTTCATTATTATATACATTAATTAAAAAATTACTGTTATACCTGTTTTTGTAATAATTGCGTTAAATCTGTACGATCCACAAGCAGTTAAATTCGCCTCTCTGAGTTTAGAGTTAGCCCACTTTAGATGTATGTAGGTGTGCGATATGTTCAGCGCTGCAGTGAAGTCCATGAAACTATCCAATATCTCGTTGTCAGGAAGGCTGAAATTTCCGACTGTTGGAAGAAATATATTTGACTTTGATGCGGATTTTGGAAACTTTTTCACTGATTGGTATTTCTCTAACTAAACCATTAATTGGATATAGTTGAATTTTCTATCGAGGGTTTGGATATTCCATGTGCATATCCGCCGTCACACACGGTTTGGTTACCGCATCTCGCGCATGGGTTTTCCACTTACCCATAGTAGCCGATAAATAAGTGTATTTCAGAACTGTGAAGCAGTGATGGAAAATGTTAATCTGTCTAATAATTAAAAATGTACGATTAAAAACTTAATATCGAAATTATTAAAATTTTTAATCGTAATCATCGATATTTTGATTACGTATTTACACATATAAAATCCAGTTATAATGTGTTTTTTGTTTTTAAATTTGGATCGGAATTAATATGTTAAAAATTTCTAAAACGACTTGTTCACGGTCCTGTTGGAAAGAAAATTTAAGTCGTGAAACTGTACTCTCTTTTGACTAAACGAGCAACAGATATAAGGCGAGCATAGCGCAGTGGGTAGACCATTGGCTTTGTAGCTGGGGTCGCTGTGTCGAGTCCCAGCAACCGCGATAACGAGATGTTGTGTTCTCCAAAAAAGCAGCTATAACTTCTACCTTATTAAGTTGTTGTTTTTCCACAACCTTTTTAATTAAAAAAAAAACGGCCACAAGCGCAATAAAATTGTTGAATATAATTTTTAAAACCCATAGACATCAAACAAAACCAAATAACTTAATGGTCTTATTAAGAAAAAAATATAATAATAAAAAAATCGAAGAAATAAGTTCAAAATATGTCATATAAATAATCACAATTTTGGCTAAAGAGCTGTTTGCAGCTCCCAAGAAAAAACTCAAGAAATATTTTTTTATTACTTCTGTTGCTTTAAAAGAACATTTTCTTGCAGAAATAAATATACGAGCATTTTTTCTTGAGAGCTGCAACCTGGGGCCTAGTTTATAAAGCGGCAGTGACAATTTTGTCACGACAGGCATTTCCCTTATTGTCAATGACAATTCGATAGTTTAGTGGGCGTTTTGTTTCATAAAAACTTTTGTCAAGCCGCTTTCAGTTCCATGAAAAAATCCATTAAGAAGTGACAAAATTGTCGTTGACAAAATTGTTGCCAATCATATGAAATTTATATCAAATCATTTAGAATAATTGCATTTATTTTAGTTTTTACAAATATCAGACAATTGTCGACAATATTCCAGTATTGTCACTGCCTCTTTCCAAAAATGGTCACAGTTGCCTACGGAAACAGGAAAAAAGTCGCCGAAAACTCTGGCTCTGAAATTTTTCGGAATAATCGACAATTGTCGCACCTGTCGCTTTTATGAAGTAGGCCCCTGATTTAAGAAATTTAGATAGAACAAAATTTATTTTCCATTTCGGTGCGTCGATTTCATATGAATTTTTAATTTTTCTTGAGAGCTACAAACAACCCTTAAAAGTGAAAATTTGAGTTTCACTATTACTTGTTACTACCCTGCAGGGAAAAAATATCAACTGATTAAAGTAACCAACTTTTTTGCGGGATTTCGACTAATAACTAACTGTCAATTAGCTATGACAAAACTAACTTTAAGTGAGTTGTAAAGTCGCGCAGGAGTCATGCAGCCATTATCAGGAGTTCGTTTTCTTTACAAGTTTCTATTGAAATATCCTCAAACAAAAATTACTTTCAATACGCTTTTTTCTGTACTTCACAGATTATTTTTCGTATTCAGGACAAATAAAAGAAAGGTCGAAATTTTACATTATCATTTTGATGTTATATCTGATCGAATTCAAATATGTTAAATAAAATAAGTAAACAATTGCCTATTTAAATTTATGCCTTAGATACTATAAATTTTTATTTTTCCCCTAGCTTTTTCGGTAAGCATCTTATGCACATGTATGTATGTATGTAGCTTAAAGTCGCAAACAAATTACTTACATATACATGTGTACATACATATATTCAAGTGCGAGTAGGTACTACATCAGCAAGTCGCAACAAATAATAGTGTTTAATTTATAGTAGCTACTTGACAGCGCGTGTATTATGTAGCAGTCGAAATGTCAGTAGCACTCAACTTTGAATTGCCAGCAATTTGTTATTAGAAGACGACTTAATATGCATGTTAATGCCGTCGCCCACCAGCGATCGTGAAGGCGTGGAGGGTGGAGGAAGAAGGCGCCAACCATTACTTGCGAGAACATTTAAATTTTGCGCGGCAATAAAGAAGAGTCAAGAAAAACTTGAGGCGGTAGTTTACTTAACTAGCTAATAGGGGGAAAAAAATGTAAGCTCGATTTATGTAATCTCAGTTTTGACTGAACTTAGTTGAAAATGGAAATTGATAGTGCCGATCTGATGATGGCCAGCTTGCGGTGCGCTGAGGTGTGCTAAGCTCAACAGCTGTCAACATTGAAGATATGTATGTATGTATGTGTGCCCATCATGCCCATTTATAACGCGGAAATCGCCGCTTAAAAATAAACAATGGATAACTAAAATAAACTAAAGCGTAATTTATATGGGCACGAGCGATTTAGCTCGAGCTATTGCTTTGTGGCCGCCGCTGCTGCTTCTCAACCATAACTTTGCTAGCATTGCCCTTGTCAACAAACAGATTACCCAATAGCCAAGAATATTAGCTGTGTGTTGTATGTACATAGTAAACTAAGAATACAATGGAAACGTATTACGTATAAATAAAGAGCTGAGAATACAATGGCGCGGGTAAAAACAAAACAAAAAAAAATCAATTACATAAAAATATAAATAAATATGTATACATACATATAAATAAAAAACTAAAAACAATTGCTTGAAAAATGCTACATCTACATATATCAGGTAAAACAGACGGCTTGTGAAGAAAATTTTATTTTGAAAATGATAGCAAGACGAGTTGGCGAGCATATCACTCTACGCTCTCAGTAGCACATCTCGAATTTCAATTTCAGTAGCCGGAGCTGGCGTCAAACGGTACTTACAGAGAATTAGTAGTAGCTAGAATTTGTATGTTAATTTCAAAGCACGACAGACGCGTTTTATTATTATTATTTAATGTCGGTGACGAACTGTGTCTGAGCATCTCAACAGAATTGAATGCTTGAAGAAATTACACACAAATGTACATAAGTACTCGTTCATACGAACATACATAAGTACTTAAGTATTAAATCACCTAAGCGCTAGACACCGCGGCCCGGGCTTTTTAAAGGCCCTGAAATTTCAGAACCATAACTTGTTATTAATTTTTCAAAATGTAATTGCACCTTTGTTATAGGCTTTTATTATAAATATATTCCGATACGTGTTAATTGTTTCTGGCTCTATACATTTGAGAAAATGCACACATACATTTGAATTAATACAATTTATATATAGGGCCCCGAGTACAGTTTTCTCTCGACGGCCCTTGTTGGACACTCAACGGGCTGATCGATTCCAGTCGGAAAATTCGTTCGGGTAGCCGTCAGCCCGTTACCCGCTATCCGCTATCCGCTGCAGTTATGTTTACTGTCAGTGGTGGCCGTTAAAGCTGTGCTTGCTTGTTTGCTGTTCGAACAAAGTTCATGATTGTATATTTGATTTTTGAACCGTCTGAGAGTTATAGCATAGAAATATGTAAAAAAAAAAATTCGTGCAAATTATTGGACTTATTTTCATATTTTAAATCGCCCTTCATAACTTTTAATAAAAAAATATGCATAAAAATTCGGCGACATTAAATTATGATTTTGAGTAAATGCAAAGCTTATTTTCTAAACCGAAAGAAAACCTGGGCCTAAGCGTAAAAACTGTCAAAGAGGTGATCATCACACGGCAGTCGGGGCGTATGAGTGACCGCCTTCATTGTTGACTTTGCAACGAAAATTGCGCATCTAGTCAATTAATGTTGATATGAAAATAGCAGCTGTTTGTTGCTAAATTGGGTAGCCGACGATGCTCATATTTATACGCACCAAAAGCATATCAGGATGTACATTAAAGTGGTCCAAAAATGTATGTAAAAAAAATAAGGTCGCATTTTTAATGCCGCCAGCCCCTAGGATTGTTCTATACCAAAAAAAAAAATACCCCTATTTTTTTATTTTGAAATAAAAAAAAAATTAGGGAGTGCTCAAAGCGCTCAAAGTTTTCAATGTATTTTATATGGGGAAAAAACAACGTTTCGTAGAAATAGTGTAGAATTCTGGAAAATCAATATTTTTCGATGGGAAAACTTAGTTTATCTTCAGGAGATTCCCGGTAATAATACCCAATTGCTCCTTTAACAATATCTTCATGGTAACTATATCTTATAGGTCCTAGAGAATGCAATGGGGGGACCAATAAAAAATCTATAATCATAAAAAATGATTAAATAAACAATTGGATATTAATATTTTAAGTCTCCTGAAGAGAACCACAGTTTTACGATTGAAAAATATTGATTTTCAAGAGTTTTATACGATTTTTAGGTAAATTTGTTTTTTCCCCCATACAAAATACATGGAAAACTTTGAGCGCTGTGAGCACTCCCTAAATATTTTTTTATTTCAAAATAAAAAAATAGGGGTATATTTATTTTCGGTTCAGAACAATTCTAAGGGGTGGCGGCATTAAAATTCCGACTTTATTATTATGGACCACTCTAATGTACATATAAACATACTCAAAATCACATCGAACATGCTACATACACACTTTGTTGTATGCTATGTATGCTTGAAACGCCTTAAGCAAAATTCACATGCTCGTAAGTAAGTAAACATATATGTATATGTATGTATGTACGTATGTATGCAGCTATGCATTCGCGATCAATTTAAACCATTTGATGCTAATCATAATTTTTTTTTTTTTGCATAAAATAACTTCGCACTGCATACAATGATTGAGCTTGCCGTCATTGCCGTCCATCACAGCACAACAATCACTTGGCTAGCAACAGGCTTTCCATTTTAAATCGTGTTGCTATAAATACATACAGAAATAATATAATCCATTAAATGCATATTATGTACACAGTGCTTCCATACTTACAAACAAACACCATAGAAACAAGCGTTAGCTCATTCAATAAATTACCGCAATTGAGATGAAGTAGGAAATGAGTTTGCAACAACAAAGCATAGCAAAGATGCTGCTTGGCATCCAGCGTTAAAGTCTCGAAATAGAAGAAGAAGAAGGCGAGCGAAAAAAGTTACTGTAATTGTATACTACTACACGCGTACAAAATTAGATTTTTATGCTTGGTTATAAAAGAATAACCGTTGCAGACGCAATTCTCTCAAATTTCAAAAAAAAAAAACACACACACACACAACCGCACATAGTAAATAAATTTGCAGCAGCAAAATTAATGGCGGCCAGTAAGCGTCAAACTTTATAACGTAAAAATTTAAGAATTAAATACATATGTGTGTATGTGTGAACTAATTGTTAAAATGTATCGACTTGAGGAGTGCATTACTTCGTATTTTAAATCTAAATAAATACGTAATCAAAATGCTTTAGAACGTCACACTAGAACTATAGACGATCTAGTAAGCCCGGATTTCATAAAAATTCGTACATAATAGCATTGGAAAATTAAGTAAATTTATATTAAAGTTGATAGATAGCCCATATTGCTTAATAACATCGGCACCAGACCCACCTACCGACATATACTTCGACCCACTGAATCCGAATCTGAGGTCTGTTTGACTCGTATGCCTCCTAAGTTTCGAGTAAATTACGAAAAACCGAAAAATGGCGAGAAATTCGCAATTTTCGCAATTATCTTGAAATTTAGAAGGTGTTCGAATCAAACAGGTCTCAGATTCGGATTCAGCTGGTCGAAATACATGTCAGTAGGTGGGTCTGGTTAAGAGCACACACCACTTTTTTTTTAGTGCGCCGAGGTAGTAGATTGGCGCTTGCCCAATATGTTAGCGTTTGAACGAGCTTCCACTCCGATTTGAGCCGGGGGACCTACAGTTTGACGGCGATAGTATTTTTATGAGAAGTTGCTTTAATGGCAGAAGTATACTCGGAGGTTTGCCAATGTCTGCCGAGGGGCGACCGCTGTTAAGAAAAAACCTTTGTTCTATGTTTTATTACGATGTTGCTTTGACCAGGGGAAGAATTCCATCGATTATCTAAGCTTCGAGATTTCCCACACCAAAGCGAAAAAACGAGTCCTAACACTGGCGTTAGTGTATTGATGTTCTTATTCCTCGAATAACAAAAACCTCTAGGCCTTGTTGAAGCACTTTCCTAGTATTTAATTATTGTAGTCTATCAAACTGTATTAATTAAATCTTTAAAACATTACTGAAAATTATTAAATATGTATGTATGTACATGGTTGCATGGTTGCAGCAATTAGTGCTGCCATTGAAAACTCCACTAAATTTTCCTTTTGGTGATTTTTCGAATACAGTTTCACCAAAATTGTTGACTGACATTTTAAATGCAAAGCATGCCGCCTGCAATTATCCAATCGTTGGCCCCTCCATTCGCTTGCCTTTGTTTATTAGCAAAACACACAGCGCAATGTACCAATGCGTTAATCACAAAATTAACATTGCCACACCGCCCAACAGCACGTCGAAGCTGCTTGCCACATAGCATGCCACTTTGTGTGGCATTGTCAACATTTGCAAAAGGACGACAGTGGCGCTGCAGCTGCAACCTGTCGGCATCGACCAAATACAAAAGCGCTCCCATTTCACTGAAGTCAACATTAAAAAATTTGTTGCAGGAGTTGACGGAGAGCAACGGCACAGCCGCTTTGGCTGCAAAAGCGCCACAAACTGCTGCAAAAAAACCAAAACTGAAAGCAGACACAATAAACTATTTGCTGGTCGCTGCCTGCCATTTGCTCGCCGTTTATTCACTAGCCTAATTTCCGCTTTGGTGCCGCGCGCGCGCGGTTGGGGTTGGCAACCAGCTGGTAAACTAATTTAAACTTTTGTGTGCGATGCAGTTAACCGAGAGTGTTTGGTTGCGCGTTTGCTATCTGCTAGCAAGATCCTACATTTTGTAGCTACAGCAAAGTGTCATTTCGAAGTTGTGCCACCATTTTTATTTTTTGCTTCGTTCCCTTCGCTTTTGTTTATCACCTTACCTTCTACTTTTCATCTGCCGTTCCATCTAAGTACATACGTACACAAAGACTCTTGAGAAACGCCTTCATTGCATTTCATTTACATTTCTTTGCATGTCCTGTTACGCCCACGCCCACACTGCCACAACAACAAACATCCTGGAACGCCAATACCTACCCATACAAAAGCTGCGCATTTCTACCAAATAGTGCCTGCGGTTAGCGTCGGCGGTCCGGCTTTGGTGCGGCTGACGCGCGATCTCTCTTCTGCCAAGATGATGTTGGAGCAGCCGGCGGCAAAGGAATTCACTTCGACGGCGGAGCCTCAACCGGCCACACTCGACCAGCCACAAGGTGAGCAGGCAATGCGATGCCGGCAGCAACTATAATTACATATCAGAAAGCGCCACCAACACCTGGCGACTGCCGAAGTCGGTGAGCGGCCGGCGCTACTTAGAGCCACTTGAGCGTGTCAACTGGCGCTTTGGAGGCGTTCAGTGGCGGCAGCTCTTTGGTTGTTGGCTGCTGTTGCGGTGTCGCTTATCTGAACTAACATTTCGCAAATTTCTTACTTCACTTTTTTCTATTTTCTTATTTCGTTTTTTATTTTTCAATTTTTTCCGTGCCTACCGGTTTGTTTGTTTACGCCTCTTCCGCTGCTGTTCGTCGTTCGTCCGTCATTCGTGGTCGTCTTTGTTCTGCATCTGCATTCGTTCATTCGCCGCATATCGGTCGTAGGTCAGTGTTTGCTGGACGGTGTTCTCGTGATGGAGACTAAGGCAACCTGCGAGAAGCAAGTGGGATGTCGTGCCATACAGAAGACAGGATACTGTTGTCCTGATTACAAGTGCGGTAAGTAATAGCAGATTGTTTAGTATTTCGTTTTGCCCGACAGAAGGATGTACTTTGCAAGATTCAGGGTCGTACATATTTCGAGGCTTTAAGTAACGGTTTTAAAGATATTCTCTTACTTATGAAAGTGTGATTATACCAAAGAGATATCTTTGCAAAGGACTTTGGACATTTTCAAATAAATCTTGACATTTTCCAAAAATGGCTAGGTTTTGATTCCTTTTCAGCATCGATCGAAACTGAGACTATTTAATTTTGATTTGTGTGGAAACCAAAAAATAGACTCATCATTTTTTATGCCAAGTTTTAGTGGAAGCTCTCAAGAAAGCGGTAAAAAAAAATTGCCATTAATTCGTGTGTGTGTCCAAGGATTTTTGACAACTGATACTTCACCAGCCTGTTGCCTCGCTCTTTCCTCAAGAAATAATGGAACGGGCATATATTTCTATTGCAAGCCTTGTGCTCTTTTTTCACCAAAAACTTTAGAAACCCGTAGTAGAAAGAGTAGCAAATTTCTTAAGACCTGTGTAGTGCCTAAAGAAAATTTTGACACAAGAAAATTTCTTAGCCACATCTTGTACGTAATTTTATATGGAGCTTTTGCTTTTCTTGAGAGCGGCATACTGACCTTTAGCTGTCACAGACATTTCCCTGCAGGAAAATCTACTCTTTACTATCGTACTAATCGGGCTCTAACGAAAATTGATTCGAAACTTTTTCTGATTTCCATTAGTTTGCTATTTATACATATAGACACACATATGTATGTAACCAAGAGCAAAGAACGATTTCAGTACAACCAAACAGCTGTTAACTCGTTGAGTCGATTGCCTGTAAGGAGGCATTTGGGCCTGAGAACTAAAGTAGTTCACAACTGATGACTGGAATTTTTTTTTCTGCTGGCATATTTTATATTTTAATGTATGCAAATACGTAGGAATAAGTACATATATATAGTAGTGTATCTACATTAGTATATGCAAATGTGCGAGCTAAGTGCAATTTTGTTGATTTTTCCCACCTTTCCTACTTTTACACATACAAACAAACATCATGCATATACACATACATACATATGTATGTACATTCACAACTCATACTTTATCTGTATTTTAATATTGCTGAGGCCACTTTTTATTTATGTACTTATTTTTGCTTTGTTCTTCTTTTTTTTCGTTCATTTTCATTCATGCATTCACAGATTGTCAGAAGGATGGCAAAACTTATTTGAATGGCGATAAGTTGGTAGACCCGGAGACACCCTGTACGGTGTGCTATTGTCAAGGTTAGTGTGAATCAAAAGCGTTGTGTAGAAAAATAAAAATAAAATGAATGTAAGTGCAGAGTACATAAGTTACGAATCTGATTTCGAGATAAAATAAATTGTGTTGTTGCAATGCTATAATGTTCATATACACTTATGGCCACGCAAGCCTTACTACTACTTAAAAAAAAAATTAATAAAAAAATATTATTTTTTTTTTTAATAGAGTTTACACTGACAAAATATATGTATGTATATATGTATAAAAATAAGTTCAAGTTTCAAATTTTTTAATCAAAATTTTTAGAAAATTTTCGGGTATGCAATTTAATTTTAGTATAACAAAGTGCAAGCTTGAAGAAACTCAAAATTCTGTTTGATTTTTGAAAATTTTTATCCATTCGATGTTGAGCTTTTTCCCCATATAAAAAGCATGCGTTACCACACAAAACCATTGGCTAAAAAATTTCAAAAATCACTGATAATTTTGATGCTCTTCAAACTTGCATATTATTATACTAAAATTAAATTAATAATCTGCTTAACCGAGATTTTCCTAAAAAGTTTGAGATTTTGATGAAAATTTAATGAATTTCTCTAAATTTTGTACAAAGTTTTAAACTTTAATTCATGTGTATGTATTTTGTTTTAGTGTGAACTATATTTAAAAAGCACAAAATTTTTTTGAATTATTTACAGAGTTAAAATTACAAATTTTGAAATTTTTAAGAATGTTAGATGCATTTTTCTAAATTATGTACAAAGTTTGAAGCTTTTATTTACATATATAGTTTTTGCTACAGTTGAAACTATATTTAAAAAATAAATAATATTTTTTTTATTAGTTTATAAAATTCTCATTTTTTTTTAAGTGTTGGTAAAGTTTGCGGACCACAAGTGTACGTAGTATGCACGTATGTAGTTATGTATGTATGAAATTTTATTTGTTTTTTAATTCTGCTGCCACAGGTGGTGAAATACTCTGCAGTTCGGTTACCTGTTTCTATCGCGACGACTGCAAGCCAAAATATGTACAAGGACGCTGTTGTCCGGAATATGACAATTGTCCAGGTGAGTAGAGGACTTAACTTTTTTAATGTTATGAAACAAAGAATTTATAATAAAAAAATTTAGCAGAAAAATATTTTAAATGGAAATCCGAGTCTAATCATATTGCGGAAATCACATTTTCATCAGTTTAATTAAAAAAATAAATATGTGAATGAATCGGAATTTCTAGGCAGAAAGTTAAGTGCCTTTTTTACGAGACAAAAATCGTCAAATAGTTAAGATAATTTTAAACCGAGAAGTTTTTTAATAACTCGCCCTGAACTACAATCTGTACTAGGTCACTCTTAAAATTCATTTATTTTATTTATTTTTAACCGACTTCCAAAAAAGGAAGAGGTTATCAGTTCGTCGGAATATTTTTATTTTTTTTTTTTTTGCATCGGAAAGGTAGTGTCTCAGAGGTGGTCCCATACTAATCTGGTTTAGATCCGATCATTGGATCATGAAATATATATTTTTTTAAGTCGGTTTGTTTTTTGCTAAAAATTACTTGTTTTATTTATTTATGTAGTAAAAATCAAAATTATACCCAAAAAATTCATCTTCTTCCACCAACAGTTTCCATTTTGGATCCCAGTCAAAATGTAAACAAATCACAACATTCGCCAACTCCAGCTGCAGAAATGAACGCCGCGACAGCGCAGCCGTCTTCACCCGTGCCACCTGTGGTCGCGAACAATCCGAAAATCACCATCAAAGAGATCACCAAACCGATTGAGATACGTATTACCGATGACAACAAAGCCATACCGATTCATCAAATGCTCAAGCCACAAGCTACGACTACAACCAGCACAACGACAACAACAACAACAACAACCACAACTGAGCAATCGCCGGTAACAACATCAACAGCAGCAGCAGCAGCAGCAGCAACAGTTGACAGTGGCAGCTCGACTTTGACGCCGCCGTCGCCGCCAACACCATCAACAACAACAACAACAACGGCAAGTACAAGCGCTTTATCGCCAACTACACCAACAACAAGAGCTGATTTGGAGCAAATACACAGTGGTGAAAATACATCCATCCCCACCACGGCAAGTTCAAGTGGAAACACAGGCAATAAGAAAGCTACCAGCGTAGACAACAACCCGCCAACGGTACTTCCAGTCCCTGGGGGCATTAATAACGGTGAGAGCTTAAAGCTCAGCGCTTCAGTCGCTTACCCAAGCACAGAGCGCAACACAGTGACAGTTATTATACCAGCACAAAGTGTGGCGAGCGCAGAAAATAGTAGCAACGATAGTGGTGAAATATCCGCGGAGGTGGCGCCACTTGCAGAGGATGGCGGCGCGATACCCGCGTTTGGCGCGCAGCAACTGCAACACGACGCATCGTCAAATGATCCAACGAAAGTGAATATCAAGCGCGAAAATTTGGCCACAACGGAACGGGTAACGGCAGCGTCGACTGCTGGTGAAGAATTCGGTTCACCCGAGCTGATAGATGGCAATGGCAGTGGACAAAGCGGCGGCCTGCAAATTCAAGGTACATTCGATTTGGAACCCGAAACATCGGGCAGTGATAACATTTATCACATCATTCTAACCACATCTGGGCCAAGAGTGAATGAATATACAGATCCCTTTGCTGGATTCAAGACAACTGAAGGTAAGTCCTGGGGGATACTATCATCTGCGATTTTAAATAAATAAATAAATAAAAAAGGCATAAGCTGTTTGAGAAGTTCATTCGAGGTATTCAGTAATTACTCAAGCATCATATGCTGCATACTTCCAAGCGCATTATCTGCTCCATGCCAGCAGCTACATATTTCACTAACTTCTTTCCCCGTTTTCTTATTCCCACAGATGCTCCGCACGGCTCAACCGTGGACATACAAGCCGCAGCTTCCAATCAACAACACACCGTTGTAGTGCCACCACCACAACTTTCAAACACAACCGACTCTCCTTTCGATTCCGATAGTACAACGCGACAAGCAACGACTTCCCCAACCGCTACCAGCTCGAGTCCTGCCTCCGCCTACCCAGCTTCAAGCACAGACGCGCCCGAGTTGTCTTCTACCTCTACAGAGCCGGTCAAACCGCTACACTCCACCGAAAGCGGCCATCATATGGAAGAAGAAGAGGCGGCTATACCAATAGAAGCTAATCCTGCGTATCCTTCGCTGCCCGAAGATGACTTTAGTTTGCGCGATGTCACTTTTCCGCTAAATGAAGCCGATGATGCTGTCGAGACAGATGTTAAGGATGAACAGCGTAGCATTGGTGGCGGCGCCTTTGAGGTAGTAAAGGTGCGGAAGCCAGCGGAGGAAGGTAGCGGCAGTGGCTTTGAACTAATTGAAGGCTCTTCGACTACGGAATACGAGGGCTTAAGCAGCGACAGTACCAACGAGAGCGTATCGAAGCTGCCAACAAAAGTGGCACTGCTAATGAATTCTGCTGAAGACTTGTCTAGTGAAACCGCCATCTCGAACAGCAGCGACTTTCAATTAGATCGCTTCTCGCGCCTCGCCAGCAACGATACAAAAGAATCGGCAGAAACAGAGGAGTTGGGTAGTGGAGAGTCGGCAGAAGCCGTCGAACAGAAGCTGGAGAAACGACGCGAGCCGACTACACCACGACCAAAACCACGCGCCGCCGCCGAGGTGGACATCGATGAGCTGGGCGACGTTGCTTCCGGCGATGGAAATAGTGACCCGAAAGAAGACCCCAAGCTGGACGCGGAGAGCATAAAGGCAGATGAGGATGTAGAGGAAGGCATAGTTAAGCAGGAGACGGGCCAAAAGGAGGATGTGCTGACGGTGAATGCCAAACCGACGGAGGAGCGGACGGTCGAGGAGGTGCCAGCGGCGACTTTGGATAGAATCCAGCGATTGTTCCTGCAGCGCTTTATTTGAAATTAATTACATTTACTCAATAAAAAATTACACAACTCAGCTAGAGAATATTGATATGTATGAAGATGACGAGTAGAAACTGTAAATATGTTAAAGGTAAATAGGCTGGAGGGATTCGTACGAAAAGCAGGGAGTTAAAATTGTAAGCAAAGCAAAGTAAAGTTCAAAATTGTTTTCATTGCTGTTAGAGAGAAAACCTTTGGGGATAGAACATGATATTAGTCATCTCGTTTTCAATAAAAATTGGTATTCCACGGAACGTTGCATACTTTTTGGAGAGCATCATTGAAATTCCTACATTTTTGGTGAAACATAAAGCCATAAATCACTTTAAATAGCAATACGTATATGTAATTAATTTTAAAAATTTCATTGTAAAATGCTTTACGAGTATGTATGTATATTTTGATTAAAATTTAAGACTAGTTTTAATAAAGCTAAAATTATTTGTAAGTAGAACGATGCAGTTTTAGGTAATGAAATATATGTATTGACAAATACAACGAAAATGTAACGAGAAAAGCTGGGCTCCTAAAATGCAATAACTCAAATTACATGTATAGACATGCATACATACTGATATTTATCATTCGAAAAAAAAAACACAAATAGAATAAATGGTAATTGAAATAAATTATTTGCAATAATTTAAATTTAGTAAATATTTACATTTGCATAACAACATACTCACACACACACTAAAATTTTATTACAACGCAAAATTTTGAGAAAAAAAAACGCCATCAACACTTGGGTGATTCCTTTAAACTTGAAATGTTTACTAGGAAATTCGAAAATCGCAAAAAATTTTTTTTCAAAAGGATTCCGAGTGTTCGTTCAAAGTTTGAATACCTTCCATCTTTTCCAGGCTTTTTTCCAGTTTAAGGAAAAATCCATAATATCTACTTATGTGTTTTTTTAATAAAAATTGAATATCGAATTGATTTATTTTACTTGGTAACTAATATTATTGCCTTGGCCTAAACGAAAACCAATTCAAAGTGGTATTAGTTCCTGCAGTTAAGTTTAAAAAAATTGTATTTAATAAAAAAAAACTTGATTCTAATAAAATAAAATCAAAGAATTTTATTTTTGCTTTTAAAAATATTTAGTTCGGATTACGAAAATTCGTTTTACTGAAAACAAGACTAAGAATTGTAAATTGTATGCAAAACTCAATGCTTGAAAAATAAAGTTTTAATATCTGCAAATTTGCGAACCCAATATTTCGTATTTAAAGGAAAAAATATATTTTTTATTCAAGATTTTTATATACGGAAAATTTGTTTTTGTAGTAAAGAAAAATAAAATTAACTGATTTTTAAATGCTATCGAATATTTTCATTAATCATTATGCACTGTTCTCACTTAAACACAAATGGCGAAAAAACAGATGTTGTGTCCAGTGTGCCACAAGTTTACATAAATGTGTCGCAACCAGGTTTTAAGCACTAAAAAAAATGTTGTTAGTGTAAAGGTTAATATAATGTAATTATTAAGTAAAGTAAAGAATAGCAATATCAGCTGACAAAAATTGTAATGCAAGAAATATTATATACATATCTGGTATTATTCATTGATTTTCAGATGCTTGCGAACAAACATTTGTAAATTAGTGAATTTAATTTAATTTTATAAAAAACGAAAAATATGTAGAAATCGTAGTCTTTTTCTAATTTGAAAGCTTTTATTTTAGACTGAAAACTAAATATTAATTTTATTATGTTTTTAAAATAGTTTAAAATAAACGCCCATTAATTAGATTTAATATATTCAAATTAACAATTATTTCGAATGAAAATTGGTAACTTTAAAAGTAAGTAAAAAACTTTAGGAAGAAATTGTTTGCAAGAAAAAGTTCAACCGAAAAAAACCGATAAAAATGCATCCTTTTGAAGCTTGAAAAAATCACTATTTGAATTAAGTCACTTAAAGATTAATTGTGTATTTGTTACTCTTTAATTATTTCGGGTTAGTTATTCTTATTGTAGCAATTTATATAATACATATACAAATCTAGCTTTGAATGTAAAATTCAACAAAACTTTGTATTCATATTTAAGTTATAAAAGATAAGACAAACAAATATTTAATAAATATATTTACAGACACACACACACATATAGAAGTACATAAAATGTGTGCGAAAATGTGAAGAATATCTAAATATTTCTAAGTTTAATATAAATAAATGTACGAAATTTAATAAAAAGAAATATATTTTTGTTTTAATTCAATCAATGCGGCATCGACAGAAAAGTTTAGGCCTCCATTCTCTTGCAACCTGTTTATAAAAGAGCGGGCGGAGGGAAAGCGAATTGCATGTTAATTCCAAAACAGGATAGTGCGCCACCATTACCTTTGTTGAAGAATGTTGAATACCCTGAGGCTGAATGTCGGTTTAATACCAGCACTGAGCCCGGACTCACACATTGTCGAATCTTCACTGATGGCTTAAAAACTGACTCTGGGTCAGGATCTGAGGTCTTTATCGCATAAACTTCACTTTTCTTTTCGGGAGTATACATCGTTCTTTCAGGCTGAGGTATTTACGTGGTGGAAAACAGGTAGAGTGGAAGGAGTTTAAATTCACCTAAAATAATAGTGACACCTAAGCTAAATTATGTTGTTAAACATAATGAGTTTGCTTTACTCTGGGTGTCAGGTCACTCGGGAGCACCTGGTAATGAGAAATTTGACCATTTGACCAGAATTGGCTCGGACCAGGCATTCTTCGGTTCGCAACCAGTTATAGTACTCCCACCTTCGGACTTCGAAGCCACCATCAGAAACTGAGTGAATATTTCTTTGAACAATATCTAAGAGGCATGGAGGGACTGCAGGTGGGCAGGTGTTGCCTTCAATCTCAGAAGGACTATCTAGTTTTTCGCACTTATTGAGCAGACGGGACTGCAGACGTTTTGTTGGACTGAGCAAGTGGCCTACAGCATTTGAGGCTCATCGTTTAGCAATCGCTGCCCTATAATTTGGAGGAAAAGCTGCGCAGATATGTATGCAAATCAGACGGACGAAACTCTGCAGAATCTTTGAAGATTCAAGGAGGCCAAGCTGTTAAGGTAAGATTTCAAATTATTAGGATGAAATGCCAAAAAACTACTCTCGAGCAACCTTACCTTACTGCGGGCGCAAATGTTCCATTTCGATAAGCCTGTCGCCAATGAGAAGGAATGTCAGTCTAGGTTTGAGACTACATTTTGTATGGTAAATCGGCGGTGGCAGAAATAGGATTCAAGTATGTTCTCCAACCTTTTTACTGTCATCGAGTCTAACAAAACTTTGAGGAGCAAGCGGCCACAAACCCGAAGCTGGCATCCATGACATGAAACTTCCTGTCAGTGGTTGTCGACCTACTTAGGCACGGTGCACATTAGAGCGATGCGATACGCGCGATACGATATGAAAGCGACATCAACATGCTGAGTACGTGGGAATTGGTAGAAAGCGATGGAAACTGTGCAAACTTGCACGACAGCAATACTGCGGCGACATAATATCGCTTGAGTATCGGTGGAATGACACGGTTTGCTATCACACCGCATATGGTATCGCGTGTCGTAGTGATCGGTCGAATGTGCACTGCGCGCATGTCGATGCCGCTTTACCATCGTATCGCCTGTCATATCGCTCTAATGTGTAGCGTGCCTAATGCATGGTGAAATTGTACTAAATAGGTGTAGCAATAAGAGCGAGAAGAAAGATGTGACACTATCTTATTTGAAAAATTGCTGGAAAAAGTTCCATAAGATAGCCGAATGTCAAGAAAATTAAAAAAGTAACGCGAGAAAGCTGTTTTATTACTTCACCTGTTTATAATTTCACCATACGACCAAGGTGTATTAAATACATTTTGCATACGACTAATGGAAAGAATTGCACATTTGATTTCAAAAATAGGATAACCCATATTTTCATTAAAAGTCTGAGCAAAAAAAACTTTGTTTCTACTTGGCCGAGTATAAATTTGTAAGACTAAAGATTTGGCCCTTGTAAAACGCGGTTTCAAATCTATGTTCCAAACCTAATCTTTGAAATTTATTTATTTATTTTTTCACTCAATAAATAGATCAGCCGCTTGAAAATTTCAGACTTATTGGTTTATAGGAAATATGTTCTTCAAGCCATAACCCTCGAAATAAATGAACTTGAAATGCGTGCGATAACTCTGCAAATCGCTTAATTTTATGTATTTTTTTTTAAAGCGCCCAGCTTTTCATTCACTAACGCATTTTGCCATCATTTTCGCATACTCCTACATACATACATATGAACATATTTGCAGACATACATACATTACTATGTATGCATGTTTTTGCCTTAATATGTTGTAAGCAAGTGAATTGCACGTCGCGCGAAAAAAAAACAATAGCCCCTGCAGCGAACAAACAAGCCAGTGGCAACTACGAGTGAGTATTTAGGTACATATATTTGGTGCTCATCGTTGGTCTCTTCACCTCCAATTAAGTGCCATCACTGCAAGTGGTTTTCAGCCACTAGACATGCGAAAGCAAGGCAACCAACACCAACACCAACACCAACAGCAGCAATGGGAATCACTCTCGACGAGCGGCCAACAAACCAACATTCATTTAACTGCTGGTGTGTAATTGTGGATTCACTTCAAAAGCAGTCGAGTGGCCGGCCGCACTTACAATTACTTGTATAATACATATGTACGGGTACACACGAGTATATATTATTACCGCGACCTTACGTAATACAAATTTGGTTAAACTTGGTGCCGTCCGCGCTGTCCATTGAAGATGGTGTTGGCAAATTGGTGGCGAATTTGGCATGCGATTGCAGTTAAGAGCTTTGGTTGGTGAATGCTTTGATTTTACTGGTGCGATTATTGGTAACAGTTTCATAGCTAATAAATTGTAAGCGCTTCTGCAAGTTTCTAATGCTTGAGCGTCTTCGAATTGCGCCAAATGTAGAATGCATCTCTCAGCTCAAATGGCAAGAGTTGGGCCACCAAGGTGAACACATTCCACCTACTCTCCATTCGACAATAATGTTGGCTATACTGTGCTAGGACTATGCTATTATGTCTTGTCCCTACATGTATTTGAATCATCCTGATTTTGGTGCGAAGTATGGAGAACGAGTGTTTTTTAAGATGCTTAGCATAAGTGACCCGATAGAGTACATCTGTGTAGATTAGTCCACCTGCTGCCGGCACCTGTTTTAGCCATCTGATTAAATCTTGAAAACATTAATGTCAAGGGAGGCGGTATGCCTTCCCCTCTTCCTGAAGTCTACATCAGATCCTTTTCACACGCAGTTGTCGTCCTCCTAATTTCCCGCATACCGCAATGTCCCAGTAAGCAGAGGGGATTAACTGTATGCCGCCGAAGAAAGTGATCTGCGCTATTGACCTGCCTGGATCGCAGCTTAACTCTTTACAACCAAGGCGTGTTTTGAAGGAACTAAGTCGATCTTGCTCACCAGCTTCGCCGCCAAGTCAATTGCATATACCGCATGGATTAGGCTGCTGTAATTCGGGAGTCCATAATTCACTCTCAAAGCCTGTTTCAAAACTTTAAACCTTTATATCAAGATCGGAAACTTGTCAACGCTTGCATTGCGATTCGAAAGGCGACAGGGGCTAATACAAATTCAAGTATTCGAGTCCGAATGAATTGCTTTTCGAATCGCAATACAGAGTAACCAGCTGTTCTGATAGCTCATCCCATCTTGTGTTCTGTGATGACTTCACCGACACCCTCACCAGTAAGTGGCAGGGGTTACTGTTATTAGATAGTAATATGGTAAGGAAGCTAAATTATTTTATTTAATCTCTTTTTTCCAACAATTAAATTAACTTAACTTGCGTAAGAGGGTATTTAATTACTGTTTTTCAGTTAATTTTTTAAAGCTTTACCCAGAATAACAGCGGACGACGGTAAAGCAATCGGCGGCAAGTGAACAGCTCTATAGTTGCCGCAGTGTAATCCGTCAGAGTAAACACAATTGCGGCGCATGACGGCTTACGTCAGTTGTCATTTTGATTACAAAATTTATCATTAAAATTAAATATTTTTTCGGTACGTGTGTGTACGTAGATTTTCTGAAAATAAAAATGGATGAAAACATTGCCAAACTTATGAAAATAATAAAAATTACCACAATCAACACTGAAACACCAGTGGGCCGTCACCGCTGGGCGGTAAAAATATAAATAAATTTAAATCAACCGAAAAACGTCGGTGGTAAAAGCGCTGCCGCCGGAATTATGAGCCATTCCATATGCCTTTGTGAGTTTTAATTTTGACAGCGGTTAACCGACGAACGCTGCAATTCTGGGTAGAGCTTAAATGTACATTTATTTATTTCCTATTTCTTTTTCGCCACAACACTTTTCGGCCTATTTATTTCTTCACGAATTATAACTTTTTCCATGAAATCGAAAGTAGTATAATTACAAATTCGCATACAAACACATGAACACATATCGCACACCTATGTAGATTTAAAGTGCGATCAACTCAAAAAAAAAATTTTGGGCGATTTTATGGCAAATAAATAAATTAATTCATATGACTTACATTCACTTAATGGAAAAAATTTTTCTTGATGATTAAATACATTAACTAAAAAACTAGTGTTATACCTGTTTTCGTGTTAATTGCGTTGAATCTATGAAATTTGAGTTAGCCCACTTTAGATGTAGGCGTGCGATATGTACTCTCGTGCATACATTTTTACGCATAACGTCGTTTAAAGTACAAAACCGCGTATCAACAAAATGCAAAACCGCGTATGTGAGGTTGCATAAATTATTTTCAGGAGAGTAAAAACACTCATATTTCAAAATGGTTCTCTTTTAATTTGTAAAGCAATCGCATTTCTGGCTAGTATATTTCAGGACGAATGGATAAGGATTGAGCCAAGAGCTTGTGTGAGCAAATCCAATTTTTGGTAGCAAATGTCAGTTACGCGGTTTTATACTTTAATCGACGATATCTATGCATGTATGTATGTATGTATGTTTTTATGAATGCATGAATATTTCCGATGAATGTAATTAAATTGCGATTGACCGCACTGACCGATTTACAGGTAAACAAGTAAAGCACAGTGGATTCGTGCCACTTTATGTACTCGTAGTTTGGCATTTCATGTGCATCCACTTTGGTTTTTTAATGAACGAGTATTGCATTTTTATTTTTAGTTTTTTTTTTTGTTTTTAATTTTTTTTTGCGTGGAGGATTTCTTATGCAACATCTTGTTGGCCATTAAGTTCACGCAGATTTCATTACCACCAATCTGCACACGAATACTTACTTACTCGTACAATTGCGCACCAATCACGGGGTAAACATGTACGCACGAAAAAAAAAACAACTATAATTGCTATGTGAGTAATGTCAAGTGGAACTATTAATTTTAGAATTGAAGACTTGATGCGACTTGACTTTTGGCAGTTTTTGACAGTGTAAAAATATTTTTGCACACATACCACTACTAAAGTATGTATGTATGTACATATATTTATATGTCATGCATACGACCAACGGTACTGAAAGTTAGCTGCTCCCCAAAGGAGCAAGTACAGAGCAGTACAAAAGCAAAGTAAAAAATAAATTTTAAAATTTCTAACAATGCTCATATAATAAATATCATTTTGAGTAGTAACATAAAAGATTTTCTTTTGAAAAAAAGTTAATTTATGTGTGTACAAACATGTACATATGTACACTGCCGAAACAAAGTATTGGCACAGCAAATTTTTCACAATATATGCAACAATTTTCAATTTTGGTTCATTCTACAACAAAAAACATAAAAATATAATTCCTAAACTTTGTGCAAAACTCGCGAAAATTCAGCAAATTTTCATGAAAATTTCTAACTTTTTAATCAGATTTTTTAGAATTTTTTTGAGTAACAGTTTCAGAAAAGGTCTTAAATGATAAAGAAGTTCCATGTTTAATAATCTTTAAAATAATTGTATTGCTTATATAACATGCTCTTACTTATGTAGTTTTAAATGCAATTTTAACGATTTTTCCTTGCGAATTATAGTTCTATGTCATAGTTCTATGAGACTATGTGAATCCCTCAAATGATTTTCAAGGCTTGAGACCTTAATCTATTTAAATTTTGGTTTCGAAAATATAAACCTATACATATTTACTATGTAGAACTAAATGTACATATGTACGTCCAGCAGACCAAAGGTAAAGTCAATATTCAAAAATCTTTAAGCTCGACAATGTTATGCCGAATTTCCACTAGGCATTGAAATGACAAAAACTGTATGCCATTTAAAAAAATGCCATGTGTAAATGAACTTAATGACAATTTTTTTAATGTAATGACACGATTGTTTTATAATGCCCGACTTTGTCATTTGTCATTTTTGCCATTTAATGCCTAGTGGAAATCCAGCATTAGAATAAAAATAAAACACGAATAAACTATAAAAATATATGAAATACGAAAATTACATTGAATATGGCACATCCCCAAGCTATTTTGTCTCCGAACCCAATTTGACAAAGGATGATGGAAATTCTTTCCAAAATTCGTCATCTTCTCACCTTGTCGGAAGAATCAATCAGCACCAAGAAAGTATATAAAACCCTTTTAAACAAAAATGATTCAGACGTCATTTTCAAAAAAATCTTAAAACTGAAGAGTGACTACATTGGTGCTGATCTCAAAAAGGCATTTAAGAAAGCCGGGGGGCCGAATCCTGGATTCCGTGGTCGAATGAACTCGATTCGAAATTTTTTTTGGAAATTTCTACACCCGATAACAATGGCCTATACGAATCGTAAGTCAACAGACACAGATATTCATAGTGTAGTATTGCAAATAAAAAGAGCCCTTCAATACGGGAAATTCAATAACGTCTCAACCGGAGGAGGAGCTGGACTCAGCAGTTAATCTTCTGAACTACCGGACAGCGATGGCTGAGTGGATTTCACTGATGGTATTGGGGCATGTAAACAGAGGCACGCCGCAGGGAGCTATCCTATCCCCGTTTGATTTGGATGCTTGTGATCAATGAGATTATACTTAAGATGAGAGGGCTCCTAGATTAACTAACTTATGCTTAGATGACTAATTTGGAATAGTCGAGAGCATATTTAGTAAACGATATTCACAACTGGACCAGAGAGGTGGCTAAGAAGGCCTCCAATTCTGGCCTATGCCCTTAACTTCAGCACTGGCTCTTCATAGACCAATAATGGCTTGGTGGTACATCGGAAGGTTGGAAGAGGTACAAAGGCTTGTGGAACTATGTGTAACTGGGGCCCACCACTCCCATAGCAGCAGTAGAGAAAATTCTAAAGCTGTATCTATCTGAAAGACTTATGCCAATTTTGTTGCCCTCTACGTACAAGCACTAAAAAGAGGGCGATGAGAAGGCAACATTTTTTGTAGAAACGAAATCGGCATTAGTTGCGAGGCAAATCGGCGGAAAAAACGGTGCTGGCGCTATAGGCAACAAGGTAATTTGATCACATTGATGTGAGATCATCGGTAAATCAGACTATGTCCTTCCTTAGACCAGTGTTAAAAACGTAACGACATAAGAAAACACGGCAGGGGAAGATCTAATCTCACACCTATTATTTCTCTACATGCGGATCTAAAATGGATTTTATCTACAGCTTGGGCTTGAACAGCCCTGCAGCCTTTTCCAGTGCAAAATCGATGCTACAACTAAATCGACTAAGTCGACAGCGACTGGAACTCCTCCCACGGGAAAGTAACTCTAAAGTACACTAGAATATCTGCCATGATCCTGTTCAGCTTTCGGGAGATTGCCAATCAGCTCCCTTGGCTCTGCTTTCTTCTCCTCAGCGAAGGAAATTGCCAACCTAAGGAGCTAACGAACTGCATAAGGGCTACGGTTTGAGGATAGGCCTTCACCTTCTTGATAGCACTAAGCACCAGCTAATGGCCTTCGTAAGATCCCACGGATCAACAAAGCTTACCAACATCAAAGTGTCTAAAAATCAACAATGAAGAAATAGTGTACCATGATAGTGCTTTCCATTCGAAATTCGAAACCATTTTAAAGTTTTAAGTATTTACTACGAATTTAAAGTCACAACGCGTTTGTATAAGCTTCTCCACTTTCATCAACAATTGTAATAAGTAAACTGCGTGTAATGGTTACTAGGTTTTTTTTTTTTTGATTGTTAACTTACCTGCTGGCAATAGTAAAACGATGAGTATTCGCAACATGTCGCATTCAATTGCAATACAAAAAGATTCCCTGCAATGGCTTTATCTTCAACGAAAGCGAAAAGACTTTTAAGTGACTGGGCAGCACACACACACACACACGCACACACACACATACATACAAAAACGTTTTGAGTGGATGCCACTAGCAAACGGTGAAGCATGGGGCCGTTGGGCGCCGAGTTTATAAAAAGCGCCAAGCGCATGCGCAACGCGAAACATTCACGTATCGAACGCGCGCAAGGTAAGATGGTCTAGCGGTGGTACGAGTGATTACATAATTACAATTGTACAAGAAAAGCAATAAGTGTAATGAAAAATATACATACATACATATTTTGGAATATTAAAAATAACAATATATTAAAGTGCTAATTTAAGGGACAATTAAATGTCTGCAGTAAAAGTACAAAAAGCGGAAGTTTTAAGAGTTTATTATTGGCATAAAAATTGTTTTTAATAATACGCGAGAATTTGATTGGCACAAAAAATAAAAATATATTTAATCCAAAAACCGTTATACTAAATTTTTAATTCAAATTATTTTGCAGAGTTAAAATAGCCGCCTTCGATTCGCCACTCCTCTGCTCGCTTGAGTTCATCCCTGCTAGCCTTCGTTGCTCGTCAAGTGTTGGCGCATCAAAGGCGGCTAATATTTCAAAAAACTTGTTAACATTTGAAAATTTTCCCCTTCCTCCTCCATTACAGTTCCTGGAATTCAGCAGCAATAAACAAAAAAAAAAAAACTAACAAAATGAAAACCCTGTTTGTGTTTTGCACCCTCTTGGCGCTCGCCTTGGCCTACCCGCAGCGTGAGGGCGCCGCCTACACCAACGAAGCCATCCGCCAGGCACAACAGACCTTCCTCATACCCAAAGACGCACAAATTCAAAATGTACAGGAAGGCATTGAGCTGGGCGCCTACGAAGCGATTCCCGGCAATCAAAGGATAAACCTATTCGAAATTCTTGGCGATCAAGTGCCATCGGAAGTGATAAACAATCTGCAAGCGCAAGTCGATCAGATCGGTCGGAATAAGTGAGCTATGAACGCGCGTTCGCGAGGATGTTAACTAAATTGTAATTAAATTAATTTTTTTATTTTTGTCGTTTATGAGAAAATTGCATTTACATATAATAATTTTCTGTTGAATTAGTTTTTACTGAAGTGTGAAGAAATACAGATTTTGAAAAAAAAACCAATATAATTAAAGGATATTGTTTAAATTGTTGGTCAAGAGCAGCTGATCAGTTATGCAAGACGCAACAAAGGCGACTTTAACTAATAAAGAAAGTGAAAGTCAATTCAGTTAGTTGGCAATTGTTGATTGAAGCCTGGAAGGCCCAGCAGCATGTTGCCTAACAAGTTCGTTAGCTATGTTTTGTTCGTTTCCTACTTTGACCACAACATGTGCAATTTGATGGTATCACTTCGCACCCAAATTCGGCACACCAATTGTTTGGCTAACGAAAATACAGTTATTATATTTTTCAGTTGTAAGTTTTTGATTAATTATTTTTTTTTTCTAATTTGTTACTTGTTTGCCGCTTTCACTGTTTGCTCGTTTGATCG
>NW_023458560.1:77317741-77347535 GCF_013731165.1 Rhagoletis pomonella
GTAATTAATTATAAAAAATAATACCTTATATAACAAAACACAAAAAAAATATGTAATAATTAAGCGATGTTGAGTAGGAGCAAGGGACTAGAAGCATACATGTCATTGGCTTTTCTTATTATGATCTATTCGGTTTTATTTTATAAAAAACCAGACAAAGTAAGCCTAATACTGGCATATTTAAAGAAATGGAAAATCGCTGTATGTATTTAGAAAATAGAACTACGTATAATTTGTGTTTTCTTTTTGTAATGAGATAAAAAATTAAGCTAACAAACATGCAAACATACCAACAAAACTTATTGCAAACTTACTAAATAAGTAATAAACCAAACCGCTGATGGTATATCAAGATAGAAACAAAACTATACCAAGACGAACTGCATACAAACAGTTATTGAAACAAAATTGCAAAAAAAATATTCAACACAAAAAAAAATATTAAGATAACGTAAGAGCTGATAAATCTGTTCGATTAAATGTATTCTAGCTACGGAACTGAGAAGCAGGCGACAAGTTCTTGTCTTTAAATTGTAAACATAATTGTGAGCCTCAAATAAAAACTACGATAAAAATACAAAACTAAGTAGCTTTTATACTATTTTCAAGGATTACAATAACCGCTTAAGTCGAAAAACCTGAATTCGAGAAAAAACGTTTTTTTAAACATTTGGATTGGCCTTAAGGGGAAACCAAAATATTCTTGCCTATAACTTTTTAAGTAGCCTAGCTGGCGAGATGGGGATTTCACACACGCATGGAATAGAGGTTGAAGATTACGATAGCATATACAACTCCATTCTTTCTTAAGTCGACTTAGGCGGTTATTGCTTGTGACCACAGTTACATACATACATGTAGTTGTATGCATTTAAAATTAATTAAAAATAATGGTTTTTGGAACGAAGCGAAAATCATTCCAAAATACATGAGTTCACCAAAACCAGCACCAACAATTTATTTCTAATTAACAAATAGGATGATGCCTGGTGTGTTTAGGAAAGTGTTTGCAAAGGCTCTACTTGCCAATACTCCGAATGCAAGTCTATATGCATTTAACTGCATTTCATAGATCAATCAACCGCCTTTATCTAAGGATGTAGCAAACTGGAGTCTGTTAAATTACGGAAACGGTTGGACTCGTGCCGTGTGTGATCTATTCCCTCTAGCCAGGGTTTACGCTCTCTAAGGATATAGAAAAAATAGGTACATATGTAGGTGGTTAGTCAATCGACATAAACGGAGCAAGATATATGGTCCGCTACAACAACAACACCTGCTGGTCCAATGTTTACTCTCTCCCATCCGGCAGGGCAATGTTGGCATTAAATTCGGCGACATCTCATCGTTGGACCCAACTTCAACTCGAGCCCCACCACCGTGCTTTATAATACCAATGCAATCCGATTCAGTGATCGCATTTTCGAAAATTGGACTACGTTAGTTTCAGCGATAGCCTACAATATCTCCCTATCCACAGTGACAAATACCATGGAAGCGCTTTTCTCCGGGCTGAATGAACATCTGCCCATCGCAGACCACCAACACGGATTCCGATAGATGCATAGATGAACAGAAGAACTGAACGCCATCACTGCAGAGACCAACCCGGAGCCTTTGACGAGATGGCCCTTGCCGCGGTTGACCTTTCGAAAGCCTTCGATGCAGTCAACCACTCTACGCTCTAACAGGACATCCTTAGCTCGTCTCTTCTAAAGCCGACGAAAGGGTAAAACATCAATTATCTGCACTGACGCCTGTTGTCGGTCGCATTCCGCTACACTAAGAGCAAACCTCGTACGAATAAATAGGGGTCATCCAAGGCTTTAAAGAAAATTTTTGGCGAAACAAAAGTGTTTGGTCGGAGATTAATCAAATTCAGTACATACAAAGAACTGTTTAGCGCGGTGTTGCCTATGGTTCGACGTCGTCAAAAGAGTACATTTCCTGGACTCACCGTCAGTTCGATTTGGTGGCAATGATTCAGGGTCAAGCAAGGCTTGATCCGGCGGCGGCATAAGTCACTTCACACCTCTTGTGCTTAAATGACCGGTTACTTGCATCTGAACGCGACGGTTATTCGTTCAACTTCATCAAATAAAAGTTAGAAGGTTTTGTCGTTACCCTGCAGGAAATCGAATTTGTTTGAACTTAATTTATAAACTACTTTATTCTCAATGATAACTAATTGAAATTTTCACTATTTTACCTGCAACGAACTCATTTATTTAACATGGCGATGTCCTAGGAAGCAGTCAATTGGCTTTTCCTGCATGTATTTTCAACTACTTGCAAATGAGTTTGGCTTAAACAACTTCAAAGTCAGTATGTTTCGTTCGAATACGCTTTCGTTCTGCACTTCACAGATGCTTTTTCATAACTAAGAAAAACCGAAATTAAAAATTTAAAATTAAAAGAGATTTGAACATGGATATTCTTGGCTGCGACCAATAGTAGCTAACATCTTTGCACGCTCAGCTACAGTCAGACATGTAAATGTGCTTTCAAATGTTCAATTTGAATTTTGTGCAAGCAGCAAGTAATTTCAACTACTTTCAAATGAATTTGGTTTACACAACTTCAAAGTAAATATGTTTCTTTTGAATACGCTTGCGTTCTGGACTTCACAGATGCTTTTTCATACTCCCAAAAAAAAAAGGATTTCGCGCAAATGCTCTTGGATTTGCATATTCGTTGCATTTGTAAATTCCCAACAAAAAAATGCCCACGGTTGCCATGGCAGCAAGCCCTTATATGTTTCATGATGAATGGTATTTAACAAAGATAATGGTTGCGTTCCAGATGCTTCACGATTTGCAGGACCAGCTGTTTTCTCCATTAATAGACCTTATGGAAGGTGGTCACCTGGAACGAGGCATCTGGAACGCAACTAATACCTTGAAAAAGTTTGCAAGAAGTTAATCTCGTTGACTTTAGAAGCTTGAGTTGGGCACCCATGTTTGATGTTGAATTTCGGAGGTTCGGCAAGTTTGATACCCAATGAATATGCAGCATGTGGAGATTTTCTCCAACCACCTCTTGACATGTCAGCTCAATCCCATTCAGCTGACACCCCTCTCCATTTGGTCCGACCCTATCGAAACAGCTTGAAAACGATTGATAGACAAACCGACCTAGGCGGGGCTTAGCACTGCCGCTACTAAAACAACTAGAGCATTCAGCTATTCTTAAAAACATCGACTTCATGCCGGAAGAAATGGATCGGAACGTTCCGAGACTTGCCCCGAAAGAATCACTGCCTACATACATACCTCTAAGAGCTGAATGGGAGATTGGCAGCCTCTGGAATAGAGTCCGATACACACATATATTCACAGATGAATCAGAGCTTGACCACAGAGGTGGAGGAGGTTGTGTTTTGTCACGAACTCTTCGTAAATATCAATTTCGGGCTGCCGAAGTTTTGCAGCACTTTTAAGGCAAATGTGGCTACTATAAAAAAGACAGCCGATTGACCACGCAACATTTTATCACTGTTCACAAGGGTAGTTATCTACTCTGATGGCCGATTGAAATGGCTGCGGAATGCCTCGGAATATTTTCAAATCAAATTAATTTGAGTTGCAGTACAAAGCGTCATTGCAGGAAATTGCAGGGCTGATGAACTGGCTAGGTAGGAGGTCATCTTCCAGGACAGGAAGGGCATATGCGTTCTTTTTGCAAGCTATGGACTACTCCTAGCTAGATGGACTGACAGTCGGCTCAGCGAGCGCTGGGCAAAAACCCTTACACGCAAAGTTGCAAAGTCTTTGCGGGCGGTGGTCGACCCCGAGCGATCAAAGGGGCGTCTGCAGCCGGCTAAGCGCAAATTCTCGATTCTTACAGGTATACTGACTAGAAAGTGCCGCCACGGACCCCTACTTCCGCGGCTATTGGGAGGACGACGAGGTGAAATCATCGCCGCAACACTTCCTGCTCAGCTGCCCGCCATTCACTATATCACCTCTGCTCGTATTTCAACAACACAGACGAGCAACTTTCTGGAGCCGACATCAGCTGCCTGCGGAACCTTATTTTGAGCATCGAGTGCTTTTTCTAACTTCCCGCGGAAATGTCAACACTGCTAACAATTAAAGTCAAAGTGAGCCACACGCCGGCCTGCCACCTTACCCAACCTTATCTAGGCATCAATTGATTCATGTGTTGATTTTTAAGAGATTTCATTAACTTACCTTCGTAAATATATCTCTTTATAAAAAATAACTTTAAGATATTGTTTTTATAGCTATTTTATTTTTCAACATTTAGTATCAGTTTATTTACTTAGTATCATTCACATTTATAAAATGTCGTTTAGTGTTCTACCAAATCTTCTTCAAGAATATTTGAATGTGCTCCCCACCAAGTGCTCACTCCAACTTAGACGACAGTTAGATTTTTTACTAGGTTTCAAGTGTAATAATAATCGGGCGTATTCCCGTTGGCGTTGTCATTTTTTATCGTCGCTTGAACTGGCGAAGGAAAGTTAACAACAATCATTTCAATTTGATTCTTAACAATGAGATAACGTTACAATCTATGTTTCAAAATGGGGAACACCGACATGTCTCCGATAAATGTTGATAACGCCAGCGATGATGCCAAATTGTCGTTTTTGTCTCGTTTTTAAACAACAACGCCGAGGAAAGTCGGCTCAAATATAAGAAGTCAAATAAGAACTTAAAAATGAAGACAACCAGAGTATATAATAACGTCCATCCAAGGAACTAAGTTTCAAACGAAATATATTGTTGCAAATATTTAGTGATTTTATACCCTGCAGTGGAATCCACTTAGCATTTTTTTCACTTTCATACAAGCTGATGAAGAGAACGTTTATGGTTTCCGGGCGAAGAGTTTTTTCCCGTTCGGAACTGTAGAATCTCTGAAGAACTCTGTCTGTTGGTCGTTATTAGTCGAGTACAAGCAAATTTATTGAAAATGCACCTCGGAAACTTTTTATCTGTGAAAGGTTAATATTATCGATTTCGATATTGGGCCGTAGGAATAAAAACTATGAAATTGCTTTTTTCTTTAAATTTCAGACCTTTTACTTAAATATGTAAGAGATCTGGCATTTAAACAAAAAGCAACTGCTTAGTTTTTATTCATACGGCCCATATTCTAGTTACATACATACACTCTACTTTTGAAACTAGGCTAAATATTTTAGTGACTAAAAATTAAAACAAAACGAAAATCGATAACATTGTCTTTAAAAAATCGAGAGCCCTATGCTAAGTCGATATTCCTTCCCATTAGTGCGGGTCTTCTCCATACCCTATAAGCGTTACTTTGGGGTACGTCCGTTCAAAAATTCACACACACGCTTACATTCGTAAATATGTATTAGTTTGATGTTCTTCTTCACCACAGCCGCGCTAAATTAGTATCTTGCCGGAGTATCAGCCGTTAACATCACTCCCTCTCCTCGGCTCCTCGAGTGGCCTTACAAGTACATGCCGTTCACTAGGAAATCAGCCTCATGCGAATAAGGCGTCTTGCCGCCCATGCGACGTGTGCGTCGACCCACTGTACGCATGCGACAGCCAATGAGTATGGCGAGCGCCGCCGTGACAAGCAGTCCCAGCGTCAGCGAGAGCATAGCGCCACCCGGACGCTCTGATTGTCCGTCGTGATCGCGAAATTCCAAACCGAGGTTTTCGTGTATCATTCGGTATTGTTCGTGTAAGGGCAATGGAACGGGTGCGCGTTGTCGTTGCTCTTCGAGCGCCAATTCGATCGGATCCAGCTGGGGCTTCTTCTTCGCATCCGCCTTTTGGATGGCGGCCAATTTCTTGTGTTTGTGTTTCTGCAATGAAATCGCCGGTTCAGTAAAATAAATTTAAATTTCGATTAGAGTGCATTTGTTAAAAATATACATACATACATATAAAGTACAAAGATTTTTTTGTGTTAGTTCCTTTAAAAACAAAAACGGTGTGCGCGTGCGTATGAGCAACCATGTGACTCATCTGTGTGCTAAGGTTGCTCATACGCAGCGTTGTTCCTTCTCATTTCTTACTTTTTTTGGCGCCTCCGTGGACTTTTCTTCCTCATCAGAGTCCTCATACTCCTCCTCGGCAGCGGCATGCGTTTCAGCAGTTTTGCCAGCTACTTTGCTGGCGTCCGGTGTCTGTGCGGTCGCGCCAAGCGCTGCATTTGACTTCGCCGCTGCTGCTAAGGCCACTTGCGCTGCCGCCTGCTGCGCTGCTGGTTGCGGTTGCTGTTGGGGTGCGGTATTCTCCGCGTTGGTGGCAATCTCAGCTGTGGCTGTCTTGTCGGCTGGTGCTGCTGCTGGTTGTTGTTGCTGCTCAACTGTATTTATTATATAAGCTGGTCCCGGTTGCAAAGGCATAGGCAGTATTTGTTGTTGTAGTTGTGGTGGCGCCTGCTGTGGCTGTTGTTGCGGCACCACTCGTTGCTGTTGCTGTTGCTGTTGTGGTGGTGGCTGTTGTTGCATCTGCCACTGTACATTCGGCGGTAGCATCATGTGGCCTTAATTGTTTAGTTTTTTTTTGTGGTAAGTTTTTTGCCAAGATTTTTTTTTATAAATTTTAAGAATATTATTATTGTTTTAAAGATTGTACGCTTACCTTGTGGCACCACATATTGTGGTTGCTGCTGCTGCTGCTGCTGTGGGGCCACTTGTTGTTGTTGTTGTTGTTGTGGCCCATAGACTCCACCCTCAGATAAATCGTTCACTTGAGGCAGATAAATACCGCTACGTTGCAAGGTTGCCGCATTATAAACGGGATTTAGATTAAGGTTCGGATTGTTGTTGTTGTTGTTATTGGTGCTAGCGTAAGAATTGACTATAACACTGTTGGGATTGTTGTTTGCATTCACCCCTGTGGTGGGCACTTGGATGCCACCTTTGTGACTGAAGATGCGACTATTCAAGTCCACTGAAAATAAATGAATACAAAGTTTTCGATACTTCAAAACAATTGCATAGATTTGGGGGCGATTCATAAGGAAAATCGGAAAATATTTGAATTAAATTTCCTATCTTGTCGAGATCATAAATATAATAGCTCAAGCGACTGTTACAACATTCAATGTGAAATCTTTAAATTATTGAATTACAGATTGTCCCGCATCATATAAAGTTTTAAATTATTTTAAAATTGAAGACCTAAAAGACGGTAACGCGGTCAACTATGTTTACGGGTGTAACAGTATATAAATTCCACACAGAGTCGTTGGGGAATTATGCTGGAGTGACAGTCCGTGGCCAAGTATAAATCTATGTTTACGTGTCTTTCTTCGCCGTCAACTATGTTACGCGTCTTCGTCGAAGTTTTTCTTAAGCGTCTTTTTTCGTCAGATTTTTTACGCGTCTGTTTTTGCCGTCAAAACACTAGCACGCCTTTATTCGTGGCTAGTGATGATATGTATCTGTAAATCTTCCCTACTCTTGCCTCTCTATTTAGCTGCTAGCCTTCTCTGACCCACGTAAAAGTACGGACATTTCAGGAGGCAAATTATGGGTATAGCAACGGCTTCACAGAGGCTAATAATTTTCTCTGCAGCTAGTCGTAAAATCTGTAAAAATTTATACTTTGTGCCTTGTAAGGTGAAGGAGCGCTTTGGTTCCCATTGTTAATGTATCCGGTATAAGTGATTTAGGCTTTCTGTTATCTTCCGTATTTAACGAAGCTCCAAGGCAGATTGAGTCTATGAGTTCCTGTGCAGTCCCTTTTCTGGCAAAAATATCGAACGCTTTATTGCCCAGGATTTGGCTGTGTCTCGATAAGCAAACGAGTTAACCTCGGTTCTGGATCCGAAGATTATTAAAAGCTGAAGACAATTCCCTACTAGCTTACGGTGGTCTTTTGTGCTTCCAGTGCTAGAGGCGCCGACCTGCTATTGGAGGGCAAGCAGACTTGGCAATATTTCCAACTTTTCCACGCAATTCGCTGTCGAATTGAAAGAGAAATTTTATTACCATGCGTGAACAGGCAGAAAGACATTTCTGCCACTTTTCGAAACTAAGTTTTAGAAATGAAAGTTGCAAGGAGTAACTGCAAATCGATCGGAAATATATTTCAACTAGCTCGTGCTGCAATAGCAATCTGCAATTCGGCTTTCGGAAATAAAAAACCTCACGCAAATGCTTTCTGAAATTTCTTAATTTGACAGCCTTTTCAAAATACGGGTATATTGCATACGAAACATATTGCCCTGTCTGACTCGCTCTTTACTACAGTGAGAATGCGCTGTCCGCCAACTCAACCAAAATTAGTGTTGTGCTCTTCACTAGAAAGAGAAGATTGCACGGACGGCCTTGCCTTAAAGGAGTCACTCTTCAAATTTCTGCCGCAGTAAAGTATTGATTATCTAAGGATTTATATCTTTATGATAAAACCCATAATCCTCTATGTGCATGTGGTGTGGAGGAGCACGTCTCTTGGTTGGACACGCTCTCACGAGGACATCATTGAACAAGATTTTTGCATAGCGGTACCAAATTAAAGAGAACACATAAAGCGAGCAGATCTGTGCAAGACAGTGCAAGTCTCGATGAGCTCTTAAGCCGTTATGTCGTTGGTGGCCTCAGTAAGGTTCATGTGCTCGTATGCAGCCATTCCCAGATAAGCGACAATCAAAAGTTTCTTATGTAGTGTTCAACTTCACTAACAGCCAACTCGCCAAAGAAAAATTTCTTTTTAGGATAGATTTATATTTTTGTTAGAAAGTATATTTAGCTTTTTGAAATCTTTGTACTTTTTGAAATCTTTGTAACTATGGAAAAAAGTAGACTGTTAATTTTGTAGGTACCGTTTTTTCGAAGGTGATAACAATCGTGACTGTTCAATTAACTAAAAAAATTAATTATGTTTTACTCATCACCACTTTTGCAGGAAATTTCAAAGTCATTGCCACCTTCATTATTTTGTCTCTTGTATGTATGCATCGAGATGCCACAAAGATTAAAGCATTGTAAATACTAACAATGAATAGAAGGGAATATATATATATATATATATATATACGTACCATGTATCTACATAAAAACTTTGAAATTTGTAAACTACTTAAACTCGCTAATGACAGCCAAAGTGGCACAATTTGATTCTAATTACGCGCTCGCATCGCTTTCTCAGATAAACGCACATTGACTGCTCTTTGAATTAAGTTTTCTTTCTTTTTTTTTTTTTTGATTTCACTACTTTGTTATGCGTTTTGTTTTTTTGTTTTGTTTACTATGCCATGCCATGCTTTGGCTTTGTCCGCTTGCTGCACAGCCATTTCGAGTTCAACCGATGGCGTTCACTGATCTTCCAATGTTGTTTTTATAGTTTTGCTTCACTGACTCACTAACTGGCGGCTGACTTAGTGTCTGCCTAGTTGGCTGTCCACTGAACTGAAAAGTCATGGAGTCAGCTATCAGCTATTAGCATTCGCTTCCAGATAGAGCAGCAAGTGCGTTGCACTGCACAGCACAGCTGTAAAATCATCATTAAGATTGCAGAGCGATTGTGAACGAGGGGACATACTTAAATAAAATTTGTGTTTTTTTTTTTTTAGTATTTACAATGCTTCACAAGCTGATTTGTATCAAAACTTTTAACCTTTTCACCTGAATATTCGGTTATGCAGTTAAAAGCTTAGGAAATTTTATTAAAACAAGTGCAAGTTTTAAGCGTGTACAAAAATTATTTTAAAAATCCACGCCAGTTTTTATAAATTTTACTAGTTATATGAAAATAAAACAGGCCCATTTCCACCAACAGCTTATTCATATGATTTTTGTTAAGGCATGAATAATACTTTTATAAAAAAATATCAAAAACACTTTGCTTGAAAAATATTTAGGGGATTCACAGGGCGTGTTAAGCGTCGTAAGTCATAAAATTTTTCTATGAAAATAAACGAATAAAATCGTTTTAGAGGATTCGCTGCGTATGATAAAAGCTAATTATACATTTTTCTGCAATTAAAAATCATTTCAGTGTAATTATAAATCCTTTAAAATCGTTTTAATCGTTATTTAACAAAGACACATTTTTAGACTCAAGATATTATGATGCCTTGTATACGCCTTGTGAATTCCCTAATTGCACAGATTTAGGCAAAAGCAGCATTCCCCCAGTTTTGTGTATATGGTTGTGTGTAAGCCTAGGCTTTTACCTAAATACACACCTGTGAATTGAATGGGGGAAAAATATATTTGAAATTTTTTAATGTGAAGAAGAAGATAAGAAATTAGTCTTGGTGTCTATTCTATAGGCTCTTTAGCAAGAGTAGCAATACTATACAGAGCGTGCATTTTTATAAATACATATACTCTTTGTGTATAACTTTTTTTATTCGAATAGCTGTTCCTTCGCGAGACACAGAATTTTAAATGACTTAGAGTGGCTTATTTCTAGTTTAGTTGAGTCGAACAAAAATCAAATCCTCAACATACTGAACAACACATACGGAATGAATATACCTCTCATTTTGCTATCGTTTCAAATTCAAATTCGCTCAATAAATGCTGGAGCACTGTTCTCGAATATCACTGTCTTGGGCCCATGTATCATAAATGTACCAATCAGAAAATGAACCAAACGATACATATGTACACACATACATATAAAATGCAATTAAAAAAAAAGAAAACTTCCTCAGCGCCTTGGAACAATCAATTCTAATTAAAGCTAAAATTAAACGCAAATGCGAGTAGCTAAATCTGAAACACGTAAAGTGGCCCTAATCAAATTGGACATGATTCCATCTTCTCTGCACATTAAAAAAAAAAAAATTAAAAATTGAAGAAGAATTCTTCAGAAAGAAAAGAACATAAAACAATTTAATGTTTAACTTCCTGAACTAAATACAAACAGCATCAAAAAAGCAGCTAAAGTTGCAAAGTACATAGTACATAAAAGAAGCAAATAAAAACCACAACAAAAAACAGACAAATTCACTTGGAAAAAGCCATAGAAGTTGTGGAAGAACTTTATGCGAGAAACGCCGACTGTTGACATGAAGGGAGATGCTTTCTGCTTTCCATAGCAAAAAACGAAAAAAAAACTTTTTTATCAGCAATGAAAAAAACCAAAAACAAAGAGAAGAACAGCGCAAAATGTAAACAAACAAATAAATAAACAAATGAGCGAATAAGTCAAACTAAATAATAACAAAAATAAACGCTCGCATGCAAATAATCGCAGGCAGACTAATAGACAAGCAGTGAACTGCAAGAGGCGTACACAAATATGCACAAATAGTAACAACAGTAAGCTTTCTGCAGCGATGAAGGTGGGTTACAGTATCCAAGTAAATATGTACAAATGCACATATGTACATATATATACATACATATATGAAGGGTTGAAGAAGTGGATGCTGGGCGATCGATAGATTACAACTGACAAAAGGTCATTAAACGCAGCTGGAAATAATCAGACAGCAAATAAACATGAATATACATACGTAATAAAAGCATGTACATATGTATGTGTGCGCAGGGAATGTTATCAACAGACGTACATAGGTACATACGTACATAGTTATAGATTGGTAGGTATGCATTACGTATCCGACATCTACAAAAAAAAAAAAATAAAAAATCAGTATTAAGATAGAAAAACTGTACCTAACTATAACTTCACTTACGGATATCTATGAATACCTATGTGGAAATGTATGATATTTGTAAACCTGCAGACAAGCACTATAACTTCGCGGGTTATATCCAGTGTTGCCACAGCATTTTTTTTTATTTTTCTGGTGTGTTTCTGCATAAAAAAAAATTAAAAAAATTCGCTTACGTTATTTTGGCAGTTAGCGTTCGATATGTCTGTACATATCTGTGTTCGTATGGAAAAGTAGCTTATGTCGAAAGGCTGGCTTTAGTATAATGCGGCATTCCCTTTATTCTTTAAACGACAAGCAACTTTTTGATGAGACTTAATAAGAATATTGACTTGCTAGTATTGGATCTCTTTCTTGCACGTTTGTTTGCCAAAAGTTGTTCAACGGCTCAGCGCCTATGAGTCATTCGCAATCGTATGCTGCGGTTGCTGATTTATACTAAAGCCGGTCTTTCGACATAAGCTACTTTTCCATACGAACACGTATATCCTAAGATACCAAGCTTTTCAGGCAATCAGCGCTCCATTCACCTAAATAATATTTTGAACGAAGCTTGAAAGAACTATATTTTTATTTAAAAAAAGCCAAAATTAAATTACAAAAAATAATACTTCAAAACTTGTCCAAATATGGTGCGGTTATAATTTTTATACCCGAGCGCACTTGTGCACAAGGGTATATTAATTTTGTTCACATAACGGTTGTTTGTAACAGCCAAAACGAATCGGGATAGATATACACAAATGTATACCTAAAAGATCAGGACGAAAAAAGAAATCGATTAAGCCATGTCTGTCCGTCCGTCCGTGTACACGATAACTCGAGCAAAAATTGAGATATCTCAACGAAATTTGGTATGTAGGTTTCCCTTAATCCAAGGTTGGTTGGTATTGGAAATGGGCGAAATCGGACTGTAACCACGCCCACTTCCCATATAACGGTAATTTCCAGAAATACGAAAACTGCGATATTTTAGTAACTACTGAAGATAATTCACTCAAAATTGAAATTTACAATAATTTTTAGACGAAAAATAAGAATATTATATATTTTTGGAAAATGGGCGTAGCCACGCCCACTTATGGTTACATGTGTATATCTTAGGAACCGCTGCACCAATTTCTTCCAAACTTGGCACAGTTGTTGGCCTTGGTACAGCATACAAAATCGTCGAAAATGTTTAAAATTGGACGATAACCACGCCCACATCCCATATAACGGTAATTTAGAGAAATACAAAATCTTCGATAAATCAGTAAATATTGAAGCTAATTTATTCAAAATTGATGATTGCAACAATTCTTGACCAAGAAATACGTTTCTGGTAAAATTTTGGAAAATGGGCGGGGCACCGCCCACTTATGATCACATATATGTATATCGGTAACCGTTCTACCAATTTATACCAAACTCGGTGTGGTTATTGTGCTTGCCACATGAAAGCAAAGAGTTGAAAATTATTGAAATCGGACTAAAATTACGGCCGCTTTTCAAATAACGGTAAATTTCAGAAATGCTTGAAACTTGAATATTTCGAAATTGAAGGACGCTAATTTACTCAAAATTGATACACCCCGGCTTACCATCTAGCGGTAGGTTTCGGAAAGGTGAAAAAACATATATTTAATGTTTGCGCCGGGTATTTAATGTTCGGCTCCGCCCGAACTTAGACTTTCTTACTTGTTTTATGTAAACAAGTGACAAGGAAATATATAAAAAATTTAACGCTTGAAGGAAAGCTTTCGACACACATAGCCAGTGAAGTCCCCCGCTTAATGCTGTAGCTTTTTGAACGAGAACATACATATTTACGTAGAATTCTTCTCATATGTATGGTTGCCGGGTACACCGGAAAATTTATGGTTATTTGACAGGGAATGGTAGGGCCACTCAAAATCTTCCAGGAAATAGCCACTTTCAAGCAGTTTGTTAAAGATTACACCATTATAAATAGTAACCAAGGAACGCTGGAACAACTGAACAACTTTGGCCTTGCGAAACTTTCAGGATTACCGGGTATTTCTATAAAAGGAAACGCTTACGGGCCACTTACTGAATCAGAACATATACTGAAAAAGTTAACAAATTGAAAAATAAATTACCAAATTTACCTTTTTGGCAAATCCTGTGACGCAATTTACGATATTTTGACAGCATAATATCATTCATAAGTAAACAAGGCTACCAAATGAAGACGGTTTTGTTTAAAGTGAAAAAATTATAATTTTCTGCTATTTTTTATTTTTTTATTATTTTACCATTAATTTCTCGAAAAAGTGGCCTCCAGAAATTTTAGGGGCTCTTTCCGGAGTGTGAGGCTGTGGCAAAAGAAATGCTGAATATAGAAATGGTAGTATCTGCTCTAGCCATTATTTTAAGTTTTAAGAAGAAGTTAAATAACGGGATATCGTCATCGCTTAGAACGATATTAAGTTCCCAGTCGGGGAAGTGAATTTCTAAGTTACTCTCAAAGTCAACTTCCGTTATCTGAAAATCCCAAATTCTATACATCACCCTGGCCAACGCGCCATCAAATTGCAATAGCAAAGCGCATTAAGAACCTTGCGCTTCCTCTTGCGCTTGCAGCATTGAGTAATGGAGTTCGAGAATTGCCTATCTAATATCGCTTCTTGAACAGACAGTGTTTAACCCAGGGGGGGTTTCTGTTTCTTTTTGCCCTGACTTTTATATTTCTTAGTCGTTTCTAGATTGTAGTTTATCCCTAACAGTCTAGAATTACAAAGTCGTTTGCATACGCAACAAAAGAATCAAAATTTTATGCATCAGAAGATTCTATGACAGCGAAGATAAAACTCCGCCGCGGTAAGAACCTTGTGAAAGGGGTCTCCCTCCTTCAGCGAATCCCAAGAAGCTATGGATGCATTGCCTACCCAAAAAAAGTTTGAGTGTATTCAGGGCACGGCTAGGATGGAAATTTAAAATTTTTTGTTCTATGTACATTAGATCGTACCAGAAAAAAAGTTGGTCGTACACACATGAGCCTAAAGTATTTTTGCAAAGCAATTTGGAAAAAAAAAATTATTTTTTGACCGAACGTTGGTCACGTTTTTATATTTTTCGTGATATCTTCGGCATTTACAGTCGGATCTTAAAGTGTGATATATCGGTGTTCTTGCCTCGAAGGCAGTCTTTTTTTTTGTTCCAGAGTTCATTGACCCCAATTTCTAGTAGGTACTTACCCACCAGATCTCAGTTCTTATAACCCCAACGTTCCATCCTAATGCCAGTTAATTAAAGTTCGCCAGAAATCATTAAAGTTTTCTTAGAAAATACATATTTCGAATATTTTAGTGGAACTACATACATATTTAATTTTTTTTTTGCCGAAAGTAGATGTCACAGAAAAAAGACGACCCATAGGTTACTTTTTTTCGAAATTCACTTGCAAAAATACTTGAGACTAAGGGGTGTACGGTGAACTTCTTTTTGTTGGTTTGTAAGATGGTACGGTGTAATGTACAAAAGTACAAATATATGTATGTATGTATATATATTAATGCTATAACATTCACATCTAAATATTGCACTGCATTCTACTCAGAATTCTTTGTGACATTTTCTCATCAATTCAAAAGCGATAATTGATGATTTATGCTTTAGTGTCGACGCGCCTACATACATACATACATTGAATTCAAGAGCAATTACATCAATTTAAAGCGATTCCAATGCGTGAAGGAATGAATGCTTCCGTAGTTCACAGTCTCTTGTGTAATAAATAACTCCAAATTAGTTGCGGTGGCGTTTGCATTGTGTGACAGTTAATTGAATTAATTTTTCGTTGCATGTGAAAACGCGTGAAAACAAAAAGCACAAAATAGAAAAAGATAACTACAGAGGCAATGGTAAGTAAATGCTGCGTGGATGTCTGTATTATGCCATCGTTGTCGTCATTTCTTTTGACTTTAGTCTGAAAGTTGCCTTGACGTGGAAGCTGCAAGCACATTAGTACACACTAACTTATGGATTTACAGTCCCCACCCGTTCGCTATGCCCTGCAAGAAATCGTACCAGTTCATGACTGGCCAGCTGGATGACTGGTGATGGAGGATACTCCCTCTTTCAGACAAACAGTAAATAACGTTGGATTATTTCGGACCCAGCAGCAAATATAATAGCTTCAGTTTGAAGACTCGTCCTTTGCATTACCTCTGACCAGTCCGCTGTTGTTTCGAATGAATTGATACGTTTGAAAGACATCCGAGCTATTTACTTTAAGCAAATTTAATATTTGGAAGCTATTATTTCTTGCAGGGTAATTTCAGTTAAGTGCATTTACGTATTTATATATATTAGGGTGGTCCAAAGTAAGTAAAGCCGGATTTTAATGCTCCCACCACCTAGGATTGTTGTATATCGAAAAAAGTAAACACCTTCTTTTTTATTTTGAAATCAAAAAATGCATTTACATAAATATATGGGAAAAAGCAATTTTTCCTAGAAATAGTATAGAATTCTCAAAAATCAATATTTTTTGATCGGAAAACTCTGGTTCTCTTCGGAAGACTTCCGATAATAATACCCAATTGTTTATTTAACCATTTTTTAATATTAAAGATCTTTTATTTATCCTTCCATTGTATTTTGTAGCATTTTCTGGGGGTTTTGGCGAACCTATAAAATAAAGTTACTATGAAAAAATGCTTAACACGTTGGCTGCCAAAGCCTTTTTAGAATTTTGATCGTTTAGTAGCAATGTCATTTTACAATTTTGGTCACCTGAGGCCAACAACTTATTTTTGTTCTTTTTTGTTTCTTAGTGCCTAAAAATAAGTTTTGACTACTCGCGACTTTATTTTGGTCCCTAATTTTGCAGTTATGACGGTTTTTTGTGTCGCACATTTACCATTAAAATACTATTAAAAATATACAGCTGCCATGGGAAATACACCAAAATGTTCACCACAGGCCAGAGAATCCAAATTCCATGTAAAATTCCATATTAAAATGTACGAAAATGTGCGACGTTGCCTCAGGGTAAAATTTAGGTGTCGCACGAAAATGTGCTACGTGGCCTCAGGGTAACATCTGGGTGTCGCATGAAAACGTGCGACGTAGCAGCCAACGTGTTAAATAAATAATTGGGGTTTATTACTGAAAATCTTCTAAAGTGGGACAGACTTTACCCCTCGAAAGATATTGATTCTCAACAATTTTACACCATTCCTAGGATAAGTAGTTTTTTCACATATAGCATATGTACATGGAAAACTTTGAGCGCTTTGAGGGACCTCTAAATATTTTTTTGGTTTCAAAATAATAAATAGGGGTATATTTTTTCAATATAGAACAATCCTATTGGTGAGAGCATAAAAATTCCTACTTTACTTTTTCACATGCATTTTTGGACCACCCTAATGTATATACAATATATGTACTGAAGCACTTCTACACTATTCTTGCGCCTGCATTTGATGTTTCAAAGTTATAGAGAAATCAGGAAGTAATAAAAACTTTTATGAATGAGGCCTTTGAGATTACTCTATTTGCCGTCTCCATGTGCGCTTAGTTTTCTTTTCATCAAAAAATAAAATACTAACTGAAATGACTCACTCTCCTATGCTGGAAAATCAAGCTGTTCATATGCTGATTGCATAAAAATAACAAGTGTTACATTCAACTGAGAGAAAGATCATGTAAATGTTTTCTTTTTTTAACAAAAACCACCGTCTATTAAATATTTCCTTCCTTTGTCGTCTCTGACAAAAAGAGCGTTCCACTCTTGTGATTTTCGTTGATATACAACGGCTCGTATTTGAAGATAAGTGATGTTTCTGTAGACTTTATTCCCGTTTTGGACTTTTCGCCGTTAACAATCTATAGGATATGCGCCAACTAAGAACCGATTTCGGAAGAACTTGCGGAAAATTTCCCTTTTAATAGTTCTGATTGAGCTGAGAGATGCCACCCTCGATTGAAGCCAATGTGAAATCCTCCTCGGCTAATGCATCGGAAGTTCAGGAAATAGTGCGCCGGCGAGGGTGCAAAGCTAGAATACCTCTGCCCGGAAAACTCTCAACAAGGCAGCTTCCTACTCGCAGGGTTTCTCAAAAAAATACTTCTCGAACTCAGCGTTAAGTTTCGAATACATCGGTATCCAGATTATGTATTCTGGCAGAGGTTTCTAATTCCCCGTCCAAGTCGTCTCTGACTTGGTGCACGATATGTGAAGGTCTATAAGAAATATGTTTTAAATGACAATAAAAGAATCCGTAGTTCATATTGAACCTGGAAACCTATTCCATAAAGTGACATTGTCACCATCGCTTCAATTCCATGAGGAATTCCATTGAAAAAGTGACAAATTGTTATTGACAAAATTGTCCCCAGTCATATGAAATTAATATGTAATTCATATGTAATAATTGCATTCGCATTATTTTAGTTTCAAGAAATATTCAAATTATTTAAAAGTAATGAAACATTACCCAGATTCATAATGTTGCTCAGCGCAAATGGAAATTATCAAAACGTTGACCATGCAAAAAAAAAAAGGAAGTAGAAAAAAAGTCGTGGGTGCGAAATCATAATAAAATAAAATAGGTGGTTATTTCAGCCGACGCGAAATAGCTCGCGTTGTAATAGTGAAGAATGATCTGTTTCATCTTCGCTTTGAAAGTGATCAACACGATCGTTGGGCTCTAATTCCATACTCCAATGAACCAAAAAAGCGACAGAAGAAGATAGAAGATGACAGTGGTGGTTGGCCACGATTAACATTAAGATCAACATTATCACTAAGACTAAGACATTAAGGTTCAGACTGAGGCTGACGCTAGGATTGAGATTTAGATTAAGATTAGATCAAGATACAATTAAGAATAAGATTAAAAACTAGATTTAGATTAAGACTGGAATTAAGATTAACACTAAGACTAAGATTAAGACTAAGATAAGAATTAAAATTATGATTAAGATTAACATTAAGATTAATAACAAGATTAGGATTAAAATCAATTAAATTATTATTATTAAGGTTAAGATTAGGTTAGGTTAGGTTGATGTGGCCAACTCACTTAGATCTTGCAGGTCCATTGTGATACCACTGTGAAACACGGGAACCTCAGTGACTATTCTGCATAGAAGCATTTTGAAGCTTTTATGAAGCGCAGGATTGGTTTTATTCCTACACCGGATAGTTCCGAGAGAGAGCTGAAGAAGCGCCTACCTAGATAGCCCGCTCTGTTCTTAGTTAAAACTGGGCAGGTACAGAAGAAGTGCTCAACAGTCTTTCTCCTTTCTCAGATGTGCAACTTCTGCAATATTCCTAGTCTCGAAGCGTGCCTACCAAATATCCAATCATCGCTTACATAAGCCATGACACTCGAAATGTCCTCTCTTGAGAGGCTGAGCAGTTCTTCAGCTTATTTCCTAGCAATTTTCGGCGACAGTAACCTAGTTTTTGTACCTAGGATCCTCGTCTTACCATGACCTATTGGCCTCTTGAATAATATTATTTCTTATCCTTAATTTGCAAGTTTCCATGGGTATTCCATTGGTACCTTTCCTGGCTAGCTCATCGTCTCTAAAATTTCCTTCAATATTTCTATGTCCCGGGACCCGTATTCAAGATTAAAATTAAGACTAACTTTAAGACTAAGATTATGATTAAGATTAAGATTAGGATTAAGACTTTAATTATGATTGGTATTAAAATTAAATTTGTTATTAATATTAATATTAAGATAATTGTTGCTTATTCTATTTTTTTCAAACAGCGGTCGCCCTCGATAGGCAATATCAAACCTTCGAGGGTATTTTGGATTTGAAAAAGCTTCTCATAAAATCCCTCCGTTTGTGTAACAACGCCACAAATTGGAGGAGAATGTGTTTCACTTCAGACGCGCATGAGATCCACATGCAACTTTATTTCCGGATTCCACTAAAGATTTCTGGAAAACAAGTGGTTGTGTATCATTCAGAATAGACTGTTCGTCTTTTTTCTAATGGAACACAGAGAACGTTAATTAAAGAGAAGACATTTTTTCGAGCCAACTGACTGGCAATTGCCGACACGTTCACGTCTGTCACGATTCAACCGCACTTTACTATCGGTTTAGGGAAAAATATTTACATATCTACGAGCATAGTGCGAATAATTTTATCCCAAGATTTATTGAATTCTCAAGGCATTTACATACATATGTAAATAGTGACCACTGAGCTGAAAAATTTTCAAAATCGGACGAAAAGGGAAAAAGGGTGATGGTTAAGATGGAATAATTGGAGGTTGATTGTTTCAGACCAGATTACCTGCTATCGACTAAAATGTGCATACATACCATCATTTGCTGCTTGCTCAGCGTGATTGGCATCAGAGACTGCAGTTTTACGATTGGCCCAAGCTCCAGCATCCTCGCGATTATTTATGAGGGGTGGTACAACACCAGGCGACATTTGTGGCATCGATTGCTGCTGTTTTTGTTGTATCTGGTCTACTTGAGGCACAGATTGCAATTGTGGCTGCACAAGAGGCAGTTGATATTGGGTCTTTAAAGCGATCTGTAGATGTTCAACTCGGTTATACCTACTCCACTTAGAACAGCAAGCAGTATTGAAAAAAGTGTAAACGTACCTTTGGTTCCATGGCATTTGCAGAACCAACATCGGCATTCGATTTTGCTGTCGAAGTGGCAGCGGAGCACTAAACGAAAAAGTTTATAAATTTTGTTTACGTTTTAATGCAAATTTCTTTTAATCAATATCGAACACTCACTTCCGGTCCCTCGTCGCTGCCATCTTCGCACTGCGGTATGCCATCACAGGCATTATAGACAGCAATGCATTCGCCCGAATGACAGGTGAACTGAAAGCGGCCACAATGTGTTGGATAAACTAAAAGAATATAAACAAAGAATGCTACATAAAAACCCGAAACATTCCCTTAAATATCCGTTGTACACACCTTTTTGTGGAAAAGCTACACTCAATGGCGGTATTTGCTCCACGCCCAACATCGGCACTGGGCCCGCAGTTGCCGCCGCATTGGCGCTTCCACTGGCAGCATTGCCTGCAGCTGACACGCCGGACACCGCACCCTCTACTCCACCCATTCCTGTTGCGACTGCTGTTTTATCGCGCGTTTCTGGTTTCACTTTTAAGCTTGTCAATTCCCATTCCTGCTGTGAAATGTTGTTGGTCGAGCCAATGTGTGCCACACTTGGTTTCATCGTAGTCACTTCGGTCACATGCCGCGCGACTGTCAACACTGCGCTGGTGTAATTGGCATGTCGTGTGAACTTGCAGTGGAAATTCTCGGGTGGGCCGCACTCGAAGAGATAACAATAGCCGTCGCTTTTGTCTTCGAAGACGTAAACGTCACAGGAATCCGTTTCGCAGCAGAGGCGCTGACATTCCTCGGCGGTGTCGAGCTCAAGACCTTGCAAGTACTTGCCGCCAAGTGTTTGTGATTCGCCCGTGCGAATTATGGTGTTTTTGTGGATTTCGAATTTGCCTTAAAGAAAAGAAAAATAATTATAGAAAGAGTTATTGACTATCTTAAAACGTAGGCTTAGGCTCGAAAAGCTCTACAGATTGCATATGATGTCGAAAAAGATTGCATCGTAGATCTCAACACGAGCTGTGTCAGTATGGCATTTGTCAATTTTCATCTAGCGGTAAACTAGAATAAGATAAATTGTCTCTTGGTAATACACAAATAATATTTTCGTATTGAGATATACGTACATACATATGTACTGCTTACAGTTATTAAGTTGAAGTGGTAAAGGACTCTTTCTACCTAGGATCTAGTTTAAACACCCCTTATAATATAATTTACCTGAATATCAATAAAACATTGAAAAACAGTTACCTCTCTCAACGAAAAATAGTACAAACTTCTCATAGCGCCGTTCTCTTCTATAAAATGCACAAGGGCCTGAAGTTAAAAAACCCAAAAGCTCTTTTAACCCACCGAATTGGATAAAAGCTCAGTTCTCTGAATCATATAGCAGCCTTTTAAGCTTCGCTCGTTGAGATAATCGTAGAATTTGGCAATTTAAGACTATGGACTGACCTTTAGGGCTAGTTTCTCCAACTCAACTTAACTTAGTTTAGCCACTTTTTGGACTTAAGTCAAAAGTTAGCCTACGTTTTACACAGCTTTATTTTGATTAAGTCAAGAAAATTGGCTTAACTAAGTTAAGTTGAGTTGGAGAAACCAGCCCTTAGATATTTTAATCTGCGACTTACAGCTTCTCAATGGTCATTAACAATAATATGCTCGAGGGCCAAATTCGTTTATGGATTTTGTGGATAGATTCTGTATGGAAATTGAGAACACTATCGGGAGTTTTGAGAATAAAAGAAGTTAAACTGATTGGACATTTTGGACATCACTGGATAATTAGATGCTTAGCTGGATAATAAAATTATCTCATTATTAGTAACATCATTTTAAATAAATTATATAAGCATTAAACTATTAATCATTAAAATAAATTTTTATTAAACAGTGAAATTCTCGAACTAACTTTATTTTCAGACAATTGGCGCTGCAGGCTTTGGAAAACTCAGTCATGGAGTGATACTCAATTGAACAACGCCTAAAAGTGATCCAAACGTTTTATGAAAATAGTCGTTCTACAAGAAGTGCTCTTCCGCATGGTGTGATTACAAGCAAAACTGCCGCATTTGCGGTACTGAAAATCCACATATCATTCAAGAAAAAACTATGCACCCATAATGAGTCACTGTAAGGTGTGGTTTTTGGGCTAGCGAAGTCGTCGGACCGTACTTCTTCGAATATAATGCCTTTAAAGCTGTTACGGTTAATGCCGGTAAAGCGAACGGTGAACGTTACGAACTTTTTATGGCCCAATCAGATTTCATCGTCGGTCACTACGAAAAGTAGCACGTTTCACTATTCGTGTCGAAGACTAGCCCATTTAAGATTCTCGCAAGAAAGAGGGGCACTCAATGCGATTTCATATAATGGACAAGCAGCCGTACAAAAACGAAACTTGCATATATTTTCTTTTTAGTTTCTAGCATGGCGATACGAAAAAACACAAAATGAAATTTTTTCCTCCAAAGAACTCTTCAAATATTTTCACTGGGAAAAAACAAAGTTATCGAATGTATGAGAAATTTCAACAAAAAATATCAAAAATCACGTGGACATGGGTGTAAAATACGACTTTACCCAGGGTGAGAAGTTGAGCATATTAAAAAAAATTTCAATGGTCAACCATAAAACGCTTTGAAATGCTTAACGCTTATAAGGCAAAAATAACTTTAAAAAAATCAAAGTGGATGATCTTATGCAAATGATCACTAAACGGTATATACCGTCTGATTTTCGTGATTTGTATAAAGAATTGCAGAAACATAAAAATAAACACTTGATTTTTTAACATAAATTACATTTCTATAATTTACTTTAAACCTGAAAAGCCCCGAAATGTGCTACTCTTCCGCGTGAGTATTTAAAATGTGCTTCTCTTCGGCACGAATAATGAAAAGTGTTAGGGTACGTTTACACAGAAAGCGGAGCCGAGCCGAGCGAAGCCGTTCCGAGCTGAGTGAAGCTTTCAAACTACTGTAGCTGTATGCAAGTGTTCATACAGCAAGCTTTTCCATAAGCGTTTTGGAGCTGAAAGCAAAGCAGTTTTTGGTTTGGAATTTAATTTTTCAGCTTCATTATGCTGTTGCCAACAAAATAGCAAAATATCCAAATAAAAACGAATTTACAACTAATCTTTTGAATAAAATTGAGCAAATAGTTTTGCCGCTTTTCATTGACGGTAAGTTTTTTGGTACCTTTCCAGCCGAGTCCGTAAGAAAAGCACCGATTCGCTTCGTTCAATGTGAACACCAGCAGCTTCGCTTTGTTCCGCCTTGCTTCGCTCGGTGCCGCTCGACTTTCTGTGTGAACCCGCCCTTAGCCTTCGGCGCTAATAATGAAACGTACTAGTCTTGCCCGTAATTCGTAGGGAGTGACGACATGGACTTCGATATGTAGCTTCACCCGGCGGTGCTACACATCCAGGTGCCATACATGCAGGAAGCATGAAACAACGAGGCATTTGCCACCGAGATGTTGCGATTTTAGTAAACTCATTTTACACCATGGCTTTTTTCTCTGAGGCTACATGAAAAGTATGGTCTGTGCCGCTATGCCAATGAGGAAATTAAAAAATCATTTGGACAAATTTCTTATGTAGTTTCTTATAAAAGAAAATCGGTGGTCTTATTGAATCATCCTATATTTATATATTTAATTGGAAACAGTTCAAGCAAAAGGTCTAAACATTTCTATTTCACACTCGTACAATCTTTAGTCATGGACCATAAAAAAAAATAATCCAACGTAAATCTACGTTTAACATCACTAATTGTCACTACTTTGATTATCACCTTGTAAAATGGTATCTAATAACCAAAGCGCCCATTTCACCACCACTCTCTGCTGCATTGCATTCAAATCTTAGTACTCCCACCTGCTGAGAAACAAGCAGCTAATTAGTGAAGCCTCGTTTACGACACTCGTTTAAGATATGAAACTTTCCCTCGAATAAGCAGAGAAAGCAGACCCAACGAAGAATACAATAAAACTGAAAAAGTTATCAATGAAACTCATCTGCATATCTATCTGTTGGCTCATGCCATTTCCACATCGGTCAATGCTGGTTAACTGCTGCATCACCTGCTGCTACTGCTGCTGCTGCTGTTCAAGAGCCACAACAAATTGGCATTATTTACAGTTACGAAGTGATGGCGCAAATGCAACTCAACTCAGCACAGCAGCAACTCGCAGGCAATCGCAACTAAAAAAAAAGCCCTGCAGAACAAGCTGACTCACAATCCAAACGAACAACCCACCGATTAACTCAGAAATATATACTTCTTTATCCGCCCGTACGTGTGTAGAAATGCATATAGAATTTGTTAAAAAAAAACAATAATAAACCGCAATTGTTAATTACAATATAAGCAGCCGCATCAAGCCAATAAAAGCCAAGGCGGAATTAAAGAAGACAAAGGAGAAGGCGCACCGCGTCCACATGCGCACGAAGGCAGGCGCACTCAGCCGTACGATTTCAATTTGCAGTCAAACAATATATTTAGTTTTCCCTACCTCGAAGCTCGCGTCACGCCAAACTAAGACTTTGCAGCGTACACATTCACGCCAGTTTACTTACCCAAACACAGCTCCAAATCCATTCGTTTTGCCAAGCGATGCGTATCGACACCGGCGGCCACTGAAGCGACTGGCGGCGCAGCGAGGGGGCCGCCAACTACGCTTGCGCGCGTGGCTGCCCAGCTCGCATAGCCGTCGCTGGCGGTGTTAATAGCATTTGGGCCGCAGCTGATGCGCGCGATTTGCTCTGTCAAAATTAGGAAAAGTATGGCTAGAAATTTGGTGGCTTCGGCGCTTTGACGCAGCAGACGGCTGCCGGGCGCGTGCGCGTGCGCAACGCCCATTAAAATGCGATTACGAAACATGCGCCGCGGTGCGGAGAAGGCTGTTGTTGGGTGGTTGAGTGACTTGTGGCTGGCTGGCTGCAGTTGAAAATGTGTGCGGGTGGAGTTTGGGTGTTTAAATTTTTAATGCGTTTCTTTTATGAATGTTGTTGAATGTTTTTTTTTTACATTTGCTGTTGTGATTTGAAATTTAATCTTAAAAATTGTTTTGCCATTTAATCAGCAATCCCACAAGCGTTTACGTTTGCTTGGTTATTAATTATATTTGGGAAATATTTGCAAGTTGTTTTCACTGCAAATGACTTTCAATATTTTTAGTTATTTCATTATTTTTTATTTACACGTTTTCCATTTCTCTTTGCTGCTGTTTGTTTGTTTTTTGTTATTGTTATTGTTATTGTTATTGCCTCATAACCAAAACACAATACTGCGAAAAACTATTGATTTTTCCCACACTCTTCTTGGCCTACACTCTCCTTGCGTTAAACAACTTTTGCGCACCAAAACTCAATTTGTGGCCATTGCACTTCGTTTCACTACATATTTTTTCTATTTAATTTTACAACTTTTTCAAATATAAGTAAATTTTAGTTTTCCCTTTGCGCGAATCACTCTTCGATTACTATCACTTTATGAGCAGCAATATTTTTTTTTTAACTTTCCCAGAGTATCGGCAGTGCGCGCACACCAGACCAGAATGTTTTTACTATCAGCACGAAAATTGTCTAATGGAAAAGGGACTAAAAGCAAATACCAGTTAAAAGCTTTCGAAACGCTAAAAGTGACTGGAACTGGAAATCTGGATTATGGCACAATGCAGGAAGTGGAAGTGTTGCAAATGACAATGGTGCATATACAAATTGTAGTTGTTGGTGCTATCTGTTCACCCGTCATCTGTACGTTAAAGGACTTTGTGTTTATGTATAAGTATTCAACGCCGCACAGTGGTACAAAAATCGGAAAAGCTGGCAAAAAATGTGAAGGCTTTATTGGAGTTCTAAAATCCAAATCGAGGTCGCTGATTACGATTCTGGGTGCAAATTTTTAAAATTTAAAGTGTAGGCTACTAAATGACGGAACAATTTTTAAAAAAATCTTTAAATTCTCTTAAAACTCAATATTAAGACTTTTTAGAAGACGCTGACTACGATTATGCATCAGCTGTATCGAAATTCAAAATATGAGATAGAAATATGGAGGACCTCATATAACGGCATTTCTAAGGTCAATGAATATGAGACTACTTTATTCTATCTTTCCCAGCAATGGATTGTGCGCTAGGCTTCGGACACGCCACATAACAAAAAAAATACACCTCGGAGAGAACCATATGCAGAATGATTCGTCTGCACTCGGGATAAAGAACTGGCGCAACTTCACATAGAAGAAAGGCGATTGACGAAGGTTTTCTGGTCCAGTTTTCCGCGGCGTATGATGAACGCGAGAATGAGCAACCTTTGACCCAACACCGATCAATATCAACGCTTTTCTAATACATTAAAAGAAGTCACCTCTTGGCAGACTGCCGTTCGAATGTGGCGTCAAATTGTGGGTCCAACCATTTGAGTGCCAACATCAAGACGCATCCCCACAAATTGGAGCGAAAGCCCCTCAAAACACTTTGTAAAATGTGTAAACGCCAAATATTAAGTTATGTATTTTTTAAACTTACTAATATGGATTTTTATTCCTACAAAGCGGGCAAAGAGCAATGACATTGGCACATAAAAAACATATTTTTGAAAAAACTGGAGCACTTTGGAAAATTATTACCTCTAACTCTATATTATTTATATTATTTAACTAAATTTTATTTCATTCCAATTCAATTTGTGTTACTAGAAATTATTCTTCTTATTCGAGCTTTTCACAACACGAATAAAATTCATTTCCAGTAAGCTTTGTTCTTCAAAGCTTTCGCATTTTAACCCTTAGCGAGCAAGAATTCATTTCACGCCAAAAAGTTTGTTTTCCACCCTCAAAAAAAAAAACTTTACTAAAAAGCTTTCCATTTGCTTAGCGGCATTTCAAGTATATACAAAAAGTGGGAAAAGAAAGTTTTTCTGGCTGCAAACAAACATTGCCGCCATGAACACCCCATTGCAGCCGGCTAAATTTAAAAAAAAAATCACACGTAAATCGATAAAGCTCAGCTCATGAATGCTCTTCTATTTGCTATACGTAGTTTACTAAATATACAAGTACATATCTACATATCGTTACCTTAATTCACAAAGGCCATAACTAACATTTTTTTCGTAACTGTGTTTTTCACAGATTTTGGTAGGATAAAAATTTTGAAGTGTTAGTTCCCAAAAACGGAGTTACAAGCCACTTTTTAAAAAGTCCTGCCTGTTTTTGGATGCCGATGTAATAATGATTTTTGTCCTCTTGCTTAGGGCGTTTGTGAATTAAGCTGACGATATATGCATGTACATACATTAGACTGGAGCACAAAAAAAATGTTTTTAATAGCCCTCTCCGATGAAAGCTCACTTTGGATAGGATTTTAACATCGTAAAAGACTACGCACTACTCGCCTTTTAAGAACATCCAAAATATAATTTTTTTTCATAAATTTTTTATTTAAGGTTCGAGTGTGATGTGTCGTGGTATTTTTGGGAACTAAAAAATCAGATTGACTTAATGTTACTCCTTCAATCAATAATCTCTGTTATCTAAATTTCTGTTTTTTCTTTTTATTTTAATTAAGAGACTGACGAGGTCTAAGGAGGTATACATAACACAAACCTATTGCATTTTAGTACATGTGAAAACTTATGAAGTGCCATCATAATTATAAAAAAGTTTTGTTTTACTTCTCACATACTTTTAACGCGAATCGTTGATAAAAATTTAATAAATTAGTGCTTTTTGTGGCAATACGCGAATTTAACCTTTACCTTCGAAGTCAAAATAGTCTAAACTATTTCTGAAAATTACAGACTCAATTCTTTCGAGAATTCCTAAGACACAAATAAGAAAAGTTCAAAAATATTTAGCTATTCTCAAGCTTTTTACTGCGAATATCTCAATTTTTGTTTAGTGGGTGAGTCACCTTAATGTACATATGTACATATACAATCGTATACTTATATATTTACACATGTATGTAGGTACATACTTACGATAACACTTTTGGCCTTTGTTGTAGTATATGAAAAGCATTTTTCTAGGGTGTGTTATGTACTTATTTACATATGTACATGTGTGCGTGGCGCTGGTGTCAAAGTTGGGGTTGCAACACAGCGTTGCACGTTTCTCTTCTCTACTCGTTTTCACTACTATCTTACGTATACACTACCCCTACAGCGCCTCTTTGTGATTATTAGAAAAAAGCAACAAATTTTCAGCAAATAATATGCAATTTATACAGGCTGTAGCAGTATCACAAGCACATTCTACTGGACAAATTCGTAGGCACTTAAGTATGTACACTAGGGTGGCCATTAAAATCAAATGAACTATTTTTTTCACTCTCACCCCCCTCAATCGGTAATACCACGGTCACAAATGTCCATTTTTTGAGTCCATAGTCTAGCTTTTTATTCCTTTGCGACACGCCTTAATCGGGACCAAAATTGGGACCAAAATTTATATGTGATATTTTCGACATCAACGTAGGGGTTGAGCCTAAGAAAATGTGATGTAAAAATTTGCTTCCTACATTTAAGGAGTACCCTAAGGTACACATACATACTTATACATATGTATATATAAATGTATGTATAGTATTTATGTAATTTCATATGTACGTATTTAATAATAAAATGTTGATAAACAAATTTCATGCAGATGAGCCGTACACATACATACGTAAATTGATACATACATATATCTATTCCAATGCGAAAAGGGTCCACAGTCAATGTCATTAAAAAAATATGCAGAATACTTATGTATATGGAGCTTTGAATGCAAATACGAGTACACATTAGCAAGTATGTATGTATGTAGCGGAGATTTACGGACCTTTACGCGTTGGCGACGGCGAGTACCGCAGACGATGGAACGACGAGCTGTATGAGCTTTACAACGATATATGTAGACATAGTGCAGCGACTCCGCTGGCTGGGCCATGTCGTTCGAATGGACAGAAACGCTCCTGCTCTAAAAGTATCTATTCAACGCGGGCCGCGATGCTGAAAACAGAGGAAGAGGAACGCTTCCTTTGCAACTTTGCACTTTTTTATATTAAAATTCAATGGTCTACAAAACTGCATACCTAAAAAAAAAGTTTGAAATTTTGGTGAAAATTTGTTGAATTTTTATAATTTTTGCACAAAGTTTGCAATTTGGATTTATATTGTTTTGTAGCTATACTTTTATAAAAAACGAGTAATTTTTAAGCAAAAAACCAAACCGACTTCAATTCTCATATAAAAATTTAAGATTATCGTTATTTTCTCCACGATCCAATTATAGGATCTAAACAAAATTAGTACGGGACATAAAAAAATAACCTCCTCCTTTTTTGAAGTCGGTTAAAAAATTAATAAACATTAAGCAAACAAAACAAAAAATGGCAAAACTGTTCAAAATATGCACTCCTAATATTTTTTGGACAACATTCATACTTATGTATGTATATATGTATGTTTATAAGAGTCACTTTCATAATTTTTTTCCGTACATATTAATTTGTATATGCATACATACATACATAATATGTACATATGTATGCATACGTACCGTAGTTTTTTAACTTGCGCATAAACACAAAGAATATTTAGAATTCGTCTAACCTTCAACT
>NW_023458560.1:77347935-77358646 GCF_013731165.1 Rhagoletis pomonella
GAAAGGACAAACAAGTGAAAGAGGAAACGAGAATAAAAACGAGAGGATCTGAGAAAACGTCAAAAATTACGACGCGTTGATTTGGGTATAGCGCGCGCTGACACTCGTTGGCGCTAGAAAACCCAACGCTTGGCGCGCCAATTTAGGGACGACAGTTACGCGTTGGCGACGGCGAGTACCGTAGACGAAGGAACGATGAGCTGTATGAACTTTACAACGATATATGTAGACATAGTGCAGCGAATGGACAGAAACGCTCCTGCTCTAAAAGTATTCAACGCGGGTCGCGATGGTGATAACAGAGGAAGAGGAACGCTTCCTTTGCACTTTTTTATATTAAAAATCAATGGTCTACAAAACTGCATACCTAAAAAAAAGTTTGAAAATTTGGTGAAAATTTGTTGAATTTTTATATTTTTTGCACAAAGTTTGCAATTTGGATTTATATTGTTTTGTAGGATAATAAGCTATACTTTTATAAAAAACGAGTAATTTTTAAGTAAAAAACAAATCCGACTTCAATTCTCATATAAAAATTTAAGATTATCGTTAATTTCTCCACGATCCAATTATAGGATCTAAACAAAATTAGTACGGGACATAAAAAAATATCCTCCTCCTTTTTTGAAGTCGGTTAAAAAATTAATAAACATTAAGCAAACAAAACAAAAAGAAGGCAAAACTGTTCAAAATATGCACTCCTAATATTTTGTGGACGACATCCATACGTATGTATATATGTGTGTTTATAAGAGTCACTTTCATAATTTTTTTCCGTACATATTAATTTGTATATGCATACATACATAATACATACATACCGTAGTTTTTTAGTTGCGCATAAACACAAAGAATATTTAGAATTCGTCTAACCTTCAACTAAGGACAATGACTTTCAAAAGCAGTTCAATCGATTTTTTTAAAACACAATTTCATGCGCCCAAAAATAGATATTTTGCATGGAAGACAAATAAGCGCATATTTGCATACATACATACGTACATACATACATGCTAAGATAAATACATATGTATTACATGGTCTTTTACATATTTCTGTAATTTTGAGAGAGCGAAAAATAGGCGCAGAAGCATCGTTTTGGTTTCGCCCAATACTTTCAGGCGGCCTACACGGCATTTCTGCTTGCTGTACAAATAAAAGTAAGCGTGCATTTTTGGCCAGCCTAATTGAATCAAGATCAAAGGAGCCAAAAGCATTCGCCCAAGCAATGTCCAATTATGTCTGCAAAAAGTAGAATCGATCAAAGTAGTAAAGATAAAAAAGGAGCTAATGGCATCCGCCTGAAAAATGCGAATTGTAGCGGATGAGTTAAAGAATATTACGCCGAAATGGATATACAGACATGTAGGCCTGTCGAGATGGAGGGGGAAAAGGGGTGAATCCCCCCGGCCCGGGTTTTTTTAAGGGGCCTGAAATATCAGAACCGTAACTTTTTACATTTTTTTTTACAATATGATTGCTCCTTCGTTATAGGTTTTTATTAGAAATATATTCCGATTCGTGCTGATTGTTTCTGACTCTTTATTATTAAAGAAAATGATCTCATGCTTTTGGATTAATACAATTTATATATAGGGGCCCTTGATTTTTCGATCCAGGGCCCGAGGTTTCCTTTGACGGCCCTGCAGACTTGCATACATATTCACAAGCATATGTATTCATAAGCAATCTCACATATTTACATATATATACTTCAGGATACATTAATGCAAAGGTGAGAGCTTGTTCTTTTTTCTCTAAACGTACACCCCTTTCGCCGACTAACGGTATAAATGATTGATGTTGGCGTTGTATGCTGCAGCTTCTCAAATGTAGCAATAGCGCGTAAATCTTCAACATCTAAAATCGTATCGACCTGCTGTTAAGTTAACAGCTATTGAGGCAGTCACACCTCAGCGCACTTGACATGCTGTTAACCCAAAGTGCCGCAATGGCTTTTGTACTCGTCAAATAAAATCCTGATAGCGTCACTCTCGAATTTGCGCAACTTTTAACCATCTCGCTCATTTTATGCAAAACACCACTGCGCATGAGTCACATTCGCTCATTAGCTCGCTCATAATTTACATGCAAACATACCATACATACATACATATATTCTGTTGTAATCTCCAGCAAATTGCCTGAAAAGTACAGCGCTTTAATGACTTTAATGTCGGCAAACGGATAGTCTTGAGCCACATGCCGTCAAATTGCGGGTTGTTAATGAAAATGCTAGACAGGCTCAAAGGCTCACTAACTCTTGCAGTGGCAGACTGGCGGCCGAGCGAACCGTGCACATGCTATTTGTTGGCTGATTGCAATGTGCAAAATATACAAACGTACATGAAGGCATACATACATACATGTATATATATGGAAGTGCATCTGCGCAAAGTATGCTTCGCCCTCTCCTCCCCACCGTGCAACATAATGTCGATTATTTTTCGTGTTATTTTTGTTGTTGTTGTTCAATAGGTAGCTTGCTCGGTAGTAAGCTAGCAAGCTGAATGGTTTTGCTGGTAACAATAAAATTCAGACATGACGCCGAGACAGTTATTATGAGTCCTTTGCCGTTCACCATACCAAGCTCGCCATGCAACCATGCAACCCTTAGGCGGCATAATAAAAATGCAAACAATACATACATAGTTACATAGATATTCATGGCATATGAATGCAGCATAAAAGCGGAAAATGTCTACTTGCACACATACATACGTATGTATGTATGTATTTACATGAAATTGAAGGGAAATAAGCAAATATAAAAATGCAAGTGTGCAATTTGCAACAGAATATGCACAGAAGAATGCAACGCACTAGCATTTCTGTTGGTTTGCTTATACATACATACGTACGTACATATGTACTTTTGTATGTAAGTATAAGCGAAATAACAAAAACAATTCAATGCAATAAAAACCCAAGCACGTGAATGGGACTAACTATGTGGTGCACTATGGGTGCGACATTAAGAATTTCAATTGCGCTGTAACCAATACATGGATGGCTTAATAAATCCATTATTTACTACAAACCTAGCACTTCAAGAAGGATGGAATAAAACCTAGGATGGAATAAAATTTTCAAAGAACCATTGTCTTCCTGTTTGGATAAGGTGTTTTAGGCATACTTATGTACATATGTCTACCACGATTCACTGGAATCAAAAATAGATCGTAGATCAATTTTGATATACTTTTTCCTGGTACCTCTGATATTGTCTCCAGCCACGATATGTTGGTAATAAAAAGTTTGCCTATCGTCACATGGCCTCTATGTGTCAGTGCTGGCACACGCAAAGATAATCCGCAAATCTCACAAGTTGGTGTTTTTAGTATCACTCCTTCTCTCGGCAGAAAAAACGCTACAGCATTCTTGCATTCATTTTAATCAAAGGAGTTCCAGAAACAAGTTCAATGGAAAATAAATCAAGTATTTGAACAATTTTAGCTTAAAACGTTTATTTAGGCGGAAAAGTACCGAAATTACTAATTTTTTCATTGTCATGCGAAAAAATTAAATTTTTTTTTATAACTTTGGGTAGTTTTCAAATAGAATGGGCGTTGGTATCAAATACAACATATCTGTAAAGTTTTAAGAGTGCACCACGAAATTTAAAAAAAAAATGGCAGCACGCAGATATTTTGTATTTTTACGATTTTTTTTTTTTATTTTAATAAATTTATATATGTACTTCAAAATAATAAAATTCAACGGTGAAAACGATGTTCTTCTTGCCAAAACGAACAAATCTAGTGCAATAAAACGGGTGTGTCACCAAATGAAAAAATTTGCATCGAGTAAAAGATGACTATGATTTGAGAAACTAAAATTCCATTTTCAAAATTTTTGTTGGAATACTCGAAATTTATTCTAAAATTGTTATATACATGAAGAAAGTAATGTATATGTATGTATGTGCATAAGGAATACTGTCTAAAAATATTAAACGCCAATATTTAATCACTTTTAAATACTATGACTTTTTTATTTGGAGGCGTGCGAGTAAGCATGTGAGATGACTGCATTGGAGTTACAGGGCGTATACGTTACATACGCAACTACTGGTATATGAGTGCGGGTGGTTATTTTTTTATTCTTTTAACCGTCTTCAAAAAAAGGAGGAAGTTATCAATTCGTCGGAATATTTTTTTTTATGTATATTACCGCATAATTTTGGACCACGTCAATCGATTTCTATAATTCTTCTTTTAAAGGAAAGGTGGGTACCTCAGAGGTGTTCCCATGGCAATTTGATTTAGATCTGATTATTGGATCATGAAGAAATTAACGGTACTCTTCAATTATTTTATGAGAATTGAAGTCGATTTTGTTATTTTGCTTAAAAATTGTTTAGTTTATCTTTTTAAAATTTTAATTGAAATACAATGTCGTGTGAGAAACTCGTTCTTTATACAAAACTGAAGATAATGAATTCTCTGAGAGAAGTTTGCCTCGATTTTCGACCAAAAACACGTTTTTGTCGAAAAATTTAACAACTCGTGATATTTGCTCATAAATATCCTCGAAATTACAGCCGCAGAGCCGAGGGTTGTAGAGGTGGCCCTTCTTCTAATCAACAAGTGTCCCGTGATCGTTGATTTTAACCTGGAGATCTATGGAACTCGCCTCCCTAAGATGTCATGAAATATTGATTTACGATAGTGCGGTGAGATATTCTTTGCAGTTTCACAAATTCGTATGTGCATAGTGGTAGAGGAAACAATTTTTAAGAATAGCCCATGGATGAAAAAACATACACAGGCGACGTCTAGAATTGTGTGTCGTACCTTTATATTATCAGCAATTTTGTATCATCTTTCCTCCCCTTTCCGAAATCCTGACTACGCCACTGCACCCTACATCTAAACACTGCCGATAACAACCCATATTTTCAAGTCCCTTAAAACGTCGCAGCGTATCTGGAAGACGATAAGGGGGAATGCATTTCAGTTTTCTTCCTGCTTTTATCCGTCCAGTCTACTTGTATGCTCAGCACCGAATCTTCATTCGTTGCTCAGCTTAAATGCCAACTCTTTAGCATAGCCCTACTGCTTTTTCGTCCTTTAAACTACACTTGAAATTAATATCCAGCGAAGCGACACTACACTGACAGTAGAGCTTACACAATTCAGAGGACTTATGCATACCTATGTTATTCTAAATGTAGGTACATATGTACGTGCGTATGTATGTGTGTGTGTATGTCCACATGCAATTGCATCTAGGTGGATGATTTTGAATTGCTCTATTTCTCTTAATGGTAACATGCTCCTTACCTGTGCTTAGTTTAACTGTTTTATTTCTGCGATGCTTTGTTTTTGTGTCCTTTTCCACAAGTCCCCAAACTGCGAAATCCCTTTTGACATTTACGTATCTTACTCCTCGCATTTAATTCTTCTCAATGTCCATGAAGCAAACACAATGAGTATCCCCTCAATTCCCACATAGTGAAAGGCATTGATTTTTCGTGAATTCAAGCTATGCTACGGTGTAATTTACATCTAGGCGCTTGAGCTCCGCTCACGGCGAAGGACACTGACGCGACGTTTTGCCTAACTGCTTAGGGTGGCTAACACAATACCACCATAGCTTGTGTCTTAATTTGCGAAATATATGTATGAATATAAGTGTAGCTAAAGTCAGAAGCTTTCGTCTGGCAGATATGTATTTTAAGTCAAGCGTGTAAGTTGAAGAGTTGCAAGCAAACAACAAAGTTTTCTTTGCAGCGCTTTAACTTTTTGTATTGTAAAACTTTCGTTTTATTGCTACAGTGCTTTTATTCGCATACATTTTTTTTTTCAAATTTCTTACTCTTTTAAATATTTAGGTTTGCTTTCAAGTAAACACTTGTATATTTATCCTTTCGTTTTATTTTCCTCTTGTAACTTAAATTTTTTACTTTTTATTTGGGTTATTCACAACGCTCTCGTAAGTGTGGAATTGTAGTATGCCACATACTTTAAACGCTTGAATTGATGTTTAGAGGATTTGCAATCACGCAACCACAACCCTTTTTTTAGTAGTGTGAAGACTCATAAAATGACTTTTATGGTACCTTGCGAACCCTCGAAATATACGTTTGGCGGTTTGAAGTTTACGAAATACAAGACACCACCGTTATGAATACCCCAATTGTTGTTGTTTTATTTTGGTAAATGTCGCTTGGTCCTTTGTTTCGTTTTCGCGGCCAGTGTCTGCATTGTGTTGCTCTACCGCCCGCCAAACAATGGACACTTAGCCACACTGCATTACATTTGAATGAGCTCTCTTCCATTTCTGTTTCAAAATCAACTTAAGATTCTGACCTTTTAATGGCATGTGACCTTCTGGGTACAGTTTGTTTTGGCGAACAAAAAAGAATGAGTTTCACGGCGCGTGACTGAAAAGATAAAAGATGTTTCTATTCTTGACGTTTAAGATGTATGTAATATATGTATATTTATATATAAATTACAAAGAAATGTTTTAAATATAATTGATTTTAATGTCTTTGCAATTGATTTTGTTCAGTCATTGAATACAAAAAATTAGTATTTTGGCACCAAAAATCCGAAATCAAATCAAATCGTATGTAAGTAACCTTTCTTTGGAATGTCTCGATCTCAATGCCAGTGCGGTCATATGTTCTTTCAAATTCTTTGTCCTGGATAAACTACCAAATCTTTGTGTCAATTTTGACGAATCGAGCATTAAAATAGTATATTTGTGATGCATGGGATGCTATTTCATTCTGCTTAAATACGATAACGATTAAACGGGATTTGACTTATAGCCTATTGCCACCAAAGGCTTAACTGCAGTTAAGAGCTCAGAGATTTTCAAATAATTCCAACATGAAGATTTTTTTCTTCAGTTTTGCTTTTTTCCTTTCGTTTGCTTCTACTTAATAGGTGGAATTGGTTGTACAAAAATTATGTAAGTTCGACAAATTTCATCAATTTTGAAAAAAAGTGGACTTGGCACCTTTTTAATTTGGAATATATGTACATTTGTATGCAATTTCATTGCCTATTAGTTTTTGGTGTTGCTTTTAGGATTTTTTTTTTTTGGGGACGGTGTTAGAAATTTTTTTCCATACAAAGTATGTAGTATATCGATTATTTTATTTTTTTTTTTTTTTTTTGATATGGAGAATATGAGCAACACCATTTAACAAAATTACGTTAACCTATCTTCAATTATGTAGTGATGATATGTGATTTAAACATTCTTAATCTATCGCACTCCCCAACTCATCTTTAATTCACTTTATTGTGGAAAGTGAACTTTCTCATCTGAAGTTAGTGTAAAGTAATTTTTTCATTTATTCACGTTCCATTCGAGGAAATTTTGAGATGATGTGTTTTGAGATGTGTGTGATGTATCATTTGAAAACATATAAAAAAAAAACGCACAAATATGAAATTATTTCTTCCACGAAGTGGTACTGGTACTATCCACTTCGCTTATAAATATGTATGTACAAACGTATGTATGTATGTATGTAGATATGTTTACCTCAATATTTCTCATTACAGGTTTATACCAACTAAGTACATCAAATGAAGAAGTGCTTCTAAACTTATTAATTCATCAGCCATTGTAGCTGGCTTATATAGTACTTAGCACAACTTAATGCACACATACATACATATATGTATTTATGAAACTTTAGGTATATTTGTATGTAAGTATATACGTCAACCCATTCACAAAATTCCTCTGTAAAATTACGCTAGTTTGTATGTATATCGGTAGTTTTCCCGGAACCGAACAAGTGTCAAGCGTTGTGACTTATGAGCTTAAATATGTCTTATATAGATGAAGTGACTTTGTGTGTACACTTTTACTTAGTTCACCAAGGCCAAGTAGCAGCTGGGCAGCAAAGCAGCAGAAATAATGCATATATATATACATATGTATATATGTGGTACTTTATTAATAATGTACAAATAATTAAAAACATCAATGAATGACTTTCAAAGCTGTTAAATGTGTGACCCTTTTGTAAAAACCAGTCCATGGGATTGAAAAAGTGTACAACACTGAGCAGTTAGTATTGTGCATGTAAGTAGATATTTACATAAATATATATATTATCAGTACCGCATAAGAACGAACTTAATAAAGTGGAGTCCTCGTCACTTTGTTGAAACCTTGATGTCACGATGAATATACATATGTGCATATACTATACCAACATGCATACCTATGAGCAGTATGTAGGTATGTTTGCACATACTATAGGGGTATTCACGATCCGGTGCATACTGTATTGCATCGTGCATAGATAACATAAATAGGATGATTCGCTAATTTTGCTGTTGTTTGTACAGATGAGAAAACAACAATCATGCTATTTATGCTATCTATGCTATCTATGCACCATGCTAGACAGTATGCACCGCATCGTGAATACCCCTTATGTATATTCAACGTAACATCAAAGTTTCAACAAAGTGACAAGAGACTTTTTGCTTGTTTTTCTGGTACTAAACAAATTAATTCCCATACTTAATTCTTTATAAGTTGTTAAATACATACATACAGTATTCTATCTAACCACAAATGAGCGCTACTGACCTTTCGACTTACAACACTTTTTTAGTTTTGTAAGCGTAACCAAGAAGAGTTAGTTACGCAGTGGTTGCCGCCAAAGGTCAGCGGGTTCTTTAGTGCTACGCTATGTGCATACGTTTAAAGAAGATAGCAATTAGTGGCGAAAATAAGTCAAATCGGCATGGCATCTAACCATATAACAATTGTATGCTTACGTAACATTTGCATAAATATACTTACACACATATGTAAGTATGTACAATCCCAATAAGCAAAATTCATTTGCGGTAAGCTTTCTATAAACTTACTTCAGCAAGCGCGGCATTTGGAAAATGGTTACTACACCGAATATTCGAAATCGGAAAAACCTTTGTAGCTCAGAGAATTTTTGTACAATAAAAGTCTGGAATAGCTGCTTTTAAAGAGAGAAAAATATAGTTTTTTTTTTAGATAAAGCACTAGGTATGGGTTTAATATACATAAGTATATGGTGTAATATTGTCAAAGTCACCATAACTCAGAGACTATCAGGCCTCTTGAAAAGTGATTTATACACGGCTTATGTTATGGAGAATGCCGCTGTGGTGTAGTGGTAAGCAGTGCGCGCTTTCACTCATCAGCACCTGGGTTCAAGCCCTGGTCAAAGCAACATCGCAAAAATATAGAAAAAGGTTTTTTCTTAACAGCGGTCGTCCCTCGGCAGGCAATGGCAAACCTCCGAGTGTATTTCTGCCATGAAAAACAGCTTCTCATAAAAATACAATCGCCGTTCGGAGTCGGCGTAAAACTGTAGGTCCCTCCGCTTTGTGTGAAAACATCAAGGTGCACACCACAAGTCGGAGGAGAAGCTCGGTCAAACACTAACATATGTGTAAGCGCCAATCTATTATTATTATTATTATGTTATGGAGAATTTCATTGGCTTTCATGCATGGAAAAAAAATTAACTCGATTTTCGGAATCACCGAGCAATTCTTCATAGGCATTGGATAATGGCATCCATGGATAATTTCTTCCAGTGTTATTAAGCAATTATGATTCGTATTTAGTAAATAATTTTTAATAAACGTTTTTATGCAATGTTTCACAAAAATTAGATTAGATTCAAGAAACTTCGAATTAGACAGTGCCGACGGTAGGAGTACAGTAGTCGAATGACTACGTCAATCCGAAGATTTCGAAAAAATCAATTTTTTTATCTTAAGTATCTTATTTTGGTATTTTTTATCATTTAATTAATTTATTTACAAATTTAATAATTAATGTTTTTATTATTATTTATATTATATTATATTTTTTTGTTGTTGATTTTAGTTAGCCCTTTGGAGGAAATACTTAAAAAACTTTTATTTTATTTTAATACTTAACCATCGAGAATCGATCCCGGGGCCTGCTGAAAGCATCTCTATCCAATCGTCTGTAACAGAATTGCTGTAACACGCAACATTTTTTTAACTTTTGTATTTTCAGTAGAAATTTCTTTCAAATATCCACCTCAATGTATATTCAACTTACCGAGAAAATGTTAAATTCTCGGCAAAACCAATAAATTATAAAAAAGTTAAAGATATTTTGAACATTTATATGTATTTCAGAAAGTAGTTTGGGAAACTTTTGTAAAAAGCTTTTGGAAAATATTGATTAATAAACGGGCTTCCTTTAATGCTTACTGGGATTACTTTACTAGAGGGCAAATGCGTCATCTCTTTGAGCTACCTGACTTATTTAACAATTTACTTTAACCCGACTAAACTAAACACCAAGTGAATGAATTTTGTCCTCAAATACTTCCTTCGCGACCAATAATACTTCAATGCGGGCCCTACAAGTTCTAATTGTTTGACGTTTTGGGTGAAAAGATAATTAAGCAAATCTTCCGAAACTTATGACTTTGATTGTTTTTTTTTTAATAACCAAATTCATTGACTTTGAATGGAAGTATTAAGGATCCAAAACATGCCCTGCCAAACTTAGCTAAACAATTCCAATAAATTTTCATTTATATACAACATTTCACACCCTTATATATTCGTATGTTTGGAGATAGATACACACGGACATTACTTTGAATACTCATAATTATATCTGTAAAATTTCTAATAAAAATGAGGCAATTTAAATATAAAAAATAATAATGGTGGCCCAAACCAATATATTTCAAAAA